>NW_022146187.1:1168057-1599918 GCF_002938485.1 Sitophilus oryzae | reverse complement strand
TATGGGTGAGCCACTTTTGAGCACCCCGGTATAAGGGAAAAATCAAACTTTATTTTAAAAAAAAAAAAAAAAAAAAAAAAAAAAAAAAAAAAAAAAAAAAAAAAAAAAAAAAAAAATTTTCTCTAAAAATAAATGGATATAGTTTAAAATTTTAATAAAATTTTTTTTTTTATTAAGTTAAAATAATTCTATGTTTACCTATAAGATCAAAATTCCATTGATGTAAGTTTTTCTACTCACTCATTTTTTTTTAAGCAAATAAATACCAACATGTATGTTACTTAAACACGGAATTTTTAAGTTAATTTATAGTTGTCAGTAATAAAACTGTATGCATCCATCTCAGTCGTTTAATTAGAATTTAATAACTATTATATAGACATTTAATTATGTAGGAATCATAAGAAAATAATACTGTAATGACAAAAAAGAAATTATTATGATTCGAAGGTAACATTAAAAAAGTCTCATCACCAAATAATAATGTATAATTAGTTTATTAAAACAAAATTGTCGACAGTGCCAATTTTAAAATTATTAATTAAATTCTAGTTCTTACTTCGCATCATCGTCTCCTAATCCTAATTCATACACTCTTGTAGCTCCTAATTCTTCCAATCTTTTATCTATATAAATGGCAACTTCGTTGTAATGTTCATACGTTTTATTTCCTAAACCAAAGACCTATAAATAAACAAAACATATTATGTAAATTCTATAATCTAATAAGTTCACACTGCCGTAATTAATTAAATAAATAAATAAATAAACAAATAATAAGTAAAAATATATCCTCAGATTTATCTGGAGCATTTATACCAAGGTTTTTCTATAAGTTGATTTGACAGTTACAGTGATTTTTCTCTCAAACAAAACGAAGTTTTGGTCTGTTAGTATATAACATAAAATCAAGATTCCGATTGACGCATCACTTCATTTTTTTATTACTTCCATGTTTCACCCTGAAATAGCCTGTAACTTTTGATTTTAAATGGTACCCCGATATTTTTTACTTTATTAAATAGAAAACGACATTCATAGATAAATGAAACAAGTTTAGATTGAAAGTGCCCATAAGGACAATGTAAACGCTATTTGGCGCTATTCTTTTGCAACGGTCGCGACCCAAACTTTTGTGAAAATTTCGGAGCGGTTGGGCTCTTTCCGGAATTATATCGCCAAATATTGTTTTCAAATTCTATTATTATTTTCCCTTTTAATTTTATAAATAAAATACAGTGTGTTGCATACAAGAAACTTTATTTTATATAAGGACGCATGTAAGAAATACCTATAAACATTGGAAACCGACGATATGCCACGATCCACGATGGTTCTTGCAGTTCACAGTTCACAGCACAGCTTTTTAAGTTTTAATGTCACTTTTCACAATTATCACTGGTTTGAGTAAATAAAACTTGAATTAAACTCACAAGATAGTAATACAATTACTTTGAAAATGGACGCTTGAAACACTTTTTCTGAATTTCTTTAATGAGAGTGGTTTAGATTTTGAAAAGATTATTATGATTTTTGAAGATTCTGACTTTGACAAGAGAAAATTATTTCTGTTTTTGTTTGCCGTTATTCTTAGCGACCGCTATGGCAGCGCCAGATCGCGTATAACGGTTGCGACCCAAGATAATTTCGCGACCTAAAATTTTTACGGGCTTTCCAATCTAAACTTGTTGCATTTATCTATGACGACATTCTGAATAGAGTGACATCTGACAGGTCAACTTTTGACATTTTCGCTTCAATAAAATAGTAGGTAGGTATCTTTGGTAGGTATTTTAAATTTCAATCCAGAGTGTAACAGCTGTGTTCATAACGAAAATTTGAATTGAAATACATACATACATACACATACAGCTGTTACCTGGCTGACCAGGCATTCGAATACAAAGAAGATGGTCACGGCGTTTCTTCATGAGCTTTTCTGTGACTGAAAAGCCCGATACGTGATGTTATCTATATTCCGCAATCTTCGAGCCATCTAAAAATCCATTGCTTTATTAGTTCTTTATTTTTTGGTTGCCGCTGTTAACTGAGTTTACAACCTTCTCCATTGGGTCTCCATTGTGAGCTGCTTTTTCCCACCCATTCTGCATGTTAATTCCTTTAAATTTTCATGGAAAATGTCCTTGTATCTTTCTGGTTGTCCACCCGGTCTCCTCTCACCGTCTACAAGCTCACCGTAAAGCAGAGATTTTGATATACGGTTTTCTTGCATTCTGCATACGTGACCAGACCATCTTAAGCGGGATTTTGTGACCATGACTTCAATACTTAGCTTTTTCAAGGACCGATACATTTGAGACATGATGGAACCAACGGACTCTTAAGAGTTGCCTAAGGTGTCCTCTGTTGCAACTTGTTTAATGCGTTCATGTGTCGGCGGTAAGGCACCCAGGTTTCGCTCCCATATAACATGGTGGTGGGGATTATAATTGCTCGGTATAATGCAAGTTTTGTTTTTGTACTCAAGTCATGATTGTAGAAAACCCTGTCTTTTAATTTCCAGAATGCCCTTGAGGCGCTACTAATCCTGTGCTGAATTTCAGAGTCAATATTGGCCTTTTCCGAAATCAAACTGCCAAGGTAATTGAATTCCGCCACATATTCCAATAGTTCTTCTCCGATTTTTATAGCATTGTTGTGATCTTCAACAAACAAACAACGCTTTATTGTACAAAAAGCCAAAACAGCTTCATCGATAAAGCACTCACAAACAACAAAATCACAAAAAAATACAAACAACAAAAAATACACAATACAAATAATACAATTCAAAAAAATTTAAGTCTTTAAAATTACAAAAAGAATATACATGGACAATTTTAGAACAGTACGCAGTAAATATATAACTTCCGGGGGAGTGCACATGATTTTAGTTTTGTCGATGTTTAGCTTAAGGCCCAAAGCCTCGTATGCCCAGGTATATGTGTTCAACCCAGGTATATGTGTGAATTGAAATAGTATGTGGTACGACTATCCGTAAAAAATGCTTTTTCCAAATATGCTAAAAAAGTGGCTAAAGAGCCACTATCGTTCTATTTGAAATTGAGTTATGATTAAAAATACGATTGGGCCATTTTTTAAATGGCCAGAAAATGTCACGAAAAACATTAGACGATAAAATCTATTTTCCCAATGCTACTTGATTAAAAATTAGTTTTATCACACACGTGGCACTCTGAATTGAAATTTAAAATACAATTTATTTAAGCGAAAATATCAAAAGTTGACATATATGTCATTCTATTCAGAATGCTATTTTCTATCAAATTTTTAAACGATACCGTAAATGGTACCGTTTAAAAATCTAAAGTTATAGTAATTTCCGGTGAAACAGGAAGTGACCAAAACTAACTGAATACGTCAATCAATCCTGATCTGTCATATACACACATTCACACATACCAAATCTTGTTTTTTTTTAATCTGAAAAAATTCAAAGTTACACGGGTAAAGTTTGATTTTCATGCATCTGTTATACGTTGATACATGGTTGATACGATGGTCCGACGGTGCTCTGATTGGTCATAGAGTTTTCGCGCCACTTTTCATCCGTAAATATTTTACCAAAATATTTTACTTCAGCCCGTCAACGGACCCGTTCATACGATAACGCATAGATAAATGAAACAAGTTTAGATTGGAAAGTGCCCATAAGGACAATGTAAACACTATTTGGCGCTATTCTTGCAACGGTCGCGACACAAAACTTTTGAAAATTTCGGAGCGGTTCGGCTTTTTCCGGAATTATATCGTCAAATATTGTTTATTCAAATTTACTATTATTCTCGTTTAATTTTATAAATAAAAATACAGTGTGTTGTTGCATACACAGAAACTTTATTTTTATATGGACGCATGTATGAAATACCTATAGGAAATATTAGAAACCGACGTTATGCCACGATCCACGATGGTTTTGCAGTTCACAGTTCTCAGCACAGCTTTTAAGTTTTTTAATGCCACTTTTCACAATTATCACCGGTTGAGAGTAAATAAAGCTTGAATTAAACTCACAAGATAGCAATAATTACTTTGAAAATGGACGCTATAAACACTTTTCGGAATTTCTTTAATGAGCGGTTTAGATTCTGAAAAAATTAAAAGTTACAAGATTAAAGCTTGACAAAAGAATGCATCCGTTATTGTTGATACGTGGTTAATAGCGATGGTCCGACAGCGCTCTGATCGGTCATAGAGTTTTCGCGCCAATTTTCATCCGTAAATATTTACTTCAGCCCGTCAACGGACCCGTTCATACGATAACCATAACGATAACGGACGTTTTGACACTTTATTGACAAATTTAATCTAACCTTAATAAAAATATAAGTAAAATAGCAAAATCGTTATGGAAACGAAAATATAAAATAACACCAACGTATATCCGATAAACGGAAGCATGAAAATGCAATAAATTTAACACCTGCGTTATTTTTCTAACCAATCAAAGTCTTTAAATTCTACCGATAAAATTAATATCGTATCAACGTATCGTCGGACAACGGATGCATGAAAATCAAGTTTAAGCCACTTTTGAAAGACACCCAGTATACAGGAGGTTTATCTGAAAAACGTATTATAGTAGTATAGCAGTATGACACTTAATCATCAGTTAAAGAAAACGTACCGTTGAGAGTAGTAATTTTCCATTTCCTATTATAAATTATAAGACTGTAAATAAGACTTATTGCATTATTATTAACTTAAATATTATCTAACATAAAACATCTAAATACTTAAGGATGAAGAGATCAGGTAGGTACCGTTATTTATTTATATACTATTTAGGTACCTATTCAAAACAAATATAATTTAAATCAAACGTCTACTACAGATATAAAGCATATGTAAAATAGTTGTTATTCAAGGATAGCAAATACGTCGTCTCATGCTAGCTTGTTGTTTTAAGTGTAGAATAACATTGTTTGCAACAATCATGAACCCCTCTAGTTTCGTTCGCCAATCACACGAACTGCGCATGATGCAATTTATTTTGATCATTTAAATTTCGTCTAATTTAAATTGCGAATGAAAACGGACAAAAGAATTTAAGAACATGATAATAAAATAGGATGAGATTTGAATATATAAAAAATAATGAATCATACTAGTCTATTCACTCACAATGAGACATCAAATTAAATTTGAGACGAGATAATAACAAAAAGTAAATTGTCATCACTGCATGGGAGAAAATAAATCCTCAAAATATATATAATAAATGATCATATGTTACTTCGTTGATTACTTCTATGTTTAGATAACTTATCAGATCACATTGTTTTAAATTCCATATATTAAAATAATGAACACTTATAATAAAATAATAATAGAAACACTAAGCTAAATTTAAGCTATGCAGTGTACAGGACAGGGTATTTCAAAAAAAGTTATATACAACATTTTTAATGGAACACCTAGATATTAAGTAGTTTTTAGATTCTAGGAAGAAAATTAATGTTTGGTTCATTTTGTTCACATTATTGATAAAGAAGTTCATATCAATAATATAGTTTTTTCTACATTTTTTACATTTCCGAAAATGATAGACAAATTTGAAATGTGAATAAAAATATACAATATGATCGAAAAAACGGCGTCAGCGATGGCTATGAAATGAAGATCGCTGTCATTTATTTGTAAAATTATATGGAGAATGTCATAGATCGTCATTTCAAAGCGATCATCCGGTATAACATGCTATAGGTTAAAATAACAATTATACGATAAATTAAATTTGAATATGACATGAAAAGTTATACAGAGTGAGAAAATATTGATATTGAACAATCGTCATCGTTATTGAAACAAGCATTAAAAACGAGGCAGCCAATATATTATTTATTAATTTTATTAGACATTCTATGCAGAAATCATGTCTGTTCAAAATACTATCTAGATTGCTTACCTCTCAGACAAATACTTTTTCTAGTTATTTTCACTTTTGTTATTTAATATCATAAGATATTTTTACTAATATTTGGAAGTGGCTGTATTATGATAGTGATATTAGTTTAACAAAAAATGAGAAATATGTATAGAGAATCCTTAATATTTTGAACGGACATGATCACTGCGTTGAAAACCGAAATAATATACTAGGGTATTTAAAATATAGAGTAACTTGCCCCATTAGCCCCTATAGTTGACCAGTGTTGCAATATCAATTTTGTCTCACTGTGTATAACTTTTATTGTCAAATTTAAATTTGATTTATCATACAATGGTTACTTTAACCTGTAAGGGTAAACTGTAATTTAGGTAGCTTATTCAAATTTAACATTGGTTTGTTGTTAATTTTTCAAAAATAATAAATATTAGCGATGGGAACTATCGAATGAAATAGGCTATCGAATGGTTAATGAATGAATGATTCTATCAAATGTGTGTGTGGTTTTATTCCAATAAAATCATTTATTCATTTGTATACTAAAGCAGTGACAACTAAATATGTCAAAAAACCTTACATTTTTCGATATAAACTTCTTTAATAAATCCTCATTTATTTTTATCTAAAATCCAAAAT
This sequence comes from Sitophilus oryzae, assembly GCF_002938485.1. NCBI lineage: Eukaryota > Metazoa > Arthropoda > Insecta > Coleoptera > Curculionidae > Sitophilus > Sitophilus oryzae. The sequence continues at coordinate 1,593,371 of NW_022146187.1, read as the reverse complement.
TATAATTAAGATATGGGGTATTCAATTAAAAAAAACACAACTTTATTTAATTTTGTGGACATCCTGTAGAACTCAATAATGTGTAAATACATATATACCAAAATGAACATTCACCAAAAGTATGAGAGGTGTGAGAGGTTTCATCCTGTATATTATCTGAAATCTGCTTAAAGCCCGAAAACTTGACCTTGACAAACAATAAATTTAATCTTCGAAAATTTTATAATAGCTGCTCTCCAGTAACCTTTCAAATTGCCGTAAGTATATATACCAGGTGCGTCTCAAAAGTGGCTCATCCCCATAACTTTTGTATTTTATCAGATAAAAAAGCTTGATTTGGTATGTTAGTATATGACATAAATTAGAATTGATTGACGTATTCAATTCTTTTCGGCCACTTCCTGTTCTACCGGAAATGACTACAACTTTTGATTTTTAAATGGCACCCTCGGTATTTTTTTACTTTATTCGATAGAAAATGACATTCTGAATAGAATGCCATATGACATTTTGCTTAAAAACAAAATTGTATTTTAAATTTCAATCTAGAGTGCCATGACTGTGTTAAAAACACTAATTTTTAATCAAAGGAGCCTTGGAAAAATATATTTGATCGTCTAATGTTATTCGTGTCTTGTCCTGGCAGGGTTAAAAAGATGCCCATATCGTATTTTTAATCATATCTCAATTTTTCAAATGGAACGAGAAGTGGCTCATTAGCATATTTGGAAAAAGCATTTTTACGAATAATTTGGTAGAACACACTTAGTACTTCGAGTAAAATTGTCGTTTTGAATCGCGTGTTGCAATTTCAAATAAACCGTATTCGAAAATGTGAAAAGTTGACACATAATATGTCATTCTATTCAGAGTGTCATTTTCTATCGAATAAAGCAACAAAACACCGAGGGTGCTATTTTTATCTGATAAAGAAAAAAAAGTTATAGGGGTGAGCCACTTTTGAGACGCACCCGGTATACTATGTTTAAAATTTCAAGTATTAATTTTATTAATTAATACTTGTACCGAGATATTTCAGCACAGCTGCCACATTTTGTTGCTTTAAGTAATGTTAAGAGAGAAAGCCCCTGCGATTATCTTATAATTTACACATCAGTTTACATAATATATCATTTATGTGAGAGAAAAGCAGTATATTATAATTATAAAATATACCGCCGCGCAGGTCATAAATTCGTTAAATTAACCTTACCGGTATATTCCATAACATACAATCAACTTTGAATGAGTATTAAGACATTCTTTCACCAGAAATACTATAGTTCATACACATTCCGATTCATTAATGTACCTGGTGTTTCTCAAAAGTGGATCACCCCTATAACTTATTTATGATGGAAATAAGACATTCTGAATAAATAGAATGTAATGCTATACGTGTCATTAGCATATCTAGAAAAAAGTATTTTTGTACAAATAATCTCAATTTTTTTATCTGAAAAAATAAAACAGTTATAGGAGTGAGGCATTTTTTTTACAATACATCAGGTTAATATTTGTATACAAAAATTATATTAACTTACCGCATAATTTAAGCCAGTTAAGTCTGCATCTCCATTTTGTAACCATTCATAAAATTCCATTTGCATTATCAGTTGGATCGCCTTCACCGTAAGTGGCCATACAGAAAACAGCCAAAGAATTGGGAATATTCTTAAGATTAACCAAATCTTCCTGAAATAAATTAAAACATTCTTGATTAAATCTTAGTTTAAAGAGCTATAAAAAAATAGTCATGTATACTTTCATCATATTTGCTGCATTAAAAAAACTCTTTAGAGTTTTTCAAATAACTAAACTAATTTTCTAAAATAGCTCAATTACTTTACTTTGAAAACTTAAAAAAAACTATTTTTCTCTTTGAATTTCCTTGATATAATCTATTACCTATGTAGTCATACTACGAAGATTATTTTCTGAAAAATAAAATAAAAACAAAATTTATTTTTACCGGGATCGAAATATACCACCTTTAAAAATATGAACACTTATTTAAGGCTCACCCTCTATACATAATAAAGGATTATTTGTAAACAATACTTTATTAGTTCATTGTAAATTGTTAAAATTATATCTCTTATCAATACAAAAACAACCATAAAACCATCTAATTAACTGAATGTTTTGTTTGTCTTTTAACAACTTTATCTGGTGAACGAACTAAAAAAGCATGAGCTATAGTTGCTCGACTATTTGACATAATAGTCTGCGACAATAATCCCGAGATGTGTTTACACAGAACTGCAAAACAATTGCATAATTCCTGATTAGCTGCTGTTTCACACATATACGCTAATGAGTTGTCATTATTTATGCTTCAATCGTCTATGATTTCTTTATTGGAATACTCTCTAATAGACGAACACGAAGATAATCTTCCTATCGCAGTCTCAACATCACAACAGATTACGCAAATGAAGTGACCAGGAACCACCACAGGGTCTGTATTTTAATGCATGCGACAGAGATAAATATAAATGACCGGTTGACTGACAGAGAGACAAAATAAAAGCGGCAACACATGGCATACAGTATTGCTGGGTTTTACGTGTGTAGGAAAAATAAGCCTATTTTAAAAAAACATTCATGTATACTACTGAAATGAAGATTACAGCTGTAGTAAAATGAGTAACTAATTGTGAAAAATCAAGTTCCAACCCTAGATGCAACATTTTTCGTAAACGCCTACGGTTTGTGTGGTTTGAAATTTTGATGCAAAATCCGGCAATACCGCATAGATGAAATGTATCAACCCAACTTTTATCTCTTTTAATACGTTTAATTTTCCATTAAGCTGTCTACATCACTGTCATACACGTTAAAATCCAGAACACGCAGTTTCGATGACCAGATCGGTATATCTAACCCAGAGAACCTCAAAAGTTTTTGTTTTTGATTCGCCGGCATTTTCAACCAAAAAGCAACCGGTTATTTAGCCTTCATAGTTAATAACCTAATAACCTTGCATTACGTTCAATAACCTATAGCCGGTTTATTTTTAAAAATCGTACTTGTTTAAAACAAGTAACAATTAAAATATTAGCTGTTTGAATCGTAAATTTCGAAGAAGCGAACGGCACGGATCTTCCAGATATTACGACGATAACAGGAGATCCCGCTCCCCGCTCCCAAAACGAAAATATATGACATCAAACATCAAATGTCAAAAATTAAATCAGGCATCAGGCGAACCAGTGAGTAATAATCAAAACAACGGCCGAATGGCCCTAACTGAATCAGGCCGTAAAACAAAGTACCTACGTGGCATAAAGAATGGCATAGACTACTACTAGCCACCAAGCCCTAGCCAAGTGTAATGGAACCCTAACTTCAAATAGATTCTCTAAATTCTATATTTAAATTTTAACCGACTTTAACGGATTTTCAAGCGGTTCTTCAAAAGTTTTTCCATGGTTTCGCCCAGTTTCACCCACGTTTCACCGTAAATATATTTTATTTGTAGTTTGAAGTCTCTTGAAGCTTAGACTAAAGAATACAAAATTGAAGTTCAAGTAATGAATGAAGGTAATCTTTCATTATCTGTTCATTCAGTCTCCTTATTTTTCTTTGGTATTTGATTAAAAATAACTTGGTTGTAGATTGTAGAACTTGTGAGTTGTGTGGTTTATTTGAACGTTAAGTAATTACTAGTTTTAATATCATATCCATGTCTACTCAAAAAAGTGAGGGTTAGCATTTTATTTAAAATTCATTTTGTACATATACATACCCACATCGCTACAATCTTTTTTGTTTAATCATGCACGATTTAACTAAGTTTATTATCTAAATTTGAAGTAGACCTATGGAGTGTAGAGGTAAGTAAACCTATAGGAAAACTAAATATTTAGTTTTGCTAGGTTAGGTTATTTGAATAACCGGTTAATTTGTGTCGGTTAATTTTGTCAAGTTATTATTTTTTAAAGATAATTCCGGTTAACCTATAACCGGTTTTTTACCAATAACCGCCCATTTCTAATCTAACCCAGCTCTAACCTCAAAATTTTTGTTACTGATTCGCCGCAGTTCAACCAAAAAGCAACCGGATATAATATAGCCTTCATAGTTAATACAAGGTGTCCCAGTATTCCGTGGACATAGAACTACTACGTATTTTTGGAACGGTAAATTAGTTGGGCACAATTTACCTCTATACACAAAATAAACCAAACGATAATTTAAAATTTATGAAGCTTATTGTCAAAAATAATTTGTAACAATGACATAACATCCCGCATTTGTTTCAATGAGTATATTATCGCCTACTTGATTTTAATGCTTGATTTGACCAGATATACTATATTTAGTAGTCAGCTACGGATTTTTTTTTCTCAAAAACTATGCGAGCTGGCATTTATTTACAGAGTACAATAAATATAGCAAATACTAGAAGAACTTTTTATCAAAAAAGAAGTCAGTTATCGTTGAGGTGCAAAACATTTCTGCTAGAATTTATGTAGGAATGAGGGTAGTTTTCGCCTTTCTCGTAACATTTCTAGTTATTTTGTGAAAATCGAATGTTAAAGCGCTTCCAAATCTCATTCAAATCGGAATATCAGTTTTTAAAATATCTTAAAAAATGTGTTAATATTTTTTTAAAAATTTTATGCCCTCTGAACTGACAATCGAAGCACATTTGTATAGAAGTAAATTGTGTTCAATAACTTATTTTGATTCCAAAAATACGTAGCAGTTGTATATTTGTACAGGGTGGGTCAAATTCGACGCTTTTAAATGGAAACACCCTTTTTTATAGGAGATAGACGAAAACTAATATCGGTGTCTGGAGCTCAATTTTCATCAAAAACATAATGGTGAAAACCGCACATCAATATCTGTTACCGTTTCGGAGTTACGGGGTGTTTTTCAAAAATGTGCATTTTTAACAAATCGCTGTAACTTTTTTACTATGGAAAATTTTGTATTTCTATGAACATTTCCAAAGCGCCTTTTTACGTAGAATTTAATGGTTCAAGTATATTTTTTTTTAAATTAATAATTTAAGAGTTATCAACAGAAAAATTGATTTTTTATTTGGGACACCCTCTATATTTTTAATTAACTGAAAAGAATTTAAAATTAACTTTCCAAAAATATAGCATACTTGATATTTTGTTATAATTCCCTTCGAAATACAGAATTTTTAAAAGTTCGCCACTTTTAACTAATAGGCTTTGGACCCCTTATTGATGATATGCCCTTAATGGAACTCGAAAACATATTTTTCCAGCAAGAAGACGCACCGCCTCTGAACGCTGAAGTTATCAGCAAATTTTTGTAGCCAATTTCAAGAATAATTGAATAGCTAACCAAAATCCCAGCCGTTGGCCGTCGAGGCCGTCTGACTTAGTGCCCATGGATCTAATCCTATGGATATATTTGCCGAAGAATAAAGGTTCCTTATTCTTCCGTATAATCTAGACAAGAATTAGAAATACTTAGCAGTTATGAGAGGGTATCTTTCACCCCCACTGAGTTAATGAATACCGCGAGAAATGTTCAAAAACTGCCCCGTCTGTAAATAACAGTAGAAAGTAGTGTCGAACCGTAACCACCGTAATAACAAGGCCGGACAGCTCTGACGTAAAAATCTAGTGACGTCACCAACTGGAGGCCCAAGCAGCGTTGATAATTACGCGATAAAAGTTCAAATTGTGGATCTTTTTTTACTCGCCAGATATATTTCGAAGTTTTAAAATGTCTTTTCCGAGTTTTTAAAAATATTCTAATATATAAAAATAGTTTTAATAGAATACGGAAAAAATCATACCAGTCAATAAATGTTTATCTCTCACTTTTTATCAATCAAATTTAATAGAGGAATATTTTAAGTTCACAATAGTGTATAATATGAGAAAAAAACAATAAAAAAATAGATATTTTTTATAGTATATATTATGTATTTTATCGATATTTCACGCCCCCTGCTCCGAGGCGACAGCGCGGCGCGGCGCGGCCTCGTGTGGCGGCGCCTGTCGTAGCGCGTAGCGGAGTGGTATTGCCGCAGTCCGCAGTTGACAGTCATCGATTTATCGGAAGGTGTGCGGACGTGGTAATTATAATCGATAATAGAAGGGTGAAAAAAGTTGTAAATCTATAAAAAGAGGTGTTTAAACTATAAACTGATTATAAGTGTGTGCAATTATACAATTTAAAAGGTATAATGTCTAAATAATAAGATGTGAATATTATATTTAAAGCTATATTTCTTCTGTTTTCTCAAATATATTTATATGTATTTTCTAAAGCTTTTACTAATCTTTTACCTCACCTCAAACCTTTCATATTTGAAAGTTAAATAAACTACACCCTCTACATCGATTAACTACATGTAATGTACTTTATGTAGTTTTTAAGAGTAACATGTAGTTTTCCGAACCCTGATAGTAACACTGATCAAATTATTAGTCATGCTTTTATCTGTGTTCAATATTAAAGTTATTAACTTGAGTTGAGTAACAGGTTGAGCTTGAAGTAATAAAATAATGTTTTAATGAGTAAAATATGAGGTATATTTTACTAGAATAATTTAAAACTATTCAAGAAAGTACACACAAAACAAGGCAACGCCGCGCGTCTATTCGTTCAATTTCGAGCAAAATAGCGAGGCTCCACGAAGTTGGGGCCTCGCTCGCCAAAGCGAGGCCCCATCGACAGGTCAGATTTTGATGCCAGACGAGACTTCTAGGGTATTAAGATATTCTTTGCAACAGCTAATGAACGTATTATCAGAGTAAGTAAACCGACGAGTAGCGACAGTCCGGTTTTCAATTTTCTTTGCGGCTGCGCGAAATAAGTAGTCTATCTGTCATATGAAGAAGCGAAGTTGCCACTGTTGCCATTTATCAAATATCTCTATATACTCGATTTCAAGTATGCCTCAGGCAACGAATAATTTTTTTAAATTATTTATTAGCTGTAAGATATTGTATACATTCAAATTTAGAAATAAGGATTAAACAAACAAAAAAAATATGTATAAAACTTTATAATTAATTCCACTTCAAATTATGAGCAGTGTATACCATGTTTATAGATTGGTCCCACCACATCAAAAGAGCCGACGCGACGGTTTCTGTCGCTACTCGTCGATCCACTTACTCTGGTATTATGGTGATAAAATTAATTCTACAATTCTCACTAATTTGTTGGAATAGCTCATCAAACGTGTGAATAAAATCTAACTAGAAAGATTTCCTATCTATGTTTAGCTCTAAAATATTTAAATGTCTGTTTCACATTCCACGTCTTCTCCGAATAAAAATATTCTGGAGCAATCGTTTTTTTTTCCTGTGTCACGTCGCACCACAGATAAGGGCATAAAATAACAATATGTAGTATTTTATCAACCCTTGCAATGTCTGTTATTATCGCTATTTAAGAAGTTAAACAATCAGTAAAAAATGGGACATAGGACTGTACAATGAGGACGTATACAGAGGAAAATAAAAAACACAAAGACAAAGTATCATTTTATTATTTAAAATTGCACGTTTTGAGAAATTCCAATAAATACTTCTTTAAAATAAAATACAGAAAATAAATTGTCACTTCACATTTAGTACATAATACAAAAATTAAGCAAAGCTCGGACGGCCTTCTCTAAAAAGGCCTCTGCTTCATATACAGGGTGTCTCAGTAAAAATTAGTCAATATTAGTAATATCTCACAGACCAAAATAATACATACAGTATGGTTAGGGATTGTTTTTACAAGAAAGAACTTTTGTTTAGTTTGGTGCTCTTTGTTTAGTTCGAAACCGGTGAACGGTTTTCAAGATATTTCCATTTAAATGTATTGTATGTTTCTATTTTGATCCATAAAAAAACACTACCAAAATGATAATTTCTTTGTATATTCCATAAAATATTATACTATCTTTGTATATTCCATAAGTATTATTAAACAAGAATACCTATTTCTACTGATATGCCTGAAGAGTATTTATACAGAGCTAAACACACATAACATGTAAGCCCTACCAGAAAAAGCAAAACACATTACTACAACTTATACAAATCCACACCCTGTATACTAAATGGCAAGAAAGTGTTGAATTTTGGATATATTTTTCTATACCATACACCAAGTACTAATTTTACTTACATATATCCAAAATCCCTTTATAAGAACTTACTATTACTGTGTACGCCTATTTCTCAATAAGCCATGATAAAAAGAGAGACAAAACAGAATAAAATGAAGTAAAAATTAAAAAAAACAGTCTCATTAATGCAGTAGGCCAGAACCAATCAACCGACCTCCCAAAGTCCAATGCAAAATTTATAAAAACTTTCAAAAAATATCACAGGAATCAATTTTTTTCGTTATCCAAACAAATTTTTTGACTAGATTTTTATCATTAGGTCTGACCCTTAGAAACAAGTGTTAAAAGAGATAAATTTACGCTAAACCTGCTAATAATTTACTTAAAATATACTAGCTACCATCAAAAACCCATTTTCTTTTTTTTAACGAGAATTAACTACCAATACCAATCCAATTTCGTTACTAGCACTTTTCTGAATTTTCTTCTAATTCTCGTCAACGCCCTAAGTACAAAAAATATCACAACGAAAATACTTCTGATTTTTGTTTCATAAATAAAATAAATAAATATAAAATGTAGATTATAACGAGAAGGAACTAAAAAAATATCAACGTCTTGTAAAACTGTTAAATTTTTATAAATAAATGACCTATCCGTTTGTTGAAAAATTAGCAATAGACATTTATTTAAGGCCTGTATTACACTATCAGGGTGCCCGGTGGCGTAGAGGTACAGGCTCTCGTCTACCAATCTCAAGGTGTGGGTTCGATTCCCACACCCGGCATTTCATCAGCCGACTATTTTTATTAAAATAAAAATAGTTTGGGTACCTAGGTCGACTCAGCCTTAAATGAGTACTTGGGATTCAGAATCCTGAGGTAATAATAGGCGGTTGAATCGTGTAGTGCTAGCCACATTATCTTCCTTGTATACCGAACGGCTCTAGTATAGCAAGCTGTACCTTGCTACTCCCAAGGCGTTAAACGCTATATACGGGAGCTATTATTATTATTACACTATCAAATATCTTTGTCAAATATTTTATTTTAACAAAGAATTTAACAGTTTAATATGTGCGATTTTATAAAATATTTTATATTAACAATGTTAAATTTTTCATCAAATATCTTTTATAAAAGATCTATGACAAAGTAGTTTGATAGTGTAATACTGGCCTTAATCAAACTAAAGTATGTCCAACGACAACATTCAAAAAATCACAGAAAATACACTTTACCTGTAAATTAAAGCTTGATTTTCATGCATCCGTTATCCGACGATACGATGATACGCATTAATTTTATTGGTTGAATTTAAAGACTTCCATTAGTTAGAAAATTAGGAGGTTTTATTTTTTGACTTTTTTTTATTTTATTTTTTGAATTTATTTATTTATTTTCAATGAAAATGCAATAAATTCAAATTGACTCCGATCATCAGATGTACGATTTGCTTCATAGATTACTTTAGATTACCCACTCCCATGTTATTTGAGGAGCCGTATTTTAGCGGCATCTAGTAGGATAAGGAACAGTTTTTTGCACATTAAAGAAACCCATATTACCGACATCATTACCGCCTTTATTTGAATCGCTGTTCTTTCCATTTTTATAATCAGATTTCAACTATTAAGCTACAAGTTCTAGTTAAACCTAAGTTTTGTCTTTTTAAGACAAAACTTAGGGCTAACTAGAGCTATTAGCTTAAATTAATTTCTATTGTGAATATACTCTGTTTTTTTTCTCAGGTAAGATTTCGACAGACGATGACAGAAGAAAAGCAGATGACGTCCCATACCAATCTATTTATTTTCTAATATTTTTTAAGTTAACGTCGTCTCTAGTTGTTTTTAACCAGTTTTATTGGTTTATTTCAAAAATGACAGATCATATTTCAATTATATTGGTTTGACGGAACGGTGAACAATAAACGGACGCCGATGCGTATGAACTCGCCTTTAGATTTTTGAGGATTGTCAAACTCTTGCCAAATTATAGGTTATAATTTTGTGTCAACTTTCAACTTATGTCAAATATCTGCGTTTTGGAAGATGATACATTTTGATTCGTGTTATTACGTGTGTTTTGTGTCTTTTGAAATCAAGTGGAGGAAAAATCGAGGGAAAATTAACTGTAGACCCAGAGCACAGTTTATAGTTAATACTCGGTGCCCAGGTAAAAAGTCTTATACACCAATAAAGTTACCATCAATAAAGTTTGTATATTCTCGTCATAGATAAGTGCATCTCGTATATGGTACAAGGATCGTACTAATTACTAAACATATACTAAAAACTGGAGTAGCTGTAAAATAACGACATCACACGATAGGTAAATAATGGATTTTGGTACTGCAGAAAAATAATGTCAAAAGGTACTAGTTTAAAAAAATTAAGATTAAAGTTAATTAATCAACATTTAAAGTATAAAATTTGGTAAGTGGTATTATTAATAAAATAATATATCTACTAGTGGGTAAATGAATTTGTGGATATATTACGACTTTTCTTGGAACTTTAGTTTCGGAGATATAAATTTAATTTGACCTTTTTATGAAAATTAATTTTATTTTTCAGAAACTATTAGAGACAGAGTTTACCAAAAATGCTTTTTATAACTACTAGTGGGTAAATGAATTTCTAGATATATTACGAATTTTTTTGGAACTTTAGTTTTGGAGATATAAATTTAATCGGACCTTTTTAAAAAAAATAATTTTATTTTTCAGAAACAATTTGAGTCAGAGTTTACCAAAAATGCTTTTTATATCTACTAGTGGGTAAATGAATTTGTAGATAAATTACGACTTTTCTTGGAACTTTAGTTTCGGAGATATAAATTTAATCGGACCTTTTTAAAAAAATTAATTTTATTTTTCAGAAACTATTTGAGTCAGAGTTTACCAAAAATGCTTTTTATATCTACTAGTGGGTAAATGAATTTGTAGTAATAAGTTTGTTTTATTTATGTTGTTTTATTTATTCCTGTGGAATATTACAAATTTGTATTTGTACGTAAGTTATATTGATAAATATAATAAATGCGGGAAGTTTCTTGAAGCATGAGAGTAAGAAATAGTTCTTTTTTATATTTTTTTGATATGTGGTGTTTTGTTCTTTTTTGTTTTGTATTAACACATACCGTTTTTTTAAATAAAATAACTCGATGAAAAAATGTATTCAGTTTTATACAGCTTTTTTTCACAATATTTTGAAGTAATCATTGGTAATCACGTATCAGTCAAATTTTAAATATATTAATTTCCTTCTATGCGTTCCAGTTGTACCAACTTATTTCTTTGTAAAATAAAATGAACTACTTTGAAATTAAAATGACAGACACATCTATCACTGTCAAGGATTTTGTCGTTGGACAGACTATAGTAAAACTGTAGTAGTTGCTGATTTGCTTGTGATTGGTGTCATTTTATATTTTCATTTCCATGACGATTTCGCTGTTTTACTTATAGTCTAAAAGCTAGCGACGTTCGAGAGAGAATTTTAAAAAAGCTGGTTCTTTAATATATCTTTTGCCACTCTCCTGAATAAAGTGCGGGCCGTCTGACTTCCGATAAACGTTGCGTTCGCTACTGCGCATCGCATCTGTACAGGGTATCCCATTTTCGTATGTTTTATGGGATTTCTCGTTTATGAGTGTGGAGATTACTCTTGCTACTTTTTTATGAAACTAAATATGCTACACATAGATTAGACGGCCCGCACTGTGGTCAGGAGATCATATCAAAAGATATATTAAAGAACCAGCTTTCTTAAACATTTTCCCGACGTTGCTAGCTCGCGTACTATTATATCTTTATTAAGGTTAGATTAAATTTCTCAAAAAAGTGTCAAACGTCCGTTATCCTACAAAAAGTTAAATTTATTTTAACTTTCTATGCTGATGGGCTGGAGTAAAAAATTTATGGATGAAAAGTGGCGCGAAAACGCTATGACCAAGCCGTCGGACCATCGTATCAACAGATAACGAATGCATGAAAATCAAGTTTTAATTGCAGACAACTGTCACTGTCAATGTATACACTTCTTTTCTTTTAAACTTTTTTTTTACTTAAGCTATTGACATAGAAGCTTTCTAAAACGCAAACGGACAGGTCATTTTCTGTAAAAAAAAGAATATTGCACAGAAAAAAAAATGTAATGCACCAACCAACCTGATTTTTTAAATAAAGCATATGCTGGCAAGTTTTCAGTGTTGCCAGTTCATCCCTGTTTTACTAGTTTTCATCGTATCTGTGCTTATCTTCGTTTTTCCATGAGCTGACCTGTATATGCGGAGGAGGGAGGAAACTTCTCAGCGACTGAATCAGCTGAATAGTGTCCATTAGAGCTGCCAAAACAAGACATAAGACAAATAATATTGTGAAAGAGCATGGACAGTTAAAATTAGATTGTTTTATACAAAAAATCAGATAAGATCAAAGCTTCTGAATCACAGTCCGAAAGCAACATATGGGGCTCTCGAGGACTCACCTCGGAATGTCATCATTAAGAAATAATCAAAAATAATTACATACTTGAAATTATATACCGGGTACGTCTCAAAAGTGGCTCACCCCTATAACTTTTTTATTTTTCAGATAAAAAAACGAGATTTGGTATGTTAGTTATATGACATAAATTAGGATTGTTTTCGGTCACTTTCAGTTTCACCGGAAATGACTACAACTTTTGATTTTTAAATGGCACCCCCGGTATTTTTTTACTTTATAGATAATGACACTTTGAATCGAATGACATATCATATGTCAACTTTTGACGTATTCGCTCAAAAACAAATTGTATTTTAAATCTCAATCTAGATTGCCATGGCCATTTGTTAAAAACACAAATTTTTAATCAAGGATCCTTGGAAAAATAGATTTGATCGTCTAATATTTTTAGTGTCTTGTTCTGGCTGGTTAAAAGATGCCCAAATCGTATTTTTAAGCATATCTCAATTTTTTCAAATGGAACGAGGGTGGCTCATTAGCATATTTGGAAAAAGCATTTTTTACGCACAATTTGATACCACACAGTTGGTATTTCAAGTCAAATTGTCGTTATGAACCGCAGGTTACAATTTCAAATAAACCATATGCGAAATATCAAAAATTGACATATGATATGCCATTCTATTCAGAGTGTCATTTTCTATCAAATAAAGTAAAAAAATACCGAAGGTGCCACTTAAAAATCAAAAGTCTAGTCATTTCCGGTAAAACCGAAATATGCAAACCAAACCAAACCAAACCAAACTAGTTTCTCTAAACTTAATATAGGGTATTTTGTTAACACCTTTTCTGAATTTTTCACCCCTTTTCAGCAATTTTTACTTGTTAATTGCATTTGTCAGAATATTTAGAGGCAATAATTAGAAATGTAGGTCATTTAGGAAGTGGTAATGTTGCATCGTTTTTAGTGATGGTAATATCTATATATATGGAGGTTAAGAAATTAGACCTTGGGAAAATTTCCGGTGAACAAAGAGTTTCGAAAAATATACAGGGAAATTTAACAGAAAATGCACGATTTTCATTTTTTGCGAAAAAAACCTCATAGACTTCCTGGAGTCGAAATATACCACCCCTGAAAATATTTGCACTTATTTAAGACTCACCCTGTATAATACATAACCTCGGCTCAACCCAATATAAGCTCGTTCAGCATATTTTCTTTATTACATATTCTTAAAGACCATGTTGAGTTTAATAGTTAAGTAAAATTTCAAGGTCAATAATTGTATATTTACAACAATGTGAGTTGTATATTTAGAACAGTGTGAGTGGTCATAAGTAGATCTGATGTCAACACCAGTAGTATTTTATAAAAGTCTATAGTTAATTTTAATCTAAGTAGTTTTTTGGCAAAAAAAATATCAAGGAATCTTACTTTTTTGAAGCGCCTCCGACTGCTTTCCGTAAGGCTTACACATCGCCGGACGCACGTAAGTCTTCATTCTCTGCATATTCTTCATCACCTCGCTGAAAGCCCTCACGATCTTCTCCTGTCCCCCTTCCGAGATTCGTTTGTCTTCGTTCGATGACGTCAGGCTGTTTGGAGTGGCCCAAGCACCGTTGTGCAGTGCCAGGAGGTCCTTATTAGCCGCTCCTAATCCTTGAGGAAAAAATAATAATTGACCCTAAAATTTATAGTTACACATTTTTTCATAGTAATTCACTGTGCTACTTTTTTATAAAACTAAAAAAATGCTACACACAGATTTGTCTTAGTCCTCTTAGTTGTGAAAAGTCGTGAAATACAAGGCGAATTTTAAAATTTTGCATTTTTCTACATTTTCTGTTATATTTGCCCTGTTATGAACTTTTCAAAATTATATTATACTCTATCCTTATTTTCATAAATAAGCTAAAAATGCATTATTTAACTTTTTAGCGTAGGCGGCCGGGCCGCACAGTGGGGTATTTGACACATATAGTTGATCGAAATTTTTTTATGTAGACCTTATATAAATTATTGCTATTTTCAATTAAAGAGGAAATAATATAAACAAAATAAAGGATAATTCGTCGATTCTAAAAAAAGAAAGAAAAATCACTGTTCCAGTGTTTCCACGGTCAATGCCACTAATACCAGTAGTAATATCGCAACTAATACTACTAATGCTACGACTGATCAGCGAGCAATGCCCATACCACTAAAGTCGCTACTAATGCCAAATTGTGCTATACTGCTAATAGCACTAAAGCGATCGCTTTGTACACAACAATGTCATCGCGGTTTACACCTCGCATTAGTATATCACTGATTGACAAATTAGAGGAAACCAAGAATGTTTTTCTCATTTTATCAGCAAAGTCGCAAAAAGTCGCAGTATTTTATTCTACTGTATGAAAGCCAAATGTTTACTAAGTAAAACGTATATAGACAATATGCTGAATTCTTCGAAATGCGTAACTAAATCTCTAAGTATAATAAAAATGTCACAAATTTAATCAAATTTTCTGAACGCCTAACTTTTAGTTACAAAAAAAATCGTTAGTATAGAGAATATCAAAATAAATAATACGTTTTTGTAGAATACATACCTGCAGCTTGCTGAGCCATTTTCAATCAAAACAATAATATAAAAGTAAAAAGAGCACAAGAACAACAACAATTTATAATTTTAAACATAAAATTTAGCCATTTACCTCTTATCTGTGAGAAGTAACAACTTTGACGTTTCGTTGAAACAAATGAATGCAACTAAACACACCCATGGTAACGCCATTCATGACAGACATGATTTAACTTATCATTTATCTTTTTTTGGGAAATCTTAAACCCATTTCCTTTTTCGAATTTCGATCACCTTTTTCATGCTAACACCCCACCGTGGGCCGGTTCAAATTAAGTAATCAAAATAATCAAATAATTTATTCTACATCAAATATTGGTTATTGACTATTCCACGCTAGTTTCTGTGTAGCGTCCATTTTCAAAGTAATTATTGCTATCTTGTGAGTTTAATTCAAGTTTTATTTACTCCAACCAGTGATAATTGTAAAAAAGTGGCATTAAAAACTTAAAAAGCTGTACTGTGCTGTGAACTGTGAACTGCAAAAACGATTGTGGATCGTGGCATAATGTCGGTTTCCAATGTTTCATAGGTATTTCATACATGCGTATAAAATAAAGTTTCTTGTATGCAACACACTGTATTTTATTTATAAAATTAAACGAAAATAATAATAAATTTGAATAAACAATAGTTGGCGATATAATTCCGGAAAAAGCCGAACCGCTCCGAAATTTTCAAAAGTTTTAGGTCGCGACCGTTGCAAGAATAGCGCCAAATAGGGCTTACATTGTCCTTATGGGCACTTTCCAATCTAAACTTGTTTCATTTATCTATGAATTTAGCCATTTACCTCTTATCTGTGAGAAGTAACAACTTTGACGTTTCGTTAAAACAAATGAATGCAACTAAACACACCCATGGTAACGCCATTCATGACAGACATTATTTAACTTATCATTTAGCTTTTTTTGGGAAATCTTAAACCCATTTCCTTTTTCGAATTTCGATCACCTTTTTCATGCTAATACCCCACCGTGGGCCGGTTCAAATTAAGTAATCAAAATAATCAAATAATTTATTCTACATCAAATATTGGTTATTGACTATTCCACGCTAGTTTCTGTGTGTATAATTATTGCACAAGTGCATCAACAATATCAATAACTCTAATTAATAGGGTGTTAGCTAAAAGCTGCAAAAGTTCATTTTCGGTGCAATTTACTGATTTATGTTAAAAATGCGTTATTTTTTACCTTATTTATGAAAATAAGTGTATAGTGTATTTTAACATTTTTTACAGGGGGTCACGTTTAAAAAGCATACGTTTGAGTCATATTTCAAAAATGACAGCTCTACGGAACTCAGTTTTCACCTTTTTGCAAAATCTTCAAATTCGCAGTGTATTTCAGAAATTTCGTTTCATAAAAAAGTAGCATAGTGATGTGAAAACTGCATCTCTAATCATAAACGATTTATAGGGTTTATAAAACACACGAAAATGGGATACACTGTACAAAAATTTTCCAAAAAATATTTTAGAAAAATTATCAAAAAAGTATTAACAAATATAAAATTCAATTCTGAACAGTTTTTATCTTTCATACTTTTCCCTATATTGTCATTTATCTCTATTTTTTACAGCTTTAAAGGGATTTCCGTAATTTTTTGAGATGACAGTTGTCACAAACATGTATTTTTTTGCTATTGGGTCGCTATTATGTCGCAATTTTTTTAGTTAACGCAGTATATACATAAAACCAATTCTAAAAAAAATATTCTGGCAATTATGATGTCGTTTTTCAGTTATATAAAAATCCGAATTATATACAGGGTGTCCCAGAAATAAGTGCAAATATTTTAACTGGTAGTATAGTTCAACCCCAGAAACACGCCTATGAGGTTTTTTTTGCGAGAAAAAAAATGTTGAAAATTTAAAATTTTTCTTGACATTTTCCGGGAAATTTGAAAAAACTTTTTAGTGCCATTTGTTTATTCACCTGCGATTTCTCTACGGTGTATCTAAACCTTGCAGTGTTGTAACCTCCTATGTTATCCACATTCTACATAGTTCTACATTTATAAATTCATAGACAAATTTCTACTCAAAAATTAGGAATGTTAAATTTAATCTTTTATCAGTGCCTATTAATAATTATATTATAGAAAAAAAACACATTAATTATTTTTAGTACTTACCCTTTCAATGAAAACTTAACACATACCACCGAAAATTAACTAAAACATTACGTTTATGAGGTTTACGAAAATGATTCATCATATTATTGACAACCAGGTCACAAAAAAAGAAATTCCTAAAATGTTTATCGTAATTTAGAATTCAATATTTCGAAAACATCCCAACGAATAATCAATTAATTTCTGTTTTGTTTGTTTTCTTCCATGTTTCTCTGTTTTATTTGAACCACTGATTTACAAAACACCTTGAAAAGCGCACATTACTTTGAATACCGTCTCTTATCGCCACTTCGAACTACTTTCAATCTAAGAAAATACATGTTTCACTCAACAATTTAAATACGTATTTTGTTTTTTCGCTATTTTTTCGATGTATTTCGACAGCCCAACCGTCGCGCGTTGGCCAAGAGTGCCACGTGTGAAGAGGTCCTTTGAGCCGCGCCGTCGTGGCGGGCTTGCGTCAGACGACGATGTTAAGCAACGTTGCCGTAGTTACAACAATTTCAAATTCAAGACATTCGAAGCAATCAAATTCGTATTAAATTTTGAAAATAAAACAGAGAAACATGAAAGGAAACAAACAAAACAAAAATGAATTGATTATTCGTCGGGCTGTTTTCGATATATTGAATTCTGAATTACGATAAACATTTTAGAAATTTCTTTTTTGTGACCTTATCAATAATCAATTCATTTGTGTTTTGTTTGTTTCCTTTCATGTTTTTTTGTTTTATTTTTAAAATTTAATAAGAATTTGATTGCTTCGAGTGTCTTGAATTTGAAATTGTTGAAACTACGGCAACCTCGCATGGCGCAAGCTCGACGGGCCGGCGCGACAAAGGAGCAGTGAGCAGTTACGCCAGTTACCAACCAGTGATGCGTGGCTGTCTTGGCCGACGGTTGGGCTGTCGACGGAATTGTCGAAGTACATCGAAAAAATAGCGAAAAAACAAAATACGTATTTAAAATTGTTGAGTGAATCATGTATTTTCTTAGATTGAAGGTAGTTCGTAAAGTGGCGGTAAGAGACAATAATTCTCAACATTTATTCATTCAGAAAGGTATTCAAAGTAATGTGTAATGTGTGCTTTTTAAGGTGTTTTGTAAATCAGTTGTTCAAATTGTGATGAAGCCTATATGAAAATAATGTGTTAAGTTAAAAATGGGAACTGTTATTTTAGCAGTTTTTATAATAGCATGTACAAGTAAAGCAGCACAATGAAGTGTATTTTAGTTAAGTGTGTATCGAAAAAGAGAACTGTCGCAGTTACATAAATCTGTCATAAGTATCTTTTTTAATGTTGGGTAAGTTTTTTAATTTAACTTTTTCAACTTTTAAACATTTAATTTTTAATTTATTTTATGTAATAATATCACAATCTTAAAAATGTAATGCATCTCTGCAAACTCCTCAGGTGTTGTGATTTTATGACTTACTTTTAAACATATACTTTCTTGTCCATATGACAACACAGTGCGTCGAATTAACTGAAATCCGGGTTTGATCCGGGTAATTGGATGTAGTTGGCGATATCTGCCGGCGGTTCTCAAAATGTTGCGATTATTTTTTTAAAATTTCAAAGTTAAATAACTCGGTTATTTTCAATTTATTTTAAAAATGGTAAAGAGAAAATATGTTCATTTTGACCAGATCTACCACCCCTTAAAATATTTGCACTCATTTCTGGGACACCCTGTATAATTCTACGAAAAATATTATAGGGAATGCAAATATCAAAAATTAAATTAATGTACCTTCCAAATTTTCTAGATTTGCCTTCAGAAAATCGGCCAACTTATGATCCATCAAAGACATGTCAAAATGTTTTTGTTGTTGTTGTTGCTGCTGTTGTTGTTGCTGCTGCTGCTGCTGCTGCTGCTGTTGTTGCTGTTGTTGCTGCTGTTGCTGCTGTTGTTGCTGACTTTGTTCTCGTTCTCTCTCACGCTCCCTTTTAGCTGCTAAGTCCATTTGTTGTTGTAGCTGTAACTAAAAAAAGGTTATAATTACACTTACATTAATACCTTATTAGCTTTTAAAATACTTCAACATTTGATTTCAAAAAAGTGTTTGCTAATATCCATTTTTTTTAAATATTTATAAAAATTGTATAACTGATATTACTCACTTGCTGTTGTCTTTGTTTTTCCAAGTTTGCATTGATTTTGTCCAAATTCTGTTGGGCTATTACTCTGCTCTGTTGCTGCAATAGTGCAGCTGTTATTTCTTGCTGAGTTGGGGCTACAGATTTAGACCGTTCCATTAGAGATGATTGGGATTTTGAATCCAATGCTTGTTGGCTTGTCAAATCCACAGCAGATCCTAAACCTGCAAAAAAATATAGTATAGTATAAGAAATAGTCTAATTAATGCATATTTTCAGCATAAATAAAAGCTGATTCTGTAGAAAACGGTAAAAATGTCTCTAATAAATTCTCTTGCATAATGGTCCTTCTATAGGAATCTTTATGTTTACAAACGGATAACGGATGCATGAAAATCAAGCTTTACTCCCCAGATACATCCCATTACAAATTTCTGGATTCTTTTCTCAACAAGAAATTGCTATTTTAGAAGATGTATCGCTGTTGTGTATCACACCTTCAACCTGCACAAGAAAATCAAGACCATTGCAGGAAGGACTAGCTCACGCAGCAGTAGCTTGGTATTGGACAAACAAGGTGGTCTTATAACTGACAATGAAGGAATACTGAAAAGGTGGAGAGAATACATGAGAGAGCTGTTCGACGTGGAGCAACAGGCGGAAACCATTGTCCATGCTGATTCAGGTCCAGAAATAACACTAGATGAGGTACGGCACTCCATAACACGGCTAAAAAATAACAAAGCAACTGGACCATACAATGTTCAAGCAGAAATACTGAAGCTGTTGGAAGACAACCAACTTAAACTTCTGACAAAGCTACTCAATAGAATATACGAAACGGGAGAATTGCCTAGAGACTGGCTGGTTTCCACGTTTATTCCCCTTCCTAAGAGAGCAAATGCTACTAGGTGCTCTGACTACCGAATTATAAGCGTGATAAGCCATGCATTGAAAATCCTACTTAACATCATCCACTCTCGCATATATAGAAAGCTTGAAGAAAACATGAGCAAAGTTCAGTTCGGATTCAGAAATAGAATGGGAATGTGAGAAGCCCTATTTTCTATACAGGTCCTGATACAGAGGGACAGAGACGTAAACTGCGATGTCTACGCTTGTTTTATCGACTTCGAGAAGGCGTTTAATAGGGTGCAAGACCACAAATTATTTGAAATATTAATGGAATATGGTATCGACGACAAAAACTTTCGCCTTATAACTAATTTGTATCTGCACCAGAGAGCGACCGTGCGTGTAGACAACGAAA
The DNA here is from genome assembly GCF_002938485.1 of Sitophilus oryzae. Taxonomy (NCBI): domain Eukaryota; kingdom Metazoa; phylum Arthropoda; class Insecta; order Coleoptera; family Curculionidae; genus Sitophilus; species Sitophilus oryzae. The sequence goes on along the minus strand of NW_022146187.1, from coordinate 1,572,713 downwards.
CCTCCCAAGAATTTACAGTGAGTCGGGGAGTGCCTCAGGGATGCATACGGTCATCAATTCTGTTTAACACGTACTTCAAAATACTGTTTAGACAAGCGCTCAGTGAAACAGAAGAAGGCATAAATACCAATAGAGAAACCATCAATAATTTAAGGTACGCGGACGATACAGTTCTCATAGCAGATAGTGCTAAGGGATTGCAAAAATTAATAGGCCGAGTAGTAGAGGCATGTGATATGTATGGTATGAGGCTTAACTGCAAGAAGACCAAAATTCTAATGGTACGTATACATTGGCGCGCTGCGCCACGAACCACAGTGCTTCGCCTATGGACAATAATCAAAATTCTGCGTGCAAAATAATTTTTTTTTTGCTTCCATATTAGAGATAAATAATCGAAATTCCACAAACAGGATTACTTTTATTGTTAGGATACTCGATATCGTTACAAAACATTATGAAAAATGATAAAAATGTAGAAGAAATAAAATTGTCTTATCAATCGTTTACTGTGATTAGAACGAAATCATACCAACAAATGTCTTTTCAATTAAAAAAAACTAAACCTGTCATGGAAGCTAACCAAGGTATGTATTATTTTTGTACATTATGAAATATACAATTTTATTTTTGGGTACGAAGTTATACGGCAGTAAAAAATGACTGAAAATAATCTGGTCTTTTGTTGTAATTAACTTTGATTAAACTTTTATTGAGTTCTATGCCAAACATCTTGTACTTTCAGTTTTTTTAAATAATGTGGACCTTGGGCTATTGAAATTGTAAAGGTTTTTTGCAACTACTGGCAACTTATGCTAGTATGATTTCTTTTCTGTCTGTATATCTGTGTCACGAGAGCTCCGAAACCGCTGGAGGTATTGTGATGAAATTTTCAGGGAGAATACTGTTGGGGCTTCTAAGAAGCCGAATGAAGTTTAGTTAAAATTCATCAACTTTAAGGATTTTTTTACAGTTAAAATTTCAAAAAGTATGTAACTTCTGAACAAAAAATCGTATCAATATGCGGTTTTTAGATTATAACACGCATTTTTTCCAACCATTTAAGCATGTTATAACAAAAAAAATTAGGAGTTTTTGACAGATTCAAATTATATTGCGCTCTGCTAGCATACTAGGGAGGTGTGATGTCATGGATCCATTTATTTTAGATGCTGACCACACCATAAAAAATATTGACCTATTAGAAGAGTGGATGGCAAGTGGTAAAGGTGACCGAAAAAATAAAATTTCATTGAAAATCCAATCACTGCTGAACGTCGGTCAATATTCTGATGAGGCCTTTGTTAAACTTTGTTATAGTTTACGAATGTGTTCTATAATTAGATTAATAAACATTTTTTACAATAATGTTTTCTGATTTTTTTTGTTAGTGTGTGAGACAGAAAAGTTTTGTTAAAGTTTATTATAGTTTCCGAATGTATTATTCTTGTTTATATTTTTGTAGAGCAAAGAATTTTGTGATTTGTGATTGGTTTTTGAGACAGAAAATAATTTTTCTTACAGTTTATTTAGTTTTCGTTCACAATTGAGTTCATTTGATTTATTATTTACAATCAAGATTTTTTCTTAATTAAACATGTTTTTAAAAACCCGTTTTTATGCTTTATTTCATTTTTGTCCGCAAACCCTATCCTTCAAAGCACTGTGCGAACGCGCCACGCGCGTGCGTCGATTCGCCTGTATTGGTATGTGTTTTCAGGTTGCGCGCGCTCCGCACGCAAACCGCTTGCCGCGAACCATCTCCAGTCGGTTTTTCGACGCTCCGCTTTATTCTATGTTCGTTGTTCAGTTGAGACGGCCGGTGAAGATACCTATCTGAGACTGTGTGTTTTCTTTGAATAAATTCCCTTTTTTGTGTTTTTCTTTGAATATTGTTTCTTAATAGAGTGTTCAAAGAGCCAAACTACTCATCACTAAAATTGCGTAGTTCCTCTCAGACGATAGAGATATGATTAACGACTAGACAAATGTTCCCGGGATTTCTATGGATCGCGGGATGTTCGTTAAAACAATAAAAGCAACGCGCGGACAACGCTGCGCGTTCGCGGCGCAGCGCACCAATGAATACGTAGCATAATAGTTAGTAAAAATGATGAGGCGCAGTACCAGCAGTTTAGGGCGAATAACGAAAGCTTGGAAACAGCAGATACAATCACGTAGTCTGAACAAGGAATGGGATTACTCACGAGAGATCAGATGCCGCATAGAAAAAACCAGAACCGTTTTTAACCGTCTTAGAAAGATCCTATGCAATATGCACCTGAATATTGCTATAAGAACACAGGTTCTAAGGTGCTACGTATTCTCCACGCTGTTATATGGAGTGGAAGCTTGGACCTTGACAGATGCTACATCTAAACGCTTGGAAGCCTTTGAAATGTGGTGCTATCGCCGCATGCTCAGGATTTCATTTACTTACCATGTCACAAACAACACCGTGATCCAGACAATGCAAAAGGCACTAGAAATTGTACATAGGGTGAATTTGAGAAAAATGGCATATGGGCATGTGATGCGTAATGATAAATACCAACTTATCCAACTAATACTGCAGGGCAAAATAGATAGTAGAAGAGGTCAGGGACGCCGACGAACATCATGGCTGAAAAATATTAGACAGTGGACAGGAATGACGACTGTACATTTCGTCGGCTTTATAACGAAAAGGCGTATCTCGATTTTTGGCGATTTTGAGATATCAACATCATGACATGCCCAATGGGTCATATTTTAACATAGCAAATTTGCGCATCTCAATATTATACCTTTTTCATTTTATATTCGTTTAAAATTTGCCCCATCTCAAATACTACAATTCTTCGTTATGACGAAGAGACGTATGTTGAGATAGGGCTCTTTGTTATATCAATTCTTATACCAATTGTTATACTACAAGAAAGATGGAATTTGAGATAGGTCCTTTTGTTTTAAGTTGTGAAAATGCATGCGAGAGAAAATTCTACCTACCCCATTCTACCTAATTATTTTCTGATGGTTGCTTGGGACAAAATAAAACTGTTATCATGGCAGCAGCTCTCTTTTACAGTGTGATTTTGAGTCTGTTTTTGTGCCAAAAACCATTGTTAGAATGAGCTAGACTCTACATATAGCTGTATCGCATGGTACAAAGAAAACAAGGTATGATCGATAGCGGCCCCAATTCAGTGACATCACCTGTGACGTCATACGCTATACAAAAAAATATCCGTATTGTTCAATTGCCACTAATAAAAAAGACCTAAAATATGGAAGAATTAGGATATAACCCCAAAAGTTATGTCAAATCATCGAGCTTGACATTTGAAAAATTATTTTCACATTTATTATGTGTCATCTGTTTGACAATTTGAAATTGACGCGCGGAGCTTGCCGACCAATAGTGCCGTTTATCACCTGTGACGTAGTGACCTACCTGCGCAATACCATACCTTGTATTCTTTGTATCATGGCTGTATCGGGTATGTAAAAGATTGTCCGAGAATAAATGGCCGAAGAAAAATTGATCGAAAGCAAAACAACGAAACGAAAATTGCCCTAATGGAAAAATTCCCGAAATTATAATTTCCCTAAGAACATTTTAGCGAACCAAAAACTTGCCCGAAAAATACAATAATTTTTATCTCATTATTGTTAGAGGCCATTAGCATTGTCATCCCTGTCAATTTTTGGAAAATTTTATTTATTGTGCCTACCATCATCCTGCATAAACACGTAGAATGGAAGTCGAATTTGTTATTATTGAACAGGGAAAACAGAAACTGTTAGTCCACAGTTATTTGTATCAAAAAGGCACGAATGAAGAAACATGTTTTGTTTTTGTTTGGTTTGGTTTTTATTAAATGGACCGTGAGTTTAAATGCCTTGTATTAATGCCCTCAATTAATTGAATAATTACTAAAATATATTAGTTAAAAAAATGTATTTTTGTATAAAAAACAATATTATTAAAATAAGCTAGATAAGTGTATTTTAATTTATTATTGTCTTTGCTTCTGGAATGAAAATTGTCTTTGTTTTCAGTTGATCTAATCCAACGCGAATAAAAGTATTTAAAAATATTTGTTTCTGATTTTTTGGTGATTTTCAGATTTTTTATGTATGTATGTATTGTATTTTCTTGTATGTATTCCATAATGTGAATATTCTTTTTTTTTCCTTATTAAGAACACTTTACCATCATTTTTAAATTTATTTTACATGGGCGTATGTATACTATTCGTTCGGAAATAAATTTATTATTATTATAACAAAAAGGCCTATCTCTATTAAACAACTAAAAAGAAATTATTTATTAGAATTTACGCACAATTTATCTTCAGAACGTTTCCTCAATGTCTCCGTTTAAGTGTTAATAATTAAAAAACACTATTAAAAAATTAAAGACTTTACATTTATTGGCCAAATAAAGTAAGTGATTTTCTTTAAATTGCTCTCCTGAAAAGTAGCAAAAATCGAGATACGCCTTTTCGTCATAAAGCCGACGATTTATTCAGGGCGGCTGTTAATAGGATTATGTGGACCAACATGATTGCCAATATCCATAGAGGATAGGCACTGAAAGAAGAAGAAGATCGCTGTTGTGCCCCCTAACGGCCAAATTTGAATCTTGAACATAATTTATAGCGAGTTTACTTCTCAATATTTTATAGGTAACTTAAGCTCTATATTGGCGGTTTCCGAGTTACAACCGACACATTTACACAAATATGTTTTAGAGTATCATTACTTACGGCCTCTGACATCAGAAGCTGTTGGTCCCCTATCACCCAAATAACCAGGCGCTAGATGCTGCAAAGTCTTTTGCGTTAATTCCATTTGGTTTTTGTAGTACCTGCAAGCGGGGTTTGGACAGTTTTGAACCACTTCGATTATAAACTCCTTCTCCATTCCAAAATTTTCCCGACCTAAATGATAACTATTAATACTAATGATTAGATATTGTCAACGCCGTACCAATGGTGTACGATTCCATGACTGCTCTAACGGTGGCTTCAACTCCCAAATGTAGGCCATGGGGTCCATTCATATGCTTAAGCATCACAGCGTTCGCAAAATGCTCGAACGGCAAGATAATTTTACCGTTTTCGCGTAGAATCAATCGACCTTGTGAATCTAAGGTTACTCGTGATGCCATCATTCTATAAAACATGGTAGATGTAGATTACTACGTAGCAAAATAATATGGTAAAAAATATTTAATTTATTAATTATTTATAGAAAATTTTTAACAGAACGTCAACGGTTTTTGTAGACGTATCTGTTTTTAAAAAAACTAAAGTGTTCTCGAATAGTTGAATTTAAATATTTTAAATAGTTCTTTTCTTTATTCTTTGTATTTTTTGCTTCCGACGACGGAAAGAGATAAACTTTCCAAAACGTTAAGCATTTTTTTGTTCCTTAGGCAAATTTGTATATCTTTAAACCTAACTTCTGACAAGTAGTTTCCGTTTGGGATTAACGCAGAAGTGTTTACATAAAATAACTATTTTATTTTGTAGATTTTCTTGCAGTGGTGAAATACCCATATAGGATTTTTTGGAGACATAAGTATTGTGTAACACTGTTAGTTTCTATGTAATTGTATTGATGACAAAAACATCATGGTAATACCAAATTATTTTTTACATCTATACCAATTCTTTGAACTTACTTATAAAATTACCTAATAATATACCTAATACAATACCTAATACCACGTACAAATCTGCATCAAGCAGATTTCAGTGATTACGCACCCAGTTTATTTTGTAGTTTTTTGATGTGCTTATATGTAGATTCTATTGTATATTATTTCTAGCAAATTAAACTTATATTTATTTATTTATTAATATACATAAACTATATGTTCCTGATGCGATTCGTCAATGCGTCGAATGCTAATGAATGGGTCGATGCGATGGTTTGTACGACAATTCGGCGGAATATCGGTTTTTTGGGCAACTATTAAAAGAAATATCAGTAACACAATGGACGAATTTCTAAACGAACTAACGAGTCGCATAGACAAACCGCATCATATTCACTATGCGTGCATGGAGTAGAGTTCATAACCGGGGAATCCCGGTACCAAAAGTACCGGGAATTCCCGGTTCTTTTGGGACATGAAAGAACGGAATCAAATCGACGCATCAGCACATAGTTAGTATGGAACTTGTGTTCAAAAAATGGAAAAAGTACATTTTTTATTTATTTTTATTTTGATCGTTAAGAAATCATAAAACAATAAAACCAACTTTAATGTGAAAACTACTTACTGTAAATAGGTAGCACTGGGCAACATCGATGATTCCTTTAACTCTGTAAAACATTGTAACAACTCTACAGTAGGATTCCATCCCTTATTTTGTAAATAAAGTTGTAACAACATGTAAATCTTTTCAGTCACGTACCCAGCCCCAGGAAAGCCCATGCCTATTATAGTAAAATGGACAAATTATAAACATAAAAATGTACATGTCAAATATCAAGATGAGTACCTGCTGCTGCTGGTAAGTCACTAACAGAGGCCTGTTGAAGACCCTTAGCTAGTACGTTCTTCATTGTTTCAGCTAAATCCATGCCTGCCTTAATATAACTAAAAAATAAAATATTTAAACTTGCATTTCATCTCCATCAATTTGTCACTTTAGTCATCATATAAAATCAAATCAAATTGTCTAGTGAAAAAAAATGAAGAATAGGGCTCGAACTCACTGACGACCAGGTCGCAACGACCTGGCCGTCGGCTGGCCGGATGTATTGCGTTTATAGCTGCGGTCAGATAAACGACCAGTTTCAACAGAGTTGTCAGATTTAAGGTTTTTTTACGTTTTACCAATTAGAAAATATTGTTTCAGAAAGAATTAAGTTTCAGAAATTTTAAAATATCCGAGTTAACTAAAAAGCGGAGTTGCTATTCATGAGCTTATTAAATGTTCTAATATTAAATAATGCATTTAAAATATTCTGGGATTTTTCGTTAATAAATACTGGTGTGGTAAATGGAGTAAGTAAAATCTCCAACCCCGACTACACGATAACGTCGTTAGTTCCATGTTTTTCAAATCCGCGATGCCTGCTATTCCATCAGTCGTTTCATAACAGAATATTCTACATCCTACGTCTATATAATTTAATATGTGTAGAGTGGGACATGTAACTCGTGAGATTTTCAGCATTATATCAATAAAGGACAAAGACAGTATTGTTCATAAAGATGCGTCCAGACTTCAGCATTTTAGCCCGAACGAACCAAGCGCGCACGAACAAGCAGAACAAATAGGCCGAACAAAAAGCATTGTGTACGCGCGACCGACAAAAAGGGAGATATTCTGTTTCTTTTTTCTACTGATATGGACTTCTACTGATGGCTCTTATCGACTTTACAAGTAAACATATTACGGACATCGTAAAAAAAGGTCATCAGACACTGGCTCTAAATATAAGCAGGTAGAAAGTTTAGCTTCTAGTTATTTCAATGTTTACAATATAAATTCCTCTTTTTTATTGTTACTGAGAATCTACCACAGTAAATACTTCTATTTTTATGAATGTCTAAGTTTTACTCTTAATTTTTTTTTAAAATAATGTACCTAGTAGAAATATGTCTAATGGACCCTGTTTGAAAAACGTTAAATTAAATATAATATTTAAAATACAGTTGTCCTCTTTGTAGGTACATGACTACAATACAACTAAAGAAACTAATTTAATAAAAAAAAAGAAGTGGTTGTAGAAAAACTTTAAATATGATTTTTTTTATTTTTTAACATCGAAACTCAAAGGTATAATAACAGGTATCATACCAACCATAAATAGAGTATGTCATATAAAAATGTTTTGAATTTTTAATAGAATCGACCCTTGATAAAAAAAGGGACTAGATTTAAGTTTCCCTTTGATCCAGTCTGTATACTATCTTTGGATTTTCTGCACGTGTGCAAAAACTGCACTAAAACACTATATCTTATAGAAAATAAAATATTGTGCGTTGAATTTGAGGGATTTCATCTGAAAAATTATTAGTTTGGAAGAAAACCGGCAACAAGCAGCAGAAAATAATATTATAACATTTTAGTGCAGTCAAATACGTTTAAAATAAAGTATACGGAGGGTACCGCTTAAATTCCTGTCCCGATATTGAAGGATGGCTAGAGAATTTCAATGCATTTCCTACATATGTCTATCCTTGTGTTGTAGGAGGTTTGACTAAACAAGGATGAACCTATGTCTTGAAACCATTCGACTCGATTTTCTGTCCTCCTTCAATACTGGGACGTAAATCCTCTCATTGCTCTTATGGAGAGGCCGTCGTATATTTTTTTTTATTTACTTCCCCTAGGAGATGCAAGACCTTGTCGTTGGTGGGGAAGCTCCTTGTCAGGTGCTGGCAGAATCTCCTCTAGCACTTTGGCTCGGTCCAAGAAGCATCTCACTCATTGTCTTGTCTCTGGCTGTAGTGGCCAGGGAATTGCACCAAGACATTTAAACCAGGCACCTTCTACTGTCTGTCGTCAAGTCTCGCGGGTAGAGGGTGTGGGGGGGTCTTGGCTTAACCGCCTGGACCAAGAGGAAACAACCTCACCAAAAACCTAAATCCTACGATGGCGGGGCCAGGTCAAAGGGATGCGTGGCTAGATAGAGGACTAGCCATTACTGGTCTCAACCTTGGGGCATCATTGTATTTACCCCTTACTTCTACATGCGGGGCTCTGTAGAAGTGGACTGACTATCCCTAGCGACTCGTGGGAACACTATGAGATCCAGTAATAACACTAATAAAAACACCACCGGAGAAGCTGTGGGGAAACCCCCTGGCGACACTGGGAACAGGAACAATGAAAGTTCCAAGGGGTCAAACCCCCCAAAGAAAACTACAGGAGAGGTAGCTGACACTTGCGCGGGACCGTCCTGCGCTAGTGGCACTCAAGCTACCACCTCCTTTAGCAAGGGTCGGGAGCTTACCTCTAAACCCAACAGGCGACACAGACTACCGTTTCGTCTACCTGGCCTGGGTCAACCTACCTGGCGGGTTGGACGATCCGCTGAGAGTGGGTCTTAGCGGAGCAGAAGCACGGAGATACCTCCGACTGCTCGACGCAGGACTTGCTCCAGAGGAAGCAAAAGAGAAAGTACTCCTCCATAGAGGGGAAGGTAAAGGAACCAAGAAACAGGCCGGCGCATCTCCACCAAAGGGCAAAAGAGAGAGCGAAAACCTTTCACCTCTGCTCCGGCAAGAAGAGAAAAAAGCCAGGATGGAAAGACGTCCAACACCGAGAGGCAAGCAGGGACATATCACCAGCTTTGCCTCTATTGCTGGAAAAGTGAAAATGGCAGTGCTACCAGGATTACCCAGAGGTTGTACTGACCACCGACCAGCAAACGGCTCTAGAAGAGGCGATACTGGACGAAGTAGTGGCGATTGGAGAGCAACACAACGACGGACAAAATGTGGGTCAAATGCGATTTGCGGGGATTCACTTTCGGGTGGGCATGCTCCTCATAGACTGTGTATCTACAGAATCGGCGGATTGGTTGATAGAAACGGCACCTAAACTTAAGAATTGGCAGGGGCCAGGACTGGTTGCTCTGAAGGGAGAAAACATCCCTAAGGAGGCGACCATCACGGTCTTTTTGCCGAGGAGCAAAGGGAAAGACACCACCTACCTGCTGAACCTTATCCAGGGTCAGAACTCCGATGTAAGGACATCGTGTCGGCGAATCATCAACTCGAGGGAGGAGGGCCACGGCCAAGTCCTCACAATAGGAATTGACCTCAAATCCAAGGAGGCAATAGAGAAAGAGGGATACACTCTTTACTATAGATTCGGGACAACACCGGTATCAGGTCTAAGAAGAGACCAAGCTAAACAGGTAGAGAAATGGAGACAGATCCTCCAGCCTCTACCTCACAGGTACCTCAGCCGAAGACTAGCTCCTCGACTGTGAAGGGCACGGAGGGCCAAACCCCAACCGTGGAAGGGTGTATATCCTCGGAGAAGGTTGATGGCCACTTCTCGGGAGGAGGAACTTCCGTTGTCAGAGGAAGATGAGGAATACCCTATCCCCTCTACAACGGGAGAATCCTCACACACCCCAGTAACCTAAACCAGGTCCAAAGTCCTACTCCAGCCCCTCTTCCCACCCCGAACTAATCCTTTCTTCCTTCCCCCCCCATGCATGGGATATCCCAAATAAACCTGCACCTGCAAAAGGGTCTTCCGCTACAATAGCAAGACTCTTTGAGAAAAATCATTACGCAATGGTACTAGCCCAGGAACCCTGGGTGTATCAGGGACAAATTAGAGGTTTGTCTGGAAAAAATTCAAAGGTAATATATGATAACAGGCAGGAATTTAGAGCCTGTAGTCTTACTTAAGAAAGGACATTAACTACACATGTGTTTCAGAATTTACAACCCGAGATCTTGTTCCTATCATGGTTCAGCTTAATATCGAGGATTGCACTAAAAACATCGTGATTGCCTCTGCTTACTTTCCGGGTGACGGGGAGACACCGCCTCCGGAGGTACGGGAGCTCGTGCGATTCTGCAGCCAACGGCGACTACCTCTGCTATTGGGATGCGACTCCAATACACACAATGAGGTATGGGGAAGCACTAACACTAGAGGTGAGTATTTACTTGAATTCCTCTTAGCATACAATCTTGAAGTTCTCAATGTAGGGAACAGCCCCACGTTCGTGACAAAAACGCGGGCAGAAGTATTAGACTTAACAATCGGGAGTGCTAGTGTAATCAGTTAAGTGAAACACTGGAGGGTCTCAAAGGAACCCTCCCTATCAGATCACAGAATCATCGAGTTCAAATTAGGAGGAATCACACTCCAAACAGAAACCCGAAGGAATCCAAGAAAAACAGACTGGGACATATATAACACCAATCTCGTGGACAACCTAAACCGTATAGATGCAAGTAGGGCCAGAAACCATCTGCATCTAGAATGGTACGCAAGGGAAGTCAGCGGTGCAATATTGGATGCATATGAATCTAGTTGCCCCGCAAGTAAAGGCATACAGAAAAGTAACAACAAGCCCTGGTGGAACAAAAAGTTGGCCAAACTTAGATCGGAGGTCCGACGACTTTTTAATAGAGCTAAATCCAGTGGCGAATGGCAGCTCTACAGCGAGAAATTAACTGAGTATAAGAAGGAGATAAGAAGGGCAAAGCAGTCTGACTTTAGATCCTTTTGCGAAAACATCACTTCTACTCCTGATGCAGCTAGATTACACAAAGCTATGGCCAAGAGTGGATCTATCCCCAACATGGCACTTAAGAAATCTGACGGAAACTACACGGAGGGAGAGGAAGAGAGAGCAAATCTCCTACTTTATACACACTTTCCAGGTAGCATACCTATTGATACTCATGTAGCTCCCACTGAACCCCACAATCCTTGCAGGGAAGATTGGGAAGTGGCCAAGCTAGTAATAACAGAACAAAAACTGAAATGGGCGATCGACACCTTTCAGCCCTATAAAGCAGCAGGAGTGGATGGGATCTTTCCTGCCCTTCTAAAGGAGGGTCAGCAAATAGCTACTCACCATCTACTAAGCATTACAAGAAGCAGTCTAGCGATGGGATATATACCAACCACATGGAGAAGAGCAAAAGTAATCTTCATACCCAAAATAGGCAAAACTGACTGGACAAATCCCAAGTCATTTAGGCCTATTTGTCTCACATCGTTCATACTAAAAACGCTGGAGAAAGTAGTTGACAACCATATTGGAGAAAATCATCTAAAGGTTAAACCACTGCATGATAGTCAGCATGCATATAGAACGGGCAGATCCACAGAAACTGCTCTGTACCAATTAACGGAGCTAATACAGACAAGTCTGGATAGCAAAGAAACAGCAATTTGTGCCTTCTTGGATATTGCGGGGGCGTTTGACAATATACCACATAAGGTGGTCAGGCGATCTCTAGAAACAAGAGGGGTGAACAGAACTATTATTCGCTGGTTTTGGGAAATGCTGTAACACGAACAGCAGAGGCTCAGATGGGCACCAAAACTGTAGCTGTTAAAACAACGCAAGGAACTCCACAAGGTGGAGTAACCTCCCCTTTGCTGTGGAGCTTGGTAGTGGATGAACTACTAGACGAATTAACTCTAGCGGGAATACACTGCATTGGGTATGCAGATGACATAGTCATCATCGCTCGGGGGAAAAGGCACCCTGTGTAATATTATCCAAAGACGACTCCGTATCACTGAGAGATGGTGTAGGACTGTCGTGCTGAGTATCAACTCAGACAAAACCGCGATAGTGCCATTCACCAGAAAGCGAAGTCTGAAAAACTTGAAAAGAATTCAACTAGATGGAAAGGTAATACTGCCAACACAGGAAGTTAAATATCTGGGAATAACCCTGGACAGTAAACTCCTGTGGAACAGGCATATTAAGAACACTACCAGCAAAGCCATAAAGGCTCTCATGATATGCAGAAGACTGGCCGGAAATAGATGGGGCTGCTCCCCTAACACTTTGCGCTGGATGTATACCATGATAGTAAGACCCATGATTACTTATGGAGCAGTTGCCTGGTTCACAAAACTAGAGCAACGGACGGCAAGGCTAAACTTGTGCAAAGTCCAGAGACTAGCATGCGTTTGTATCACAGGAGCCATGAAAACCTGTCCAACAGCAGCAATGGAGGTCATTCTAGATCTAACACCACTGCACATTGTCATTGGTAGAGATGCCCATGCGACAATGATTAGAATGGTCACTAACGGAATTAGAACTGGGAGAATTGTCAGATCAGGGGCTTGGAACACCCTCAAAAAGGAAATACCACTCCTGAAACTCCAGTGGACGATATGCCAAGAACGTACAACTTTGACAAACATGTCAATGTAGTATTGAGCAATAAGAAGGATTGGAAGAGCGAAACGCTTGCCCAGCAGTTAAAAGACCATACCATAACTTGGTATTCTGATGCTTCCAAAACCAATACGGGAACAGGGATCGGAGTGTTTGGGCCGAGAGCTAATTACTCCGAACCAATGGGCACTTACCCTAGTATCCAACAGGCAGAAATCTACGCTATCGAGAGATGCGTACAACTTATCTTAGATAGGAACTATCGGAAACAAGAAATAGCCATCTTGTCTGATAGTCAAGCAGCGTTAAAGGCGATCAACTCAGTATAAATCAATTCGAAATTGGTCAAAGAATGCATAGAGAAGCTGAATAAATTAGGCAAAGAAAACAAAGTCCTCCTACACTGGGTGCCTGCTCACCAAGGGATAGTAGGCAATGAAAAAGCAAATAATCTAGCTAGGAAAGGAGCGAACACTCCACTAACTGGACCAGAACCGTTCTGCTTTCCAAGTGGTAACCAACTCAAGGCGGAACTCAAGAACTTGGAAGATTCCATCCGCAACCTGGAATGGAAATCTTGCAATGGTCTAAGACACTCGAAGAAGTTTCTGAGGGCTTATGATCAAGAAAAATCACAGATCTTCCTGGGTCTGAGTAAGAACAATCTTCGGATTGTCACGGGGTTTTTAACAGGACACTGTCTCCTCAATGAACACCTCAGTAGATTGAAACTAAGAAGAAACGGCGAATGCAGATTCTGTGGGGAAGATGGGGAAACACCAGTACACCTCATCACTGAGTGCGCCGAGACGACAACCATTCGTGCCATGAATTTTGGTACGACTGATATTGGACATGGAGAACTACCCTCTATAAAACCGTCCCAGATACTGGCTTTTGTCAAAGCCCTGGGACTGTATGATGAGTTATGATTCAAGAAAGGGGGACACAATGGATCTGTAAGGTCGAAGTGATTAACCCCCCTCCCACTCATTCTAAATTCTAAAAAAAAAAATATTTTATTTAAACGTATTTGAGTGCAGTCTACTGGTCGCAACAACCAACGGACGGCCAGGACGTTAGTGTGCGCTGTATCATTTGATTTAATGGTCTTAGAGGTAGCAGCGGCCTGGCCGGTGCGACCTGGTCGTCAGTGTGTTCGAGTCCTAAGAACAACCATACTAGTATCTCAAATCATTTAAGAAATAATAATATTGCAAATTTAAGAATTAAACACTAAGAACTTGTTTAACCTGATTTGGTTTGGTTTGCAGCTGATTTGCAAGTATATGATATCCTATAGGCTTGGGGGGATTTTAGCAGCGAAAAATAAATTGTTGGATTTTCATATAGACTGCTTTATACTGTTCCCCTTATTTTTTTATATAAAATCCCATAAATATAAGAAAGAAGTTTCCATCAAGGAAGAGCAGACCTCAACATTTCTTTTTGCCTTTTGTAATATTGTTGTTGAAGAGCAGACCTCAAAATTTTTTTTTGCCTTTTGTAATATTGTTTGTCTTTTTTTGTAATATAATATTTTGTAGAAGTTTAATTTTGAAAATTGGCATTTAATTATTACTACAATTAGCCTACTGGTCTGGTTGTCCTAAATCTTCGACGATCTGTATTTTAATAGTAAGACAAAGATAAAGATAGGTAAGTCACTTTATAACCAATTGATAGAGAGAGCTACAAAGAAATACAGGTTTGCTGGTTCCTACATGTGATAAGCTCTAATATTAAAAATTAAGAGATAGAAATATAGATAAATTGAATTTAAGCGGATAAACCAATAGAATGTACAACATTATGTGATGTATTTGTACTACAACAAAATGATTAATTAATTGTAGATATATTATTGGTCTAAAACTCAATCTTATTAGGACTCAATGCATTAATATGCATAGCCCTCGGCATAGCCTTTTTGATTTATTTTTAATACCTTAACGGGAAAGCTGGCAATACTTATAATAGAAATGTAGGTATATTTTTGTCTCTTTTTAGCATGTTTCAATTTCAATTATCTCTCCATTGTTATAAGTTAAAATCTAAACCAGTGATTTTAGTATAAATAAATCTGTATTTGATAGATAAAATATAATGTGATCAAAACAAAAAAAAAATTGGTGTTAGAGCTGCCTTAAAAATGACGATAAATAAAAGTTTATAGATAAAAAAAATACCCTGCTACACTTAAGTTATGTTAATGAGTTAGTACCATAGTCCTAAACACTACTATTTATATAATAAACTATATAGTTATAAAAATATAGATTTACTTATCCTACATAAATTTAGCAAAAATTTAAAAATATCTTACATCTTAAATAAACAATGCTAACCTTTCAACAACCTTCGGTAATTAAAAAAATAGTTTTTATGCAGAGTAAATTCAGTTTTATAAAAATACTCACACTATTTCCTGTTTTAAACAATAAATTTGTATCCGGTAGCATAATTAAAGGAAAGTGTAGGCATCACCAAAACCAAATTATTATTTCAGCTGCCTATGAATTCATAGCCAAAGTCCCTCTACTTTATGTTTCAGAATTCCATGCGATCTACTAATATAACATAGAAGTGTAAATTTTAAAAAATATAAACTAAATAAAAGCATAATAATTAATAAAATACTTACATTATTCGACACAAGCACAAACACAAAAATCAGACAAAAATGCACAAAAACAAAAAGTCAATAATATGACAGAAAAGAACGTATTGGTGGGTGCCTAAAAACATTTTTTGTATATTTAAAATGTGTATTACTGGTTGTCTAGTTCAAAAAAAAATTAAAAAGTAAATAAAAATTATAGAGATGATTTCTGATTTCCTTTTTCCTTCTCCCAATAAACTTTAGGTATTTTATTGATATTCCTGGGTTCCCGTAATATTTTCTTTTTACAGATTTAATTATTAAACCAACAAAAATCACTTGACGTTAAAAAATGTATTTCTCTTCATCAGGAAAAGATACCATCCTAATCATAATCGAAATAATTAAAATAAAACGATTTTTTTAGTTATTATAACACTATTTAAGTCACAATGTTGCTAATGCTAATTTAGTGTCTATTTAATACTCAATGCAATTATACTGCCATATACAATCATTAGTATAATAAAATTATTTTTTCATAAATCAAAGAATGTTTTATTATAACTTATAGAAATTGCATGAAATTTTCACTTTTTTATAATTGGGCTTTAAACACAGTTTCCTATTCAGGACATTCATTTAGTAATGCATTTTTGTTCTTAAAAATATTTAATAAAAGTTATATACAATACAATTACTGCAAAGATTTCATTTGATTGTATCTAATTGTAAAGGTACTAAATTTATTTCCCGATAGAAGTCTTGCACCTTTTGTTCCCACCTCTTTTCAAAATAGATATTTAACAAAAATTTTGCATCAGTTCCAGTTCTAATTGCCCACGGCAAGTAATAATTTAAATAGAGATGTCTATGTTTTGTTTTTAATCTTAAAGGTCCAAATATTGCACCGCCAATGCACATAGGAAGTTTAAACTGAATGGCCTCTACCCATTTAACTGTTACTTCACCTAACATGTTGGTGGGCATTTGGAGTACAGTATGGATCAAATCATGTACTTCTCTATACCTCTGTATGACATAAGCCAATTCTATATCGTCAACAAATTGCACAGCCATTCTACTATCTGGAGTAACTTTATTTGTTTGTATAAATTTGAAATACATATATCCCAAAGTATCATTAGGAAGACTTTTTAAATAATCAAAATCAACTGATTTTGTGTTTATCCTAGGTTGTTCGCGAAGTATATCTGACCCCTCAACTGATGCTTCCATACAACGTTTCATATACTTTAGTGCTTGTTCACCAGTAGTTTCGCCAAGACAAGCTATCATATCACCCCTGTGAGGATTTAAAAGCGATATTGCAGCTGAGCCCAAAGTTAATACAGATCTTTGAAAATCATTTGTTGGACAATGTGATTTTTCAAAATCAGATTCAAAACTGTGAACACCTGAAACTTGCCTTACAAAACAACTAACAATTTGATATCCTTTTCTAAATTTAGATTTTATAATCATTTTCTTGTTATTCAAATGTGGATTGTAGATGGATAACCATGGATAACCTAAATATGACCTAAATTTAGTTAGAACAATGCCTTCTATTAAAAGATCAGCCTACGGGCGGACTTTTGTTTACTTCATCAGCTGTACATACTTAGATATTGGGTTAGATTCCGTTTCATATTTTGTCTGTTGATTTTTGGTTTTAACTCTTTGATTTTTGGTATTATTTATTATTGTAGTGCAAAAAACTAATTATTTTGGTGTTGAAGTGACAAAACTACTACCAGATATATGGTCACTCTCGGTTTCGCATAAAAAAATAGAAATTTTAAAAATTACACGTTGTGCAAGTGATTTAACCTAAAAGTGCCCATACATTTTTTACTTATCGTGATTTTTGTGTGTGTTTTTTAAGACTCTAACAATTCATCAATAAAGCTTAAGTGGAGTGTGTTATTGGTGCTATGCCTCATCTTTGTTGTGTTCCTGGTGGAAAGGATAGTTACTAAGGATAGTTATTATACTAGGCAGCCTAAAGTGTCCGGAAGAGCAAGAAAAGTGGGTACGAGTTATAAATCAAGAGAATTTTATTGAAAATATCTTTAATAAATTTAAAAATAATATTCTCCCATGATGGTATTAATGAAAACTGGACAATTATGTTTATTTTATTCATATTGTGGAATCTCCACTCCAAGTGTTGCTGGTTCAGCTTCAATAGATTCAAACACGTAAGTAGGTATTATGATCTAGGGAAAAATAAAGAATATGTGTATTAGAGATCATGAAAAAGATTATTATTTTGAGTTCAAATTTTAAAAAGATTTTGTAAAGACAAGACTGATACAGTTTAAAAAGAAGAATGTGTTTTGTTTGATAATATATAATGTATGTTAAGCATAACATATATTTGTTCAGTAATTTTTAATGAATAGTATTGATTATTTATAATACCAAATTAATATCAAATATTTAAGTGATGGCTGAATACAATATGAATAAAATTACAATAAAATTGGTATATTTGCATAATACAAAATTAAGTTTTAAGAATAAAGGTGTTACTAAAAATACTAAGAAATTCATTTCTTTGTTTTAATTGGTCTAATGTTATTTACATTTTACGTAAGAATTATACCGTATCATCGAAAAAATCGGCGTCTAGTTGGCTTGGAAATGAACATCGATGCCATTCCCTAAATAACTGTACACATAAAATAATTAACTAGAATTTTACAATCTTGGAAAATTTGATATTCTTGAACCTTGATTCTAAATATTCTAAATTTTTTGATTTTCTTGGAATTTAGGTTCGGGAAAAACGCTGATTGATTTTTCATTTGGTTTTTCATTATTTTTATTTGGTTTAAAAAAAAACGGTTCGGCTAACATTATAGCCTCCATCAGTGTTGTGTCATATGAAAAAAATAGTGTCGAATATAATCCAAAAATTGCATATAAAATATTCACACCACGCACATAATGTTTACTGCGTACTCCATAGTCAATGTAGATAATTTTAGTGTTAAGAATAATAATTTTAAAAAATATGTGGTCATCTTTTGATAAGTTTATATTAGTTTATTAATTGCAGTAAACATTATGAGGTGTGAATTATATTGTATATGTAATTTTTGGATTATATTCGACACTATTTTCCTCATATGACACAACACTGTGAAACTATAGTTAGCCGAAACGTTTTTTTAAACCAAATAAAAATAATGAAAACAAAATGAAAAACTTAATCAACGTTTTTCCAAACCTAAAAAATCCCAAGAAAATCAAAATTTTAGAATAATTAACATATAAAATGCCAGCGATCTTCATTTCATAGCCATCGCTGACGCCTTTTTAGATAATATTGTATTATTTGTAAATATAATTTTTCGAACATTGATACTTGCAAAATATACATATAAATTTTGTGAATGCAAATAATAATACATCACTATTAGTAGATATTAAATGTTTTTGTTAAATTAGATCGATTTTCAAACCCCAAAATTTAAAATATATTTACATTTTACCCATTATCTTATGTACCTACATTATTTGTACATTGTAAAACATTGCTGCATTTGTATGGTTCATAGTTTATTTGCCAAAGTATTTATTACTATAAATAGGTATATATGTTGTAGTTATTAACTGTATATTATGTATATTTCATTTAAACTATATCATTTTTAAAATACAAACCAAAAATCTGAGGAATAATTATGTTTTCCATGTATTCTACAACATATTTATTAATCCGTTATATCTAACTAGCGTGACGTCATAAATCTCGCCCGTAGGCTGATCTTTTAATAGAAGGCATTGGTTAGAAACACAGGTTAGAAAATGACAAAATGGAAAATGACATGACAAAAACAAAAAAAAAACATAAACAACCAAAGAATAGAAACAAATAACAAATGCGTGTATCGGTGTCCTAGCCATGTCCTAGCTACTACAAAATTTATAGGTCTGTTCTGGAACCAGCTCAGGGCAGGGCAGGGCACCAGCAACACTCCATAGCAGAAATCATATACTCAAATATCGTCGAATATCGATATTTTTTGAGAAATAACATTCTTATAACATCGATCATCAACTGTCCATGTCATCTGTCAGATGTTAGATTTCAGGTGGATGACACTTCTTATGGGAGAACTGGAAATGGTTGAAAACTTGACTACAAGCGATTTTCTAGGAATCTTCCTTACCGATAAATTATTGACAAGAGTGACAGATAAAACCTTGACATTCTTTCAGTATAACTGTTCATCTCTTTTTCTTTCTAAAGTGTGCGTTGAAAGGAGACAAAAACAATTTTTGGTGACCCATAATTTGTTATTCGAACACCACTTTTCTCCTTCTCGGGTCGTTGACGTTGACTTGTCGCCATTTTATTTCTTTTGTTTACACGTTGCAGTTTGCTTTGTAAATTGAATACATAAATTATTTAGGCAAATATAGGTTTTTGATAAAACTCCTTGGACTAACGTGTAGGTAAGAGGTAAGTGTTGATAAATAAGTTTTTTTTCATCTTAACATGCTCATTGTCATTCTCCTGATTTAGGTGACAGAAAAGGATCATCAAATGAAATTGAATTTTATATTTTTTCATCCCAGGACCGATAATAAAATATATATTTTATGGATACCTTCCTAAATATCAACGAGATGAGCCATCGGAAGAAAGGGACCATAGTACAAAACAGAAAGGTGATCTTTTTCTTTCCACTTAGGATATTGAAATTATTATATACTGTAGTCGTGTTTGGCATTATACTCTTAGAAATATAGGTAAACAAAGAAGAACAGATATAAAGCATCCCAGAGGAAAGAGAGGCAATACCTGTACTCTCTCTCTGATATTTGTGAAAGTTACGGCAAAGTATTGTTGTAAATGTCATCTTTTAATCGACCTGAAAACTTCGGGAAAGCAAAAGATGACACTTTCAACAAAACCCTGACAGATATCAGAGAGGCGATACAGGTTTTTCCTCTCTTTTTCCCTAGAATACTTTTAATTTATTATTCTTTGTTTATCTAGATTTCTCAGAGCACTATGAACGAACTCAGCTTGTATGTTTGAAATAATCGTCCAGTTGGCTTCAAAATGATGATCGATGACATTTCCTATATAATTTTACTTTCAAAATTATGATATATATATCGTCATTTCTAAGCCATCTATGACGCCATTTTTTTCAGTTTTGTTATAATTAATTTTGTGTCTTGATCTACTTGTAACATTATTTTTTAATTTTATTAATTTATTGTGGTGAAATTAATTTCTGTTGTATATTTGATATTGATATTAAACATATTTTTAAAAAATTGGTGTATTTTTTGTGTTTTTATCTATGTCATAATTAAAAATAAATGAAGAATTAAATTTTTTTATTTTTGAATGTTTCAGCCAATAGAATTACTGGAAATCTATTCAAGGTCATTCCGCCATGCGTGACAATCTAGTCCGTAGTTCCTACAAGCGATATTGGGGGCGCTAGTAGCAGTAGACTTGTCAACAGTGTCAAATTTAAACGTCAATTTCACTTTCCAATATTTAGCAAGGCGCTCGCACTTCTCCTTGTGTATGTGTTTTGTGTTAGATTTGTTGACTGTCATTTTCGCGGAGGTGTCGATTTTAGAATTCGGCGTCAGTCTGCATTTTTAAATCAATTTTATTATATTTTTTCCACTTGATACTTTCTATTCGACAAGAAATAGTTTAATACTGTATGTTTACTATCAGTTTATAATTTATTAAATTGTTCCTAACTCATTTAAGTGAAAAAACTGTAGGTTAAATCATGGCGGCAACAATATAAACAATATTTCAAGTTTAGCCAGCATTTTAAAAACAGTGGGCTGTATTAATTTATTAAATAAAAATGTATCGAACAGACAAGCAATTTATGAAAAATCCTGCAACGGCACCTTCGAGAATATACATTGGAGGTCTCCCCAAAGTTGTAATTGCTGATGACTTGGATAGCAAATTCTCCAAACACGGGAATATTTTAGGACTGGTTATAAACCAGGGATTTGCATTTGTCCAATACAATACTGAAAATGAGGCGCAGGCCGCTATTAAAGCTGAAAACGGTACCATGATGATGGGTAGGAAGATTATTGTTCGCCAGGCATTTCCTCCTAAAGCAAATAAAGATATTGGACCACCTCCTCTCAATCAAGGTAGATATTCATGGTAACTTCAATTAAACTTAATAGTTATATAGTTTCTTACAAGTAGAAATATTCAATATAAGTTTTTTTTTAACGTGATGAATGCACAAAAATATATTACTGTTTGTTATAAATTAACCAATAATGTAATGTTTTTGTGCATTTATATTAGGACCATCGCCATTTAAACCTGATACACCTCAAGGCAAAGGTATACCAAGCCTCATCCCACCTTCTGGTGAATCTGACAGAATTAATTTTGAACCTCCAGATCATAAAGCAGACATGCAGGTAATAGTTGAAAATGGGAAAAGTATACAATATAATATATTTAATTTATTACTTTATACAAGGATAATATGGATACTGGACCAAATGCTCGTACAGGCCATAAATTTGATATGGGACGTGATAGAGGGGTTAGAGGTGGAAGAGGTGGTGGTGGCATTGGTGCAGGACCTAAATCCCGTGATAGATTTGAACCAGCCAGGGACTTGTTTCCAGAGAGAGAGTAAGTTTTAATAATTCAATATTACCTAATTTTAACATGTAATATTACCTAACAACATGTTAGGTAATATTAAATAAGTTTGTTATACCTGCTCATAACACACTTAAGTTGGTATTCTTAAAATTACTATGGTTTCAAATTCCAATATGAATTTTGATTAGGATATTGATCATTAGCAATATAATATTAACTGATTGAAAACCAAGTTTGCTTTGACTTTGTATGATAAGTGAAGAATTATAGAAACTGAAAATATCATTATTTTACCTCACACAAAGCCCGTTAAACCTTAAAACTTCCTAAAAGTGGGAGGCATACATGTCTAACTGAAATAAGTCAAGTTCGTTTTCTTTAAAAAAATGTATCAGGAAAATAATTTAATTAGATAATGCAAGACTTATTTTTTATTCTGTTTCATATGGTCTTCTATCAATATGTAGTATTTTGAAACTAACTGGTATATTTTTCTGAAAAAAAAAATATGGGCTAAACTTTATCAATAATACTCAATTTTGAAAGTTATTTTTTAAAATAATTCATATTTATTAGTAATAGGTTGTTTTATACTTTTCAAAAAACTTTGATTAGAATTATTGTTATTTGACTAGTTTAATTTAATTAATAAGATAATAATTATAAGACTAGATTAATTTAATTTAAAATAAATTTGATCAGATTTTTTTTGCGTATATTCTACTACCAGAAAACCAAAATTATATAATAACGCACTTTTAAACGAAGTTGAACGAAGATATAGTGTATCTATCACAATACTTTTAATAGAATTACTACAATTAGAAGAAAAAGAAAAAGAAAAAAGTACCTAAAAACCTTCACCCATCCTTCACCTACTACTCAAGTACAAAATAAACGAATATAATCTCTTATAAAACACTACACAACTACTTCTTATTACTTGTATTCTACACTGAACAAATTATCAATCTTACTAATTAATCAAACAAAAAGAAAAGATAACCAAATTAACCCTTCACCTACTACTCAAAAATACAAAATAAATTATAAAAACACTACTAAACTATTTCTGGTATTCTACATACACTAAACATATAATTAAACTTAATAAATTAATCTAGTTTTACACTCCAACTACAAAGAAGTAAGAAAAATTTTTAAAAAATATCAGTAAAAAATAACGGCCTCGTCAGCTTTGCGGAATTTGTCGGATATTTACAATGGTCGAATTGTTTAATTACCAGGTTTTATAGTATATCTAATAGACAAAAAGTATATCTGGTCTATTAGTAACCAATTGGCACAGTACGAAAATTATCGATTTTTATTTTCTCTGTTTTTGTTCTTCGCTTCAAAATTCAGAGTGACAAAAAATATTTTTCTGTAGTAAAAGACTGAAATACGCCCCGCCATCTGGTGCTTTACATCCATAAACGTCATAGTTTGATCTAGTTTAAAAATACATATACAAAGATAATATTTATAATATATTATTAAGATATATCAGGGGTCTAATATTAAAAGCAGTGAACTCCACCATTCCTATAATTAAATTTGCACTTGAAATTGATACTAAACCAAAAGTTTACAATGAAGTTTATAGTTTAAACAGAGTGGAGGAATGGTGGAGTTTTGCTGCCTTTTGATATTAGAACTCTGATATCTACATATATAAAATGCTAATGTTTATCTGTGTCGTCTCTACTGAAGTAACGACTTGCTCTAGAAAGTTGCTTTTTTTTTACTAAAAGATAGCTAATTGGCTCTTCTAAAAACTGTCGTCACCGGATTTTTTGTTTTTCATTTAATTAAACAAAAAATAAAAAGTTTTTTTTCCTGATGTTGTGGCGGATGCGCCAGGCTTCAGCTAGTGTAATATATAAGAATAACTTTGATGACACTCTGAATAGAATGACATATATGAAGTTTATAAGATTAAGGACATATACGTCAACTTTTTACATTTTCGCTTAAAAAAATTGTATTTTAAATTTCAGCAATTTCAATCTAGAGTGCCATGGCTGTCTTAAAAACTGTAATTTTTAATCAAGGGCCCTTGGAAAAATAGATTTGGTCGTCTAATGTTTTCCGTGTCTTGTTCTGCCCGGTTAAAAGATGCCCAAATTGTATTTTTAATCATACCTCTTTTTTTTCAAATGGAACAAGGATGGCACCTTTTTTACGAATAATTTGGTACCACACACTTGCTATTTCGAGTCAAATTGTCGTTATCAGCCGCATGTTACAATTTCAAATAAACCATATGCGAAAATGTCAAATGTTGACATATGATATGTCATTCTATTCAGAGTGTCATTTTCTATTGAATAAAGTAAAAAAATACCGAGGGTGTCATTTAAAAATCAAAAGTTGTAGTCGTTCCCGTTGAAACAGGAAATGACCAAAAACAATTGAATACGTCAGTCAGTCCTAATTTATGTCATACTAACATAACAAATCTCGTTTTTTATCTGAAAAAAAAGTTATAGAGATGAGACTTTTCTGACGCATCCAATATACAGGGTTGTTTACCACATACGACACGGAGTATTGTAGCTAAACGATTAGATTTTTACAAATTGTCAGTTTTGGATTTGTTGAAGGACTATTAGAGCTACAATTTGAAAATATTTTTACAAGATACAGAGTGTCCCAAATAAGTTAAAAATATTATAGTTGTATTTTTTAAATGGAACACCCTGTATAATTATTATATTTTTAGATTCTACGATTAAAATAGGGCGACTCCAAGGGTATCGAAGTTTTCAATACTAAATAATTATTGAAGTTTATTTATTGATCAGATATTGTGTTGCAATAATAAACATAATACTACCTTATACAGGGTGTCTAAAAATTTATATTAAATAATTACTGGCTTTAAACGGCAATAACTTGTTTAATTTAAATGGAACACCCTGTATATTTTATGAGAATCAGATGCACAATTTAATTGTCTATCAAATTGTATTATACCATTTCTTACCTATCTCTTCAAGTTTTCGTAGAAGTAGCATTTTCTTATAATTTAGATCTCATTTATCACTATACCCATGGAATATTGACATTTTAGATTATTTTTAAAAACGTAACAAATTTTCAAAGAGTACCAGATACTAATCTTGTCGATATAATTCGCTTATTTCATTAAAAAAAATAAGAAAAACTGTTTAAATATTTGTTAAATAGCACATAAATAGCAATATGATCCAAGTATTTAAACTACATTAATTGACTGTTTACGGTGATTAACAATTACTCCAAGTACTAAAAAACTGAATTTTGTATGTGTATTAGACAGTGTGGTAAAAAGTAACACCTTATAAATTTTATTTCATTTTTTGACAAATGCATTTATAACAACAGAGACGTTCATTTTCATAACTTATTATTGTATTGATTTCTGAGTCAAATCCACACTTACCTACATATCGTCCTATTGCTGCCAAAAGTCACTAACTAACATTTTTCCGAGCCTGAAAATTCAATCACTGTATTTTGAAGCGGAGAATCGATTGAAAAAGTCATTAACTACGATTTCTGGCTATTTATGTTGTATTTTAATACCGAATAGTTACTAACTATAACATTTTTATGCAATGCAATTCATCTTTTGACGCATTTTTCTCGGAAGTAATAAAAAGTAAGTTAGTGACTTTTGGCAGCAATGGGACGATATATAAAATGCTAATGTTTATCTGTGTCGTCTCTACTGAAGTAACGACTTAAAGAAAAGCTCTAGAAGTTGCTTTTTATACTAAAAGATAGCTAATTGGCTCTTCTAAAAACTGTCGTCGCCGGATTTTTTGTTTTTCGTTTAATTAAAAAAAAAATAAAAAGTATTTTTTTCCTGATGTCGTGGCGGATGCGGCTTCAACTAGTTTAGAATAATTTATTAATTAAAACAATTAAGTATATAATTAACTAATTGTTATGCGGAAATAATAAGCGGAGTATATTAATAATTAGTAATAATTGGTATACTCTTTTACAAAGATTTTATTTTCTTTTACAAAGATATCATTAACAAATGGGCTTACAATATTATTATTTTTACCACCTGTATATTTTGTACATATGTTGCTTTAAAAAATCTAAAATATCATTATTCCATGGGTATTGTGATAAATGAGGTCTAAATAATAAGAAAATGCATTTTCTACGAAAACTTGAAGAAATAGGTAAAAACTGGTATGATACAATTTGATAGACAATTAAATTGTGCATCTGATTCGCGTAAAATATACAGGGTATTCCATTTAAATTAAACAAGTTATTGCCGTTGAAAGCTAGTAATTATTTAATATAATTTTTTTAACACTCTGTATAAGGTAATATAATTTTTATTATTGTAACATAATATCTGAGCAATAAATAATCTTCAGTAAATATTTAGTATTAAAACCTTTAATACCCTTGGAGAAATGAAGCTTTAAATTTTTCACTGCAATTTCACAAAATTGTAAATATTTCAAAAACGGTAAGGTTTAAGTGCGATAAATCTTAATGAAATTTACCTTTATTTTAATCGTAGAATCTAAAAATAGAATAATATATAGGGTGTTCCATTTGAAAAAATACAACTAAAATATTTTTTACTTATTTGGGACACTTCGTATCTTGATATAAGAATCAAGTTTGTAGCTCTAGTAGTCCTTCAACGAACCCAAAACTTACAATTTGTAAAAATCTAATCGTTTAGCCACAATACTCCGTGTCGTATGTGGTGAACAACCCTGTATAAATATTTTTTTTCATTTCAGCAATTATTATTTTATGGATAAATACAATGCAGGACCCCCACCTCCGGAAGTAGCGTTACCGCCATCTGAGAAAAACGACTGTGAAATTATTGTCGTCTCGCGAACACTGACGTATATTAATAATTACTTATTTTTACGCACATGTAAAACATATTTAATTTCAGGGAATATGCGGAATTTATCGAATCAAGATTAAAGCAGCTAGGCCTCGTTGTGGACTTACTATTTCCAAACGAAGACGTGCCCATAGGGCGAGTGTTGGCTAATATTTCCAGTAGGGGTTGTCTTTATGCCATACTGGTCATGCCTCAAAATGAAGAACATCGCAGTTTGACTTTGAATATTTTGCACACTATTCCTCAAGGTACAGGAAAATCAGTAAAAGTTGGCGTGTACTTCATCAAAATGTTTGATAATTGCACGTCGCAATGTTGCCACAGCCACTTTTTTTACTTTGACTTTTGACAAGTGCCAAGTAAAATTCACAGTGCTAATTTTATTACCGATTTTTTATTTAAATTTTAGACACAAATCGTATAGGATGTCCCCGGGTTGTTTATACAAAGAAAGACTTTTATTATTCACATATTGGGAAAAATGCATCTTCATGCAAATTTTGCTTGTTCTAAAATGGTTAATCCCGTTTATGCTTTTCCAAATTTCCATACCGTTTTAGAGAATATTAAAAAACATTGTCGCAAATGTAGTTAATGTTTGTTCCTAAGTCCTAAAAATTAGTGATGGGATAACTCGAGCGAAAATTCGCTCGAGTACTCGATTATTGAAATAACCGACATCGCTCGATTATGAACGAGCCACGAACTCAAGCGATCCTAGAATGAAATAAATTTAATGTGACATACTTGATAAAAAGCCGAGGGAATTTTCTATATACGTTGTAGATAGCAAATTTATACGACGTTATCCGTTGCGTATCTCAGTGACAAAATTTTACGACCTACATTGCTTTGAAATAAACTAAATCAAGCGATCAAGCGAATCGCTCGTCGCTTGCTACTTGCCATTCATCACCGAAAGAATATGTGCCCTGCACACGCAACTTACTGCTTGGCGCTTGGCATTAACGAGTACTTACAACATGCGACGGACATAAAACCGTATTTTTAAATACGAACGATATTTCGCTCGAGTGATCACTCGGTTATTGCAATCGTTTGATACTCGAGTACCGGTGGTTCTCAAAATTTAAGCAAAAAAAATATTTTGCATGTAAAATAACTCGGTTATTTTGGACCTATTTGAAAAACGGTAAAGAGAAAATGTTTCTTTTATCGAGATCTACCAGCCCTGAAAATATTTGCACTTACGGCTCACCTTGTATAATATATGGATTATAGATATAAGAAGATATACTTTAACAACAGCAAAAAATATAACGTTAATCAGAATAATAATAATAATCAGCTATGAAAGAATAAAATGGAAATTATATTACCATAGAAAACGCCTTTTGATTTTTAGGACTTCAACCATATTTTCGTTTTTTTTTTAATTTTCTCTAAAACGGTATGGATATTTGGAAAAGTATAAACGAGAGTAAATTTTAGAACAAGGAAAATTTTTTTACATAGAATGTATTTTTTTCAAAATGTCAATAATAAAAAAGTTTTTCCTCTTATAAAAACAATCTGAGGACATACTGTATAGAAATATTTTTTTATATCTATATTACACAAACAAATTTTAATTTTGCAAGTTTTCTGAATATGAAATGAAAACTGAAATATGTAAATTGAGATTTACAGAGGAAAAGCCTCATAACAACCAGCAACATTTACTAACATAAAGTCTTTTTTCCAATTCGTTTACTTGATGTAACGGTTAGAAATTTAATTTGGTAATGTTTTGACCTTTCCGCTGATATGCAAGCCAACTTTTCTTGATTATATCTATATATCACTTCATTTATATTAGTGTTGTCACTTATATATGTGTTTTTATAGAACATAGAAATATGCCTCTTGATGATGCTTTGATTCTTATATCAAGAAATTTTGAGGCTTACATGAGAGGAGAGGAGCTGAAGCCAGTGGATCCCAATAAACCTGACCTAGCAGACAGACACCCACAACCTATTCAGGTAAGTTGATATACCATTAAATTTGATATATTATAAATATGGAAACGATGTTTTTGCTGTAGTTTTTCCTTAAGTTGTCGTCACTTTTTGTACCATTACCATTGAGCTTGATTTTTATGCATCCGTTATCCGTTGATACGATGCACAGTGCATTATATAGGATGACGGGACAAAAATCATAGCGCTATTACTATGCATCCGATTTTGTTGAAATTTAGTACCCAAAGGTTTTTGAGGTTGTAGATCAAGAATTTGAGGTCAAAATTAAGGTCAGAAAATTCTGGATATTTTTTATTTCCATAATTTTGAAAATAAATAAAATAAAATGTAATATCTAATATAAAATCATAAAGGATATATTTTCAGACAATATATAATATTCTAAACTAACTCAAAATGCCCTATTGGTAAGTTTTTAAACTAGTAATTTAGGAAAATCTGGTGATCATTTTTGAAAAAAATAATCTAAAGATTATTTTATTTTTAAAGTTATAAAATAAGACCCTTTCCTAAGAAAAAAATAAACAAGACAAAAAAATCCACGTACAGGGTGATTTATCATAATTGAACCCCCTTTTTACTCGTTTATTTCGCCTCGCACTAAAACGTGAGTTTCCGATTTTTCTAATTTTACACTCAGAAGACAGTCGCTGACAAACCCTGAAAAAATCAGCTTGTCCGGATTTTTTTATTTTCATTCTCTATATACGGCCATACAATTTTACTGGATTTGAATAATATGTAGTACGCCATTTTGTGGTGGTGGCAATTTTGAAGATACTGAATACATATAGGTACCTAACTAATTGAATTGTCATCAAAACTAAAGGTGTGTACCAAATTTTGTATCAGTCGGTCGACAACAAGTTGGTGAAAATTGAATTACTAGACTTAACAAAAAAAAATAGATAAAACCGTTTATAAAAAAGTAAAGAGCAAGTAGGAGCAGACAAACTCTACATGATATGAATTCTAAGTAATTAGGCGACAAAAAAACGCTTAAACTACAAAATGATATTTCATAATTTTTTTAAATCCAATTTGAAAATAGATAACCAAAAAATGTGTATTGATTTAGGATGGCATTGTGTTAAGCATAGGAAAAAAATACAAGTAAGCCAGCACCCAAAGCAAATAAATTGTTTTAAAGTACACACCTTGATCTATGTCCTCCATAATTTCCAGGGGGTTAATTGCAAACCTTTCCACTTTTTAAGCGCACTTTCACGCACAAAGAAAAATTATTAATACGCTTGATAAGAGACACGGATTTAAAACAATAGTTTCGCGGATGAGAAAAAATGAGCCGCAACAAAAACCGGTTTTTTATGTTTTTTATCATTTCAGTTGTATTATAAATCATCGATTGCGCACTTTTTTTTGGATAAAATTGAAACTTGCTTTCTTTATTTTTGGGCATTGTTCGATGCACTGTGCGATGGTCCAACGGCTCTCTGATTGGTCATAGCGTTTTCGCGCCACTTTTTATCAGGCTCTCATGATATGCAGAAGACTGGCGGGAAATAAATAGTAGGGCTGGGCTTGGGGAGCAATTGCTTGGTGCACAAAATTAAAGAAACGTACGGCTAAGAAAAACCTGTACCACATGCAGAGACTGGCATCCATCTGCATCACAGGAGCTATAAGAACGTACTCAACAGCGGTAATGGAGGTCATCTAGACCTAACACCACTGCGCATTGTCATTGGTAGATATGCCAATACGACAATGATTAGGATTGTCATCGACGGAAACACTACTGGGGGTATTGCTCGTGAGCTTGGAACGTTAGATTAGGTTAGGATTTTTTCATTTTGCTGGTGAAAAGGAAAAATCCTTCAACTCTTTCGCTCCTCCAACTCCTAGTGGATGATATACCAAGAATGTACAATTGTGTGTGAAACACCTCACTGTAGTATTAAGCAAAAAAAAAGGTAGAGAGAAACGTTTGCTCAATAGTTAAAGACCATACCATAACGTGGTATACTGGTGCTTCCAAAACTAAAGCAGGAACAGGGATAGAAGTATTTGGGCAAAAAACTAAATACTCCGAATCAATAGGCACTTACCCCAGAATCCTTCAGGCAGAAATATACGTTATCGAAAGATGCGTACAACTTATTGTAGATAGGAACTATCGGAAACAAGAAATATCCATCTTATCCGATAGTCAAGCAGCCTTAAAAGCGATTAACTCAGTAACCCTCAATTCGAATTTGGTCAAAAAAATGTCTAGAGAAGCTGAACATATTAGACAGAGAAAATAAAGTCCTCCTACTCTTCTGAATGCTAGCCCACCAAAAACTAGCTCACCAAAAAAAATAACACGATACGACGATAACCCGAAAAATAAGTATAAATAAACCCGGAGAGAAGAGGGGGAGTTTTTTAGTAGTGTATGGGGAACATAGAGAAAGATAATAAAAAGAGAGTGGCAAATTAAATTAGGAAAACTGGTATAGCATTTTAAGGGCCGGCTACACGTACAAGCTTTACCACAAGCTTACCTGCACAAACCTGTTTGTATCAGGAACTCGCTGTGTGTAGACGGTAAAACGGTAACACGCACAAACCAACAAGCGCGGCCTGCGTAAACGTCGCGCTGCTAAAGATTTTAGTTTGCGCAAACCAGTTTATGCGGTGATATCATATGTGTAGACGGTATCAGCGAGTTCAAGGTACAGTTTTGTGACTTTTGTGGGATTTGTGCTATTTGTTATCAACTCTTAGAAAACGTCTGATATGCGTACTTATTCCAATAAGGAGTTTATGACGAGTTTCATTGAAATATATTGATCGTTGCCATGCCTATGGAAGATAAAATCAAGAAGACAGTAAAAAAACAAACGATCTAGCTAGAAAAGTAGCGCATGCTCCGCTAACGAGAGCTGCTTCCAAAGTGGAAACCAACTTATAGCTGAACTCAAGAATCTGGAAGACTCCATCCGTAACCTGGAATGGGAATCCTCCAGCAGTCTAAGACGCTCGAAGAAATTAGACTTAGGACTTACGATCAAAGATTTTTCTTGATTTAAGTAAGAACAATCTTCGGATTATCCAGGGTTTTTTTTTATAGGAGATTAAAGCTAAGGCGCTATTGGCGAATGCAGATTCTGTAGGGAAAATGGGGAACACCAGAACACATCATCACTGAGTGCGCCGAGACGATAACCATTCGTGCCATAAGCTTTGGTACGACTGATATCGGAGATGAAGAACTATCTTCTGTAAAACTTTAAAAAAAAAATGTTTAGGATACTGGCTTTTGTTACAGCCCTGAGACTATGTGATATGTATGTTCTATAAGGTCTATATGTATGATCTACATCTACCCTGCTGGTCATCCAATTTATGTGGGGTGGATATTAATGCGTGTGACAGAGAATAATATATATGACCGGTTGACAGACAGAGAGACAAAATCAAAAACAGTGTTGCCGGTTTTTTTACGTTTGTAGGAAAATGGGTTTAGAAAAATATAAGCTATTTTAAAAACTTTCATGTATACTACTGAAATGATGATAATATATCTAAACTAAATATAATATATTACAGCTGTTTTAAAATAAGTAACTAATAGTGAAAAATAAAGTTCCAACCCTAGATGCAACATTTTTCGTAAACGCCTATTTGTGCGGTTTGAAATTTTGATGCAAAATCCGGCAATACCGCATAGAAGAAATGTGTCGACCCAATTTTTATCTCTTTTTAATACATTTGATTTTCCATTAAGCTGTCTACATCACTGTTTTACACGTTGAAATCCAGACCGCACAGTTTCGATGACCAAATCGGTATAAAGTCGCGGTGAACTTCCCCCCTCCCATACAATCTACGGCTGTGCTAATAACGGAATTACGGTGGTATTGGACTGTCTATACAGGGTGCTACAAATTCGAGGTACGAGCATTGGTATCTCGGTAACCGTAATAGATACGAACATGGTTAAATTGGGGCAAAGTTGCGCTTTGGGATGTTCACCAAAATGCCATCAAAAAAGTTTTAAAAATTTCAAGGATTGCCCAGTTTTTTGGAAAAAAAACGGATTTTTTGGAAATGAATTTTATTTTTTCCTGTCGTTACTTTTAAGAAAATCAAAAAACTAATTCCACATTCTCATAGCTCCTTTATAAGGGTTATCTGTATTTTTAGATTTTCAAATTAGATGATAATTTATGAGATACAGAGGCCAACTTAATTTTTCTAAATACGGACCTGCATTTTTTATTTCAGATTTTGAAAAAACTCGGTCTCCTGAGTACAATGATATGCCACACTTAATATTTTTTTTTGTTTCGGACATTTGAACACAATTTTTTTAGACTAATTTCAAGTCCGGCTCTGTTTTTTTTTAAATTTAATCTATTCATCGTTACAATATTGATAAGCTTTCAAACTTAACAATAACGTGGGGTAAAACATTGAATATGGAAAATCAAATAAATGCAGTAAAATACTAAAAAATAATATACAAATGAACACATTACTTCACGTGACTTCACGTCATTTGTAAAAGTGAAATCAATACATCTCAACATTTACAGTAAAGAGTACAAATGCTTTCAGAAGTATAAGAAGAAAGGTCAAAGAGCCATAAATAAAATTGAACGAAAAATAAATTTGTGCAATAGGGAGGGTGGTAACCCTTTCGAACATGTAAATCATTAGAAACTAGTTTGTAGAAATTTATAATAACTACGATGAATATTACGCATATTATTATTAGATCGCTCACTGAGATTTCAAATTCACAATAAAAATGTTAAAAATAATATCTTTAAATTGCTTAGCTGGATATAATTAATTTGAATCCTTTAATTGGCTCGATTTTCCTTATTCAATGTTAATTGGCGCTGATGACAGAGTCGGATTTGAAATTATTTTAAATAATAATTAAATAGTTTTGTTGTTGTTAAGGTACCCAAAACAAAACAAAAAGTATCAAGTGTGGCACATTATTGTACTTAGGAGAGTTCTTTCAAAATCAGAAATAAAAAATGCAGGTCCGTATTTAAAAAAATTACGTTAGCTTCTGTATCTCACAAATTATCAGCTAATTTAGAAACCTAAAAATACTATCAGATAGCCCTAATAAGGGGCTATGAGAACGTGCAATTAGTTTTTTGATTTTCTTAAAAGTAACGACAAGGAAAAATAAAATTCATTTTCAAAAAAATCCGGTTTTTTTTTTCAAAAAACTCAGCAATCCTTGAACTTTAAAACTTTTTTGCTGGCATCTTGGTGAACATCCCAAAGCGCAAATTTGCCCCAATTTAACCATGTTCGTTTCTATTTCGGTTACCGAGATACCAATGCTCGTACCTCGAATTTGTAGCACCCTGTATTATGAATTAGTTTTTTCTTTTTTATAGATTTAAGTTTGAAAACTAGTTTTTATTAAATGAAATATATTTTTTTGGCACTTTTTATGGCAATTTATAATAAATCAAGGGTCGGGAGCCTACCTGCTACCTCTAAACCCAACAGGCGACACAAGCTACGGTTTCGTCTACCCGGCCTGGGTCGTAGCTCCTCGACTGTGAGGGACACGGGTCTCCGTAGGAAGTCCTGGGACTGTATGATGAGTTATAACTCAAGAAAGGGGGACACAATAGATCTCTAAGGTCGCAGAGATTAACCCCCTCCCACTTATTCTAATTCTAAATTCTAATTCTATAATAAATCACATATAAAAGTCGGCTCGACAGAAATTTTCGTGCCAGGCCACATTGGCGCTTTTTTTCGATCATCCGCTATATCACAATCATAATTCAAAGTTAAGTTCATAATTTTTCATAACTAGCTAATTATTGTTATATTTTTAGATGCTCATTAATCTATTAGCCGAGAACAGAATGTTGACATCATCTCAATACGACCGCATTTTAAAGTATCTCCAAGAAAGAAAAGATCTACAATACGAGCACGAAGTTGCCGAAGGTGTCACGCAGGATTCGAACGAATCCGTTTCAAAACAGACGGAACTTCAGAGCAGAATACTAAACATTTTGAATAAAAATCCGGAACCAGTCATCCCCACTTCCATAACGGCTCCGGAACCGGTCGCTAAAGATTCCTCGGCGCCCATTTTGAAAGATCCAACTGTACAAAAAGCTTTGGATAGTATCCTGTCTGGCGATATGTTTAAGGCAATTGCGGGAAATATATAAGTTAAATTAATTGCGTTTTATTATAAAAGTCACTCTGTATAACTTTTAAGGCTATAGTAAAAATCTACTTGTGGCAACACTAGTGTTTTGATTTTTAATATGCACATTTAAAAGTTTAAAAATGTTGGAATATTGAAAAAAAATTGTGTGTGCATTATGTGCGCATATTTGAAGTGAAACTTCTTACTAGCAGCTATTAAATTGAAGGATTTGAAGGAAATGTTTGAAAAAAAGTGTAGTGATAGGTTAGTTGAAAAGGTAATACATATATTAAAAAAATATTTTTTTACGCATAAAAAATATTTTTTTTGCGTGTAACATAGTTTTTTACGCGTAATAAATAGTTTTTTACACGTAAGAAATGGTTTTTATGTGTAAAAATAGTTTTTTACACGTAAGAAATGGTTTTTATGTGTAAAAATAGTTTTTTACACGTAAAAATAGCTTTCTACACGTAAAAATAGTTTTGTTACACTCAAAAAATAGTTTTTTACACGTAAAAAATGGTTTTTTGCATGCAACAAATAGTTTTTACGCTGTCTCTTCCTTTAATGGACTTATTCTCTGATCTCCCCTGTAGTCAAGCGCGAATATGATGACCACCATGGTATAACAATTTTTTAATGACTATAGAAGTTTGTTCATTCACACTTGCCCAAAGACACTTGCCCAAACGCATTCTCTCGATTGCTATATCTCTGGTTTTACTAAATTTTAGTTGCGTTCTACCCTGTCTATGGCTATTATAATTATATATGATAATCCGATTGCTTCTCTCCACAGAAAGCCATAGAAGACAAACAGTGATATCCATAGAACTGATATATGGAAGGAGCCATCACAAAATATAACTTAACCTCAATTATCAAATTCAAAATAACCGTCTTATTTGTATGTATTCGCATTGTTTTGAATTTTGTAGATTATAATATTCTGTATAATTGGATTCATTAAGTTAATTGTATCAAAAAAAAAAAATAAAATATGTCTCAAATAAGTATAACGAATGATAATCCTAAAGTTCATGTAATATATCAGGGGCATAAAAAACCAATAACTGGTATTAGTTTTAATCCAAATAATCAACAATTCGCAACTTCATCTCAAGATCATAATGTTATGATTTGGACTAAATGGAATGATTCTACAAGAAATGGCCCTACGTACCAGTTTTCTGGCCACAAGGATGTAGTGACCTGTGTAGACTTTTCTCCTAATTGTAGCTTACTAGCTTCCAGTTCCAAAGACCACACAGTACGCCTATGGGTTCCAACTATTTTAGGCAAATCAAGAGAGTTTATAGCTCATACATCATCGGTAAACACTGTAAACTTTTTATTTGACGGTTTAAAGTTGATAACCGGTTCAAATGATAAATCTATAAAACTTTGGGATACTGAGACAGGACAGTTTATTGCTAGTTATTTGGGACACAATAATTGGGTATATAGTATTTAATATAGTTAAATTTATAATATTTCTAAATCTTCTGGTTATAGGTTCGTTCAGCAAAATTTTCACCTCTTGGAAATATGATAGTGTCATGCTCCGACGACAAAACTGTGAGAATATGGGACACTGTTAGCAGAGAGTTGGTTCATTCATTTCATGGGGTTAAAAATAGTCCTAACAGTATTGCTTTGCATTCCAATAATAATACTATAGCTGTAGCTATGAATTCAGGTTCGGTTCGAATTTATGACATTAGAAATAAAAAAATTCAACAACATTATCATGCTCACGATAATGCCACCTGTGTGGATTGGCATCCAAAGGCTAATTATTTACTATCGGGTGGACTTGATGGAAAAGTAAAAGTAATTGATATCATGGAAGGTAGACCTTTGTATACACTTAATTCGGAAGGTTCGATAGCTTACTGTAAGTTTAGCTGTGATGGAGATTTCTTTGCTTTGACTAGAAATGACTATAAGGATAAGATTATTGAAGTGTGGAAAACAAACTTTATATCATATATCTAATTATGTTTTTAAAGAATGTTGCCTGAAGTATTACACATACACATTCTTTTTTATTTATCTTACCAGGTTTGGCTCTCATGTGATTTAACTGTGTGTGTGTTCTACGTTCTAATATTTATTTCATTAAATCCTTCATTTTTTATGGTATGTTATTTAAGTATTTTATTTGTCAAAATAATATTAATTAGGAAGTTTTAAAAATATAAGGTATTATGTTAATACTTTTTATTACCCTTAATAACCACATAAAAATTAAACAAATTTTAATAATCAGTAGGAAATCGAGCAATCTATAAAATATATCAGGGAACAAAAAATATATTTATATAAAACCTGTGTCTAATTAAAATCATGTATAATGTTACAATAATAAAAAGTGTAAAAACGTTTAAAATATATTTTGACTAGACTATTTTCTTCCCTGGTGTCATCGGCGATATTTCGTTAAATTTTCGAGCATTCTGATTGGCCCAGCTTACAAATCTGTCCCCTAGTGTAGCGGCACACATTAACAACATCATTACGTCATTATCAGCCATATGCGCTCCTTCAGCCTTGCATTTGGTTAGTCTTTCATACACGTCCACCAATTTAAAACTGATTCTATTCAATAAAATTTTTGTTATACAGGATCCGGCAATAGTGCTCCTAGAATAAAAAACTTGGGAATTTTGTTTAAGTGCAAACCTAAAGTATGTAGATACTAGGATGTATTTCAGGAAAATATTTTAACTTCTATAGGGTGGCTCAAGAAAGTAGGATCAAGCTCAACAAAGGATCCAGATGATTTTTTTAAATGGAACACCTTGTATATTATTGCATATTTGGCTTCCTTTCAGATCACTGTACATAATCCTAAGATATGAGTAGATATATTTCGATAGTTTCAGAGATTATTAATAAATAAATAAAAAAATATATATTTTTCAGACTTTCTTAAAATTTAAACCCCTGTATATTATTGCATTTTTGGTTTCCTTTCAGATCACTTTACATAATCCTAAGATTTGATATATTTCGATAATTTCAGAGATTTTAATAAATAAATAAAAAATTATATTTTTTAACCTTCTTTAAAAAAATTATTACAAATACAAGAACTGTCCTGAAATCAAAACTATATTAGGTATTTACTTTAGATGGTCTATACTTTGCTATAAATATTGTAATCCTAAATCATACAGGGTCTTCAAAATTCTACGCCAAACCTGCGGCCAAACTTTATAATATAAAATAAATTTTCTGTGTTTTTTTAAATGGAAAACGCTGTATTTCATTTTTTATTATATGGAGAGATAAAAACCAACATTACAACAAGTATTTCAAAAATTTTAATGGTTTCGCAGATACACGAAGAGATATTTGATATGGCTCTTTCAACAGTACAATTAAGAGAGAAAAATCACTGGTTGGCTTTGATAAAAATTTACTGTGGAAAATGCCATATGAATTTTGAAATACTATAAACACAAAAAATGTTCATTGTTTAATTCTCCATCTACTAAAAAGATAATATACAGGGTGTTCGAAAAAAAGAAAGAAAAAATATTTTATATTTGAGAAAGTTTGGCGTAGAATTTTGAACATCCTGTATGATTTACGATTACCATATTAAAGTACATATCTAATATATTTTTGATTTCATGGCAGTTCTTGTATTTTTAATACTTTTTTTTTCAAAGGCTGATAAATATATATTTTTTATTTATTTATTTATTATTTATTACTCATATGTTAGGATTATGTAAAGTGATCTGAAAGGAAGCCAAAAATGCAATAATATACAGGTGTTTGGTTTGATTTGATTTAAAAAATTTAAAAATTAAAAAAAAATCATCCGGGTCTACTCACACTTTCTTGAGCCACCCTATACAAGTTAAACTATTTTCCTGAAATGCATCCTCGTACACACTTTAGGTTGTACTTAAACAAAGTTCCCAAGTTTTATTTATTCTACGAGCTACAGATGCCCGACGCACCATTGCCAGACCCTGTATAATGTTATCAATTAATAACAGGTCTAACAGGGCAAGAGAATGTAGAGAATTAGCAAAATAATTTGCTAATTTTAATTATAATATATTTCTTTTCCTATTTTTGCATTTGGCATTATTATCATTATATTGTCAAGAAAAATGGCCTATCCGCCAGAAATTAAAAATGTATTACTGGTTGCCTGCACAACCGCAACGTATCCGCCAGAAATTAAAAGACTTTTTCAGGCGCCATCTTTTAGTCAAGTCGAGAAGTAAGGGAATCAGACAATAGAATTGTCTGTATGAAGAAAGTACGCTTTCCGAGAATGGGGGAAATTTCGAGAAGCAGTCAATAGAATATATAAGCCAGAGCCATCGTCAACTGAGACAGTTTTTGAAATTTGAATATACCGCGTGGAAATTGAAAATCGGACAATTTGGTGAAGGAATCTTATAAATAGTTAGTTTGTTGTGTGTTATAAGTTAGTAATTGTGTATAAAGTGAGAAAATAAATTCGTTAAGTATTTTATCGTGAGTTTAAATAGTGGACCCACGGAATCCGTAACAATTGGTGTCGGAAGTGCGATTCAAGAGGATTTTAAGAAGAAATTAAGTGGATTGGAAGATTTTTAGACCGAATTTAAGTATTTCTATGGTTGGTACAAGGGAGCAAGCGAAGAAAATGGAGGAAGTAAGCAAATTATTGGGCGATTTTATGGAGAATATGAGAAGAGAGAAAGAAGAGGAACAAGACCGTCTACAGAAAATACTTATGGAAAATCAAGAAAAAATGTTAGAAAGTTTAGAAGCGCGTCAAAAGAAAGAAAAACAAGAAGAACAGGACCGGCAAGACAAAATTTTAGAAGATTTGAAAACTCAACGACAACAAGACAAACAAGAAGAACAGGACCGGCTTGAGAAAATTCTGGAAGATTTCAAAGTTCAACGAGAGCACGACAAACAAGAAGAACAGGACCGGCTTCAGAAAATTCTTGAAAATCAAGAAATTAGACAAGAACGGTTGGAGAAAATTGTTGAAGATTTAGAAGTGCGTCGCCAGAAAGAAAAATTAGAAGATCAAAACCGATTTAAGAAGAACTTTGAAGAACTGAAAAAGGCAAGACATCCACCTTCAAGAAGCCGTAGAAGATCTTGAGGAACGCCTTCAGCAGAAAATGGAAAAATTAGAGATGGACCTACAGAAGACCAAGGTACAAGTAAAGACACCTGGCGTTCATGGAACTGCGAACCTCAAGGGCCCGACCTACGATGGACAAACCACCTGGACGATGTACCACCGCCAGTTTGAAGCAGCCGCCGCTGCCAACGGATGGACTGACCAAGAGAAAGCAGCGGCACTTGTCATCGCGCTACGTGGCCCTGCCCTGGAACTGTTGCAAACTATTCCTGCAGCCCAACAGCAGGAATACCAAACTTTGGTCGCTGCACTGGACAGAAGATATGGCGACCAACATCGACGCCAACTTTACCAGGCACAGATCAAGACACGCCTGCAGAGGTCCGGAGAGAGTCTGCAGGAATTTGAAGCAGACTTACGTCGGCTGGTACACCTGGCATATCCAGAAGCACCGGAAGGATTTAGGGAGGAACTCGCTGCTCAGTGCTTTATCAGCGGACTGAGGGACAATGAATTACAGAGGGCGCTGCAAATATCGCGATTTTCTACCAGCAGCGAAGTACTCGTCAGGGCGCTGGAAATAGAAGCTGCATTTAGCGCCATTCCTAAACCGAAGATAGGCTCGGTAACGGTTGAGGAATAGCCAAAGAGTTCTCACATACGTTTGGAGGAGATGTTTAATAAACTATGTGAATTACTAGTGAACAAGAGAGTCAACAACACCCAGACAGAGAACCAGAGAAGATCCCAGGATATTAGGTGCTATAGATGTGGCAGGAATGGCCATATCCAACGGGATTGTCGCATCCAAATGCCATTCCGTTCATCATTAAGAGAACATCGGCACATCGGAAGATCCCAGGACATAAGTTGCTATAGATGTGGCAGGAATGGCCACATCAAACGGGATTGCCGCGTCCAAATGCGATTCCGTTTACCATCGAGAGGACATAGGCACCAGGAAATCAACACTAATGAGCGAGTATTGGCTGAAGAAAACAGAACCCCTAGGATGTTTTCCGTTAGGAGTCTAGGAAAAACCGCTGACAGTTTGGTGATCAACGGGAAGGTCAATGGTAGAAGAATTCGAATGACTGTGGACACAGGCGCTATGGTATCGTTGGTGCGGACTAACTCAGTGCAAGGATTGAAGATGATGCCTCTTAGAAGAAGAGTGTATTTACGTACAGTTACGGGGGAAATGGCCGTTGTACGGGGAGAGGCTTTCATGGAATTGGAGTTAGGGAATTTGAAGTTTCGGCATAGCGTTTTAGTGGCAGACATTGAAGATGATTTTATCATGGGTATGGATGTGATCAGTCAACATGGTTTTTCGTTTGATCACCATAGAAACATCCTGAAAATCGGAAATGAGGAATTTTCTGTATCTAAAGAGAAGAGACCAGGAAATATGGAAGAAAGATCATCGAAAATTGTGATGATACCTGGTGATACCAAGAAGACTGTGTTCGGGAAAATGGAGAAAACCTCTGAGTGCCGTGTAGGACGGGTACAAATTATCGACAACGACCTAGATCGACGACGAGCTACCTTGGACAAGAAAATGAAACATCGCGAAAGCACTATCAGAATAAGGAATTTTAAGCTTAGAACTGACGAACCATGGACGACGATACAATTGAGGAAAGATCAAATGGAAGATCCAGACATCGGAGCAATACTACGGCTCAAGGAAGGTAACGGCGAGAGACCACCGTGGCAGGATATTGCGGACAGAGGGCTCGTTTTCAAAGCTCTCTGGGCTCAGTGGAATTCACTGGTGATTGAGAATGGATTGTTAAAGCGCACGTGGGAAAGTGCGGATGGCAGGACAGTAACAACTCAGTTACTGGTACCAAGGAAGAAAGTTATCCAGGTATTGGAAGAAATTCATGGTGGTAAAACTGGAGCCCATCTTTGGGTAAACAAGACCCTGAGCAAGCTGAGAGACCATTTTTACTGGGTGGATTATTGTGAAGATGTTAAGAAATGGTGTCAACGTTGTAAGATTTGCGCAGCTAGACAAGGACCAAGTACTCGATCTGGAGGAAAAATGGAACAAGATAACGTTGGACGGTCGTTCGAAAGAGTCGTTAGGAAGGAAAGATTATTGGGAATTCATAAGGCCGTGAGAAGTAAGATTACGCTAGCCAGTGACCGGATGAAAGCTCGTTACGACCTCAGAGCTAATTCTCCGGGATTTCAACAGGACGATAGAGTATGGTTGTATAATCCACAGCGCAAGAAAGGAAGGTCCCCAAAGTTAACTCCAGCATGGGAAGGTCCTTATACAGTCATCAAGAGGATAAATGATGTTGTGTACCGGATTCAACGCAGCCCTAGAAGTAAGATGAAAGTGGTTCATCTGGATCGATTGAAGAGATACCAGACAGGAAACCTTGATCGGGACGATCAAATTTGAGAAGGGGGCAATGTCAAGAAAAATGGCCTATCCGCCAGAAATTAAAAATGTATTACTGGTTGCCTGCACAACCGCAACGTATCCGCCAGAAATTAAAAGACTTTTTCAGGCGCCATCTTTTAGTCAAGTCGAGAAGTAAGGGAATCAGACAATAGAATTGTCTGGTATGAAGAAGTACGCTTTCCGAGAATTGGGGAAATTTCGAGAAGCAGTCAATAGAGTATATAAGCCAGAGCCATCGTCAACTGAGACAGTTTTTGAAATTTGAATATACCGCGTGGAAATTGAAAATCGGACAATTTGGTGAAGGAATCTTATAAATAGTTAGTTTGTTGTGTGTTATAAGTTAGTAATTGTGTATAAAGTGAGAAAATAAATTCGTTAAGTATTTTATCGTGAGTTTAAATAGTGGACCCACGGAATCCGTAACAATATATTTATTTAAATCATGTAATCTATACATTATCTTTATTTGATTAATAAAAATACGTAAAACAAGATTACCCATAATTTATTTGTCTCCTTATTGAAGTAACTTTTACTTTTTTACTTGTTATTTCATTCTGTTGAGAACTGGGACTTATTGAGATCTGGCTTGGATTTTCAATAGGTCTTTTTGGTGTAGTCTCATTAATTTTTTGAACTTTTAGCGCCTTCTCAACAGATTGCTCATATTCATCTACTGCTCTACAAAGTATATCATCAAAATTATCTTGAAACATAAAGCTCTCTGTGCTATTAGTTGGAATAGTTTCGCTTTCTATTTTTGATTTTGTTGTTGTGTCATTAAGTTCTAAATTTCTAAACATTTCTAGTGAATCGATACAGTAAATATCTGTAAATATATTAACATTAGTGGAATTTTTTATAAAACATTTACCAGTAACTATTACCGTCTATTAGAGCAGCAT
Organism: Sitophilus oryzae; assembly: GCF_002938485.1. Classification (NCBI taxonomy): domain Eukaryota; kingdom Metazoa; phylum Arthropoda; class Insecta; order Coleoptera; family Curculionidae; genus Sitophilus; species Sitophilus oryzae. The sequence goes on along the minus strand of NW_022146187.1, from coordinate 1,529,155 downwards.
TAGTATTTTTAATTGAAGCTTGTAATATTGGATAATCAAAACGATTTCCATTATGAGCAACAAAACAGATAGGCCTCGGGTTGTGCTCAATAAATAAATTAATACAATCGACTGTCTTTGAGGTAAATGGACTCATACTTTCGAGCATACAGTTAGATAATCCTAAAAAGTAATAATATAATTCATTTAAGAAATCAAAGTACAATATCTCAATTCACCTGTAATTTGTTCACTTTCAGGCGATATTAACTTCCATGGATTGAAGCACAAGTTAAGTTTATTTTGTACCCTGGGTATAACCCCCAAGCTTATATGACCTTCCTGAACTGCTACTAAACTTAATTCTGTAATTTTAGTTTTATTATTTTCGAATTGGGGCAATCCAGTTGTTTCTAAATCTAAAAATATGAATGTTCTGATGTTTGTCATCAGGAAATTAGACTTTTTTCGAATGGGCTGAAAGACATTAGGTAACATTACATAAAATTACTCATTTTAGAACAGTTTTCAGTTAGCATTTACAGAATTTTATAATTCTTATGAAAAGTAAACAAACAAACAAAACAAACCTAGGCCATTGCCATTGACACGTCACCCTACGAATGTCAAAACTGTCAAAAGCGCATATGTGCCAGTTTCAAACCAGAGATATGGAGAAAGTCTATCGAAGGTCTATCGTCTCTGATTAAAACCATAATCTGTGACCATAATTAAAACTAGCTAAAGGCCTGGTTTTTCTGACCAGATCGGCCCGAAATATTTCGGTGAATATTTCCGTACAGAACGCTCTAATTTACCGAACTCAGTTCGTTCCGAAGTTTCGTCTGCGTGTGGTTTGTCGGAGATTAAATTCGTTATGATTAGGTATTTCAGTTCGGTCTATTCAATCATTAAAATTTTGCGTTGTACGTACCTAGGGTTCTTTTTTTGTACGCTTCTAAATGGATTTTTTATCGCTAAGGATTTTAGAAGAAGAACAGATGATGATGATGTGATGAGTACTATGCGTTATTAGAAGTATGTTCTGAACATAATAGAGTTCCGAAAATGTTTGAGAATAGGGACAAAGAAGGTGCTTACAAACTGTTAGTGTTAAAGCATCTTTCGGATAATGATACAAAGTTCAAAGATTTTTTCCGTTTAACTCCACAACTATTCCATACTGTACTAAATTACATAAAGAATGAAATAAATTACATAAAGAATAAATAAACAGCCCAACTTTTTAGAAACACCGTGAATAATTTTATTATTCAAATGCGTGACAAGAAAAGAAAATCGACGGGTCTAAATATGTTTTCGAGAAATAAACACTGAATTTTTTAATTAATTTATTGATTCACTTTACACACATACTGTAAATAGTAATTTTATAAAAAATAAATCCGCCGAAATTCACAATTTTTTTTCACAACCTAACCTTCCCAACAAGTTCGGCGAACTACGCCGATTTGAGATCGTTCAAATCAAACTAGTTTGATACAGACGAACTGCTGTCCGCATACGTTCCCGAAATTTCGTTCCGAAATTTCGTTCCGATCTAGACAAACCACTACTGCGTCCTACACATATACTGGGTTTGGCCGGAAACGCTAACGAACTTTTCGTGCTATATCACCGAAATATTTCGGGCCGATCTGTTCAGAAAAACCAGGCCTTAACTAGAGTGCCCTCCAGTGCCCTCTCTATGCTAACGATGTCTTCCCAATTTTAGATCATATTTTCTGGCAATATAGTGAGTATGGCAGTACTATTTTTATCTATGAAATACTATTATATGAAACTTATATAAAATCATAGCAAAAACAGAAATGTGTGGCTCATTCCTACTGTAGATGACAGACGACATTTCGAACATCCTGTGTTTTTTTCTGTGGTCACAACATTAAATGCGTCCAATCTCGTTGTGAATTTACTATGGAGGGCTTAAAAAAGGAGATTTATCGGCAATGGGCAAATTTGAAATTTCTGTCCCCACTTTTAAGCAGCTTCCTCGGTTTGACAGCAGAGGCACTGCGATCGACTGGGATACTACATTTTCATTGTTAGTATACGATTTAATTGTGTTTTTAATAAAATTTATAGTTAATTTACTGAATTTTTAGCAGTACAACAATGAGTCGTGGTAGAAATTGCTTTGTACCTGGCTGTACAAGTGGGAATCCCAATAAAAACAAGGCAAATAAAGAACGGGGTGAAAGAAACCCAAGCCTTTTCAAAGCTCCTAATGTAAGTAGTATGACTATTTATTTATAAAAATTATGGATAGATGTTAAGAAAAACATTAAAATTATATACTGTCAGTGTACAGATTAAATTATAAACCAAATTAATAGGAAATATAGCCTAAAATCAACATGTGTATAACATAACCTAGGAGGCCTTGTTATAAAATTAAAATAATTTAATACTTACTAGGTGCTAAAATTACCTGTTGACATGTACCTATATTAACCACAGTTTGAACAGTGCTATTGAAAGTGAATATTAAATATTTATACTTCAAGATCGTATTCTCAAAATAACAGCTTTAATAGTGAAAAATGTTTTTTTTTTATTTTATTTAACAATTATATATCTTTTATTAGGATCCTAGCTTGCTACAGCAGTGGCAAAAGGCGATACCCAGATCAGACAAGACACTTAGCAGCAAAGATGCTGTTTGTGAACTACATTTTCTAGATGAAGATATTTTGACTCATTATGAGATCAAATTAACTGACGGAACTATCAGTAGAATTGAGCGGGGTAGACCATTATTAAAGGAGGGTTCAATTCCAAGAATTTTTCCTAACCTGCCTTCATATTTCTCTAGTAATAAAAGAAAGAGGAAACCACCATGTGTAAGGAGTGAAGCAACTGAAAAAGTTTCTAATTCAAAAAAAGTAAAAGGTCTGCCTATTAATCATGTTGAAAATCAAACTTCAGAACCTAACTTTGAGAATGAGAATGAAATTCTTCGTGATATTACTAATGTGCCAGTTGATGTTACAGACAGTAGAGTTACTATGTTCACAAATTTGAAAAATAGTTTGCATATGTCAGATTGTAAATTTATTATAAAAATTATTTAGATTTTTGACTAGCCGTCGCAAGACGCTTTTTCATTGAGGAATAATAAGAAATAATTTGAAAATTATTGTATTGTGGTTGATACTTTTGATTGTGTATATAAACCATTTAGAATAGTTTTTATGAATATGAATAAGCTCTTTAAATTAATATGTAGGTATATTGTAGCTAGGTATTTTTTTAGAATGCATTTTTTTTAAATTGTAATTTTTTGTGTTCTTGATATAATATGATGTTCCTGTTTTATTTTTTGGCATAGTACATATAGATATTTAATATCTAAGTGCTAAATTGTATATTAAATTTATATATTGTATATTTTATTTATTAAATTTAGTGGAATTAGTTAATAGAAACAAAAGTTGTAATGTATTAATATTGCTAAATAAATATTTATATGATGAAATAAGTCAGCGTATATACATATTCACAACTCTGTATTTTTGTGCTTTTGAAATAAACTGAGTACATTATTTATTCATTAATATTTTATTTACAAACCTACCTTATATTAATAAAGTGAATATCAATAGAAAAACCTTTACAATTATTAGGTGACATTGAATATAATATATCTTGAATTTAATTGTCTACGAAACAGTGACAATTTGCAAAACTTTGCTAATGACATTAAAACTTACAATTCAACGCTAGAAAAAACGCTATTGAACACAGGAAACGTTTCAGCTCAATATACCTACTCTCTAGTTTCAGCTATAAAAAGTTATGGAATAGATAACACCGATCAAAGGGTGCAATGGTAACGTTCGTCTTCAGTTTCCATTTATGATTAAGTTATTCCTGATAAAATACTCTTAATTTTCGTTATTCAATCTGTCAATCGCCATAAAACCACTACTAGTTCGAAAGATTTTAATGTTTATTAAAATGGTATCACACTAAACTGCATGTAAACATGTCAATTTCAAATGTTTTAATGAAAAACTATGAACCTTTAAACTGCATCAACAAAACTATTAATAAAACACTAACACAATCACACCATAAACTATTTCATTCGCATTTCTCATCAAGAAACAATTACTGTTTACATCAAATCAAAGGTTGAACTGGTGATAAATTTGTTGCTGGAACTTCTATCTTTTTTGTACAACAGTTCTAGGGAAGATTTATTTTAGCAGCTTATATGTTTCTTCGGTCGTGTATGCACTAAAAAGAACCACATAATAAAACATTTTTATAATATCAACTTAGGAAAAGGATATATTAAACCGGCATCTAATATAACCTAACTAACTTTTCAAACTCAAATTTAAGGTTTTGTATTCACAATTTTAGCCACGCACATTGCTCAATTAGAAAAACCACGTTTCTAAAAGCTAACTCTGGTAAAAATATGCCCAAATATTAACTTGGCTCTATAATTTATAACAAAATAGTTATTCTTGCCATAAGAAGCTGTGTATTTCTAGTATCCCAATCATCACAAGCGCCCCTAACGGCGATTTTCGAACTTCATTTAGATCTCAAAAACTGGGCCCATAATTTTTGCGTTCGATTCGCCTCCTCCTTTTAGACTCCATAGAATTTACTATTTTAATTAATGCAAAATAACAAACATTTGGTCCATTAAACACCGAAGGCTTATTTCTAATGGGAAAAATTAATAATACTGTTAATCCTGGAGTAGAAATAATACCAATTAGTGATCATAATACCGGACAGTCCCAAGAAAAAGCTGTTAACTCTGTTGTGAAAATGCCATACATGTCTGATCCATCTATTATCCCAAGAGTGCAGAAGGTAAATAATAAATTTTATAACTCTGTAAACTAGTATATTATCTATATATAATATTTCGCAATATTATATAATTTTTGAAGAAGAAATAATTACAATAGTTTTCAAATATTTCAACGAAACCTGCTTGAATTTTCTAACAAACTGCTGTTTTTAGTATTTGGAGAATAATATTGACAAAACTTATGTTGATATCAATCAAATGGCAGATGAATTACAAAAGAAATACCGAGAATACGGCAAACGGAAGAGGAGTGCCTTTAGGGCTTCAGTTAAAAAAGCATACTCTGTAGTTTTGCAAAGTTATGGTTTAGAAGATAGAGAGGAGAGTTCAGACGACATTGTCAGTGAGGATAGTGATAGTAGTGATAATGATAAATTCGTAAGGGCTCAATTAAGTTTTTATATTTTTATATACATACAAAATGTGTTGTTACTAGTAGTGGGAACTATCGAATGGATACTATCGAAACATTCGATAGTTGCAATTCATTCGAATAATTCGATAGTTAGTAAGAAAACATTCGTTGAAAACTATTCGAATAAAAATTATTCAATAGATCCGTCATCTGCCTTGAAATATTGTATTCTAGCAATTCGCAGCAAAACCATTCATTTATAAAATTCATTCATTTATAAAATTCATTCATTTATAAAATTCATTCATTTATAAAATTCATTCATTTATAAAATTCATTCATTTATAAAATTCATTCATTTATAAAATTCATTCATTTATGAAATTCATTTATTCGTCAGAATCGATTATAATAAAATATTAACTGAATTTTAGTTGTCGCCCGGCGACGTTGGTTTTTTTTGAGAAAGCGGTCGGTGGCAATGCTATGAAAGAAGCCGGCATCTTTTGATTTTTGCGGAGTCATATATAGATAAGGACACATTATTTTTTTTATTGAGGTGCTAGTATTTACACAGAAAATACATTATGAAGGGCGCTGTTGCCATATTTTTGTATTAGTTGATATTAGCAAAGAATATTATTGTTTGGCTTTAGTTAGTTAGGGATAGTATGTCTATATATTCTGCATTTTTTTTTATTAATATTCTGTTGTTACACTGCAATAATACTTGTTATTTTGGATGTAGGAAAATTATTTTTAATGTTTTTAAGCAAAGACTGGTTTAATAAATAATAATAACAGTAATAATTTGTTATACCTATTAACAACAAAATTTAAAATCATTTAATATAAATATTTTTTTAAGTAGTAGCAAAATATAAACAACAAATTAGATGTCAAAATTATTTATATTAGATCCTATTTAAAAATAATAGTCTCTAATTTTTTTGGCAACGTTGGTTTATTAAATAATAATAATTACAGAACTAATTTGTTATATTAACAACAAATTTTAAAATCAAGAAATATAAACATTTATTAATTTTCTAAGCAAGCGGTGTAATGGAAGGAAAATATAAATAAAAAATTAGAAATCAAAATTATTTATATTAGGTGCTTTATATTACTATTTAAAATTATATTTACTTTTACTGGCATTTACTTTAAAAATAAATGAAATATTTCTTCGCAAAAAACTACATGTAAGAGAATTTAAAGCATAAACAAAATACAAACATCGTTAACTTTTTTTTAAATTGGCACGTGTAAAATTTTCATTTTAATTTTCTCACCCCATAGTTTGAGTTCGATAACCATTTATTTAACCACATTACTTAAATATAATTATTAAGTTCCAACTAATTCATAGGTATTATTAAAAACATCTAAAATACAAATATGTATTTTTTTTAAAATTAATTGTAAGTTCATCTCATCTCTCTTAAAATTGCTACTTTCCTAAAATTTCCCATTAAAAAATAGACCATATACCATATAAAATGAAATAATTGAAAGATCGGACTACGGAAAACCACACAAATTATCGGAAAAATTTTGACCACCTGCACATGCACACAATCGTCAATAAATAAAATTAAAAAATAACTACTATTTTAGTATTTTAACTATTTTAATAAACGCAAAAATAGGACAGTATTTATACGGCGAAGTTTTTGAATTTGGAAGAACCAATAATGCACTGACGCATACAAAATCCAAACGAATACTAAATTTCATTTATCAAAAGCATTCGATAGTCGTGGCTCAACGATAACCATTTAGTCGCACGGCGAGGTTGTCACATATGCTTTAGTTTACAAATGAATGAATGATTTTATTCGAATAAAACCATTCGATAGTTGAAATCATTCATTCATTAACCATTCGATAGTCTAATTCATTCGATAGTTCCCATCGCTAGTTGTTACTAGTGTTGTAATACAGAGAAAGAAAGTTCACATTTGTGATGAGGGAATGTTTTCTTATAAGAGCATGTATGAGCACAAACAAGCTACAAAGAATAACATTCCCTTTAAACATTTTTAAAATTGTTTAAGGTGATTTTTGAGGTTATACTTGTATATACTAGGATGTATTTCAAGAAAATATTTGAACATCTATAGGGCGGCTTAAAAAAGTGAGTGGATTGGGATGATTTTTTTTAAATGGAACACCCTGTATATTATTGCATTTTTGGCTTCCTTTTAGATCACTTTACATAATTCTAAGATATGAGTAAATATCTTTTGATAATTTCAGAGATACACTTATACTTTTTTGAAGTTAAAATATTTTCCTGAAATACCTATATCCTAATGCATACTTTAGGTTTGCACTTAAACAAAATTCTCAATTTTTGTTGTTCTAGAAGCTACAGATAATCAAGCACTATTGCCGGACCATGTATAGATTTAGCTACAGTTTTATCATTTTAATTTGCAAATTGAAGTATGTAGTGTTGATAATTGCTCTGCAATTTAAATATGCCCTCAAAGAAGGGTAATGTGTTTGAATTGTATTGTTCTCATTTATTTTTATCTATTTGTTCTAAATGTTTTCCAAATTTTCATTTTTTTGAGGAGAATGGGAAAAAAATGAGAAAATTCAGTATTTCTTTCTAAAAGTAACTGGATAGATTTTCAACACTACCTTTAATCTTGATTATTGTCGCTCATCCTCAGGTAACATACTTCAAAAATAATCTTGAGCATATTACAAACACTAGTTGTTGCCTATGGTTTATGGTTTTATATGCGTTAAGGGTAATTGGGGGTTTATAATAAGTTTTGTTTAGGCTAATGACTCTATGAATAATCAACTGGCAGAGGATGTACCAACGTCCTGCTGCTGTTAAACCAAAACTTGATGAAAATGAACTAATCGATATTAGTAGCGAAGATTCTGGAAGAAGAAGCAGCTTACAACAATTACGGCAGCAAAACAAATGGGGCCTCTACTTCTGCACAAACCTAATAGGACAGTTATAGTTCCAGGATTTCTTTTCCAATCAGACTGTTAGTAATTTAATGCAGTGTTATATTTTTTTTCTACAGTGTACGTGTTACCTCGTGCGGAGATCCCTCACGTAAAAAATATGTGATTTATTTTTATGTTAACATATGTAGGTGCAACTCTGCTTTGTTTCTCAACTATGGGGGGGTTGTTTTTTTATTATAATTTTTTCAAATGCTTTTAGCGATTTGAATAAAAAAAAATTTTACGGGTAACAGTTACTATAAGTGTGACATACTTAATGCTAAAAAAGTGTTGACATGTTCACCAGGGATGTCCATATGGCTTACCACTGGAATATTTTAAGCAAAATGTGCGTCACTTGCTTTTTTTCTCTTTGCAAACATTGTGTGTAGACGCTTTGATGCCGATTGAAAGTTGTCTCTCGATATTTTGTCGATTTTGATCTCTTTGATGAGATAAATGCAATTATAATAATCACAATAAAATACAACTAATAAATTATTTTATCTACTTTATTATTAACTTTTTTTTAGTTTATAACACTGACATTCAGAAAAAATTTGTCAAGTGCGAGTCGGACTCGCGCACGAAGGGTTCCGCAATCATTCATTATCTATACAACATTAGACACTATATTATTATAAACTTTTTTTCCGATTTAGCTGAAATTTTGAATGCGCGTATAAATAATTTAAAAAAAATTGGTCGGGTGCGAGTCGGACTCGCGCACGAAGGGTTCCATACCATTCATTATCTATACAACATTAGACACTATATCATATAAACTTTTTCCGATTTAGCTGAAATTTTGAATGCGCGTACAAGTAATTTAAAAAATAAATTAAAAAAACACATTACTAAAAGTTGTATTAATCAGTAATAAATATGTAAAAAAGTAAAAAATAAATATGTAAAAAATACGTAAAAATAAAAAAAGCGATTCAAAAAAAGTAGCCTTGACTAGGATTCGAACCTGCCTTACTACGGCTCCAACGTCATAGCAGCGTAAAAGTCCTAACGCTTTAAACCACGCGGCCACCAAGGACTTGAAAGATTCTATGTAAAATTCATACTTAGAAAATAATGTTTAGTGAAAGTACTTTTTTATTTATAAACATTTATTTAATTCTGCTTTTAGTATTTGTTCTTATAGCGGCAACATAGATACATTATCTGTAAAAATTTCAACTGTCTAGCTATAACGGTTCATAAGATAGACCTTTATGACAGGCGGACTGACGGACGGACAGCGAAGTCTTAGTAATAGGGTTCCCGTTTTTACCCTTTGGATACGAAACCCTAAAAAGTCAGTAGCGCACATGTTTTTTTTTTTTTGGAAGAATATTCCAGTGATAACCCATATGCACGTTCCTGGTGAATATGTCGACACTTCTTAAAATATGTCGCACTTATAGTAACATGTTTACTCTAAAAACATATTTACTCTAAAAATTTCATTTGAATGGTTTATTTTTACGTGAGAAAGCCTCCCGAGAGAGGACATGTTTTTGGAAACACCCGGTATACGTGTATTATATTATTTGTAGTTATATGATAAGCGTCGGACTGAAACAGAGCCCCAGGAGCGTCCAAAGAAACGTAAACTCGAAGCGACTATATCACCCATTAAAGACATATCTACTATGTCAAAAAAAAAAAAAAAAATTCGAGGAGAAAAATATGGTAGAACCTGCTTTCACTTTTTAAAAATATTGGCGGCATGGACAAGGTACTAGAAGATGTTTGCAAATTGTTGTTACATATCAGGTAGTTAATTACATTTAATCTTGTTCACACTAAAAACATGGTTTGTTTTAATAGACATCCAGAGTTGTATAGAAAAATTGTATTTCACCACCAAGAGGGATTTTCACTCCATGGTCCTCCAGGTTGTGGTAAAACTCTGTTGGCCAATGCAATTGCAGGTATGTTAATAATATTTTATACTAGAATTTTCATGCAAATATGCACAAGATAGAAAATGCTAAAAATAAAACTATATGATCTATGCAAAATAAAAATAAAATTTAACCAGTCATTTAGACTATATTGTCAAAGAGTAGATAAGACAAGAGACGACAGTGAACAAAGAAGTCGAATTTCGCGAGAGAGACGCAGATATATTAAAATTCTAAAGGTCCCATCAAGTCCCATTTTGTCTCTGTTGCCAAGTATATTTCTTTGAAAAAAAAACAAGATTTTCTGAAAATAAATTAATAATATAAGAAGGGATATAAGTAACGTATGTTAATACGGAAATGTAAATTTTTAGTTTAGGTTGATTTAGGTTCTTTTTTCGCAATGTACTGATAATATCAAAGAAACAGAATGACTTTTATAAGTTGATCGATTTCAAAGATAAACAGATAAAATTTCAAAATCTGACAACGGCGTATTTTATCTAATCTAACCTATGATTTTAGGACGCTAATCAGCTGAGCTCAATCAGGCTTAAACATAAACAAATCTGATTAGTCGTTTTCTTGAATTTTTGCCTTTTAAAGTGTGTTTTCAGAGTTTTTCGATATATTATCGTTTTGAGAGTTTTTAAGGTTTAATTTTAGTATCGTTTTTGTTGCGTACTAATTTGTAAATATTGTTAAATATGAATACTGAACAGGACACGAGTAGCAGGAAAAACGAGATGGTGGCAATGTGTGTGCTTATAAAGACTACAAAAAATAGGTCTTATTCTTCTCGACAAACATAATATTTCACTCTTTTCCAAAGGATCCTGAAAAGTATTTTTATAGAAATATACTATATAATTATGTTATTAAACTAAATGTAATCCATAGATCGAAGACATGGTTAGAAGCTTGTAATATATATTTAAAAAAATTGAGCAACTCTATTTTTTTGTACATAAACCCACATTGTGATTTTACACTTTGTTCAAGTCCATATGTAAAAAAAAAATACACGTAAATAAAACATTTCTTACAAATCGACTTGGTCACTTTATCTTGTTTACCAACGATATACAAAATATTGCTTTTATTATCTTTATTCCCCGACAAATATGTTTCTAATTATAATTTATTTTATATAATATTTAGAAAACTCACTTTTTTTCGTTTCTATTTATTTCTTTACCCTACAGTACCTAACTATTTATAAGGTATACAAGCAAGTTTTAATAATAGTCTATTTCAAATTTCCTCGCGAAAAATTACGAAAATTTAAAGGCGACAAGCGAGACGAAGTCACTTCTCCCCACCACTCAAACATGAAAGGTACCGCGCGCGAACTGTCGTCTCTTGTCTTATCTACTCTTTGATATTGTTCAATTTTTGTGTTTATGTATTTGACATTTGATATATATTCTAATTGGTTAACTCAAAACATATTACTAGAATATTCTTAAAACAAGTAGAATTATGAACGGCTTTTCTTAAGTTCTAAACGTTAATTGCATAGGGTACATTAATTTCATAGGGTAAAGGTTAGGATTAATTCTCGTAACTACAGGGTGTCCCACTAAGAATAGCTCTCGGCTGTATCTCGGAAAGTATTAGCCGTAAGGCATGCGGAAAAAAATATTTATAACAAAAGAGGCTATGAGAAATTGCTGGAAATGATTTTCAAGTTTGTAAAACGGCCGCTAGAGGGCGCAACTCCTATGAAAAAAAAAAAGAAAAAGAAGTTTTTACACAATTTTGCCTAGATAACGGGTACTATAAATAATTGCTTCATAATCTTCAGTAAATTTTGAATATTTTTTGTTAAAACCATTTTCCCCTATCAGCCAAAATAAAGTGGTGGGGGAAGGTTAGATCTGTTTTTATTTAAATGTTAATAACTGCGAACTGGATGTTCAGAATTCAACAAACTAGGGCTCGTTTAAAAGAGCGTTCCTTACTCTATATTATGCCATAAAAATTATAATAATAAGCTGTTCAACGTAGACGATAGGGCGCGCTGTCTTACAATTTAACAAACATTGTGCGTTTTTTCAAAAAAATTAAATGCGATGGTATATTTAATTTTAGCTGATAGTAAAGAGTAATGAAAGCTTAAAAAGCCAGTGAAAACCGCATCTTGATATATTCTTTCAAACCGAAGATATTAGCAAAATTATATTAAATACGAAAATATAAGCCCTTAATTACCATATTTCTATAAAACGGTATCAGTAGCCCTCTTGATTATGCCCATTCTAATAAAAATAAGATAGAAACGATTAAATTATTTAAAATCGACGATATACCAGAATACAATAATACCAGACGTATTAATATCTAATAATTAAGATGTTAATAACAGCGCCTCAGTGAAGTTATGGTAGGCTTTGGAAAAAAGTTGCTTTTGACGTAATGGTATAAACGTCAAATTGTTATTAGATTAACATTTTGATAGTCTTAGCGGCGTTTTTTTTTGAAGAAAGGCATTTTTAGAAAAGCAATCAAAAGATAAAAAACTCTGCTGGGACTATCAAAATGTTAGTTATCCATTTAAAAGCAACTTTTTTCTAAACCCTACCATGAATTCACTGAGGCGTCGTTTCTTGTTCACTCTCATTGATATCTTAGTTATTAGATATTAATACACCTAGTATAGTAAACGCCACGAATGTTTGGGGGTGATTCATCGGTCCTTTGAAAAAGAAGACTAAGGAAGGAGCATAATGCTATCCATGTATTCATGCATGGTGGGCGGAAAAGCCACCATAAAAGCTCTCTAGGGTGGGGATCCTTGACAGTTCTGTTTGACGATTCATTTGACACATTTGAATTTGATTTGAAATTTTGTGGATTTGTCAGTCTTTACGGAGCATATTTTATGTTATTTATTATTTATTCTACTACTGATAGTTGTATAAAGGTAGTAAATCTAGATGGAAATTGTGGCAGAACTTAAATTAACAGTGACACTATCGCGATTTATCGAAAAGACTCTAAAACAGTTGGTTGTGTAGCGTGCGGTAGATCTTCGGCAAAAAATTGAGTGAAATAATGGAACACCTTTTCGCTAGTAAGTGACTATATAATATACATACGTGTAGTAAACCGATCATTTATGAAATTCACTTAAATTAACTAAATTATATATTTTTCTTTTGCATTTTAGCTTTTTATTTATTACTTGTCAAAGATTAGATGTCAAAGAATTTAGATACGTTAATTTGACTTACCTGCTTCAGTAGCGTATCGGATGTTTGTGTTAATAAATACTTATTATAACTTATCTATTTTTATTAGAATTATATATTTTTATAACAATTTTAATAACTACCAACATTTATTCACAACGTAAAATAAAAACAACAAATTATTGAGTCTACCCTTAATGTCCACCCTACATCATAGTTTTACATTTTTTAAATAAAATTAGAACGACATTGATAAACCGGAATTTAAGTCGGCCATATTTGAGGCCCATCGCGGTGTACCTAAGATTTTTGATATGCTCCTTCCTTAGTCTTCTTATTCAAAGCATCGGTCGCTACCATGTGAACTAATCTGTTCAAGGTCACATAAAACTTAATTCCAGTGCCGTGGTGTTTCAAGTCATATAACAATCAATATATAATCTGTTGTTGTTTTAACTGTCAAAGTCTTGTCAAAACAAATATTTGGTTATAAATATAAAATGGAATGCCCCATTGGTCGCACTGCAAGCACACCAATGGACTGACGCACAAAACGAATCAATCAAAGAAACGCGATATAGTATCGTCTTTGTTAATCACGCTAACATTTTAGAATAACAAGTAGGAGGAGCGCATGGAGATGATTAGCTTTTCTGGGCCTTTAAAAACATACGTCTACGGTAAAATTTACGTTTTTAATGTAAAAATGATAGCGCGTGTCGATTCTATCTTCATCAAAGCGATGAATCACTCCCAAACATTCGTGGCGTTTACATTATTATGGTATTCTGGTATATTATCGAATTTTTGAATAAAATAATCTTTTTATCTTATTTTTTATTAGAATGATCATAGTCAAGAGGGCTAGTGATATCGTGTTAGAGAAATAAGGTAATTATGGGCTTATTTTTTCCTTTCTATTATAATTTTGCAAATAACTTTGGTTTGAAAAAAGATATCAAAATGCAGTTTTCACTGATTTTTTAAGCTTTTATTACTCTTTACTATCAGCTAAAATTACATATACCATCGCATTTAATTTTTTTGAAATAACACGCAATGTTTGTTAAATTGTAAGACAGCGCCCCCTAACGTCTACGTTCAAAAGCATATCATTATTGTTTATATGGTATAAGATACAATAAGAAACACTCTTTTAAACGTGACCCCGCTTCTTAAATTCCATCCATCCAGTCCGTAGTTATTAATATTTAAATAAAAACAGATCTAACCTTCCCCCACCACTTTATTTTGGCAGATAGGGGAAAATGGTTCTGAGAAAAAATATTCAGAATTTACTGAAGATTATGAGCTATTATTTATAGTACCCCTTATCTAGGCAAAATGGTGTAAAAACTCCATTTTCTTATTTTTTATAGCAGTTGCGTCCTCTAGCGGCTATTCTACAAACTTGAAAATAATTTCCAGCAATTTCTCATGGCATCTTTAGTTATGAATATTTTTTCCGCAGGCCCTTCGGCTAATACTTTCCGAGATATAGCCGAGAGCTATTCTTAGTGGGACTCAATGGAAAAACCATTTATGTCATATCTCCAATTTGAAACATGTTGTATAAAGCGCAATTTAAAATACTGATTAACGTGTCCCGTAGTATAGGTTATGAGGTATATGAGGTTAATTATACAACTGGTAGTTGTTTAGAGGGTAGTAAATTTAGAAGGATTTTTTTGTGTGTGGTAGATCTCGGTCAAAAATCGAGGTAAATAATAGAATAACTTTTCACTAGCAAGTGTCTATATAATATAAATACGTGCAGTAAACCGACCATTTATAAAATTCACTTAAGATTAACTATATTTATTAATTTATATAGTTTTTCTATTATTAATTAATTATATATTTTTTCTTGCATTCTTGCTTTTATTTATTACTTGTCATAGATTAGATGTCAAAAAATTTAGATATACATCAATTTGACTTACCTGCTTTAGTAGCGTATCGGATGTATCTGTTAAATAAATAATAATTATTATAACTTATTTATTTTTATTAGAATTATATATTTTTATAACAATTTTAGTAACTACCAACATTATTTGACAACGTAAAATAAAACAACAAATTATTCTAGTCTATTCTACATCATATTACACGTTTTGAATAAAATTAGAACGGCAGTGATAAACCGGAATTTAAGTCGGCCATTTTTTGTCTCCATCGCGCTCGATCTATGTTTTTTGATATGCTCCTTCCTTAATCTTTTTCTTCAAAGACGTGTCCGAACATATTACCGAAGAATTTCTTTGACTTACTGAGTTCATTTCGAGTTAAAGAATCACCCTCTATCTGTATACACTATACGATTGAAAAAACACGGCGCTCAGAGTTCAAATTTATTCGGCGAAAATTTATCTCGATGTCCATTTCCAAGCGTTTCTTTTTTTCGATCATACTCTAGTTTTTTTCTGGTACTTATTTTCAGGAATTAGGGGTACAGTTGATTAAAGTGGCCGCTCCTGAACTAGTTGCAGGTGTCTCCGGTGAGAGCGAAGAAAGAATTCGGGAACTGTTTGAAAGAGCCTGCAGTTCAGCTCCTTGTATTTTGTTTATCGATGAAATTGATGCCATCACGCCTAACAGACAAAATGCGCAGAAAGAAATGGAAAGAAGGATTGTAGCTCAGTTACTGAGCTGTTTAGATGGTATAATTTGTAAGGTTTTAGTAAAAATTTTCTCTAAAAAAACTTTGTTATTTTATTATATAGATCTGAGTGTAAATGAAAATGGAGATAGGGTGTTGGTAATAGGCGCCACTAATAGACCCGATTCCATTGATCCAGCTTTGCGCAGAGCCGGACGATTTGACAGGGAAATATGTTTAGGAATTCCCAATGAGAAGGCTAGAGAACAGATTCTAAAGGTTAGAAATATTTTCTTTAATATGCCATAATATGCCCCACTTTTTCAAGTTTAAAGTTTCATATTACAAATTGGTATTTTTTGGGAATAAAAGACAGCATAAGTATTATACCGGGAGTATTTCAAAAGTGTTCAATCCCTATAACTTTATTCTTTGTTCAGATAAAAAACGATATTTGGTATGTTAATATAGGACATAAATCAGGATTGATTGACACTTTAAGTTGGAACTTAAAATACTATTTTTTTATCTGAAACTGCCAAAAGTTGACATATGCCATGAAATGTCATTTTGTTCAGAATATAATTCTCTGTCAACATAAACTAAAAAAAATAGCGAGGGTACCATTGAAAAATAGCGAATTATTATAATGTTTATATATCTTTATTAGGTACTCACCACAAATTTGACACTGTCCGACGACTTTGATTATCAGAAAATCGCCAAATTTACACCAGGCTATGTGGGCGCGGATTTACTCTCTTTAACGAGAGAGGCATCAATGGTAGCAGTTAATAGGTTTGTGCAACTTATTTATATACAGTACAACTTCTTTAATTTGGACAATTAAGAGCTCGAACTCACTGACGACCAGGTCGCAACGACCTGGCCGTCAGTCGGCTGTGCGGATGTATTGCGTACATAGCTGCGGCCAGATGAACGACCAGTTTCAACAGAGTTGTCAGATCTAACGATTTTTACGTTTTACCAATTAGAAAATATTGTTTCAGAAAGAATTAAGTTTCAGAAATGTTAAAATATCCGAGTTAACTAAAAAACGAAGTTGCTATTCATGAGCTTATTAAATGTTCTAATATTAAATAATGCATTTAAAATATTCTTGGATTTTTCATTAATAAATACTGGTGTGGTAAATGGAGTAAGTAAAATCTCCAACCCCGACTACACGATAACGTCGTTATTTCCGTGTTTTTCAAATCCGCGATGCCTGCTAGTCCATCAGTCGTTTCATAACAGAATATTCTACATCCTACGTCTATGTAATTTAATATGTGGAGAGTGAGACATGTAACTCGTGAGATTTTCAGCATTATATCATTAAAGGTCAAAAACAGTATTCTTCCTAAAGGTGCGTCCAGACTTGAGTATTTTAGCCTGAACGAACCGGGCGTGCACGAACAAGCAGAACAAATAAGCCGAACATTTAATAAAAAACAAGTGGATGTAGAAAAACTTTAAAATATGATTTTTTTATTTTTTAACATCGAAACTCGAAGGTAAACAGGTATCATACCAACCATAAATAGAGTATGTCATATAAAAATGTTTTGAATTTTTACTAGAATCGACGCTTGATAAAAAAGGGACTAGATTTAAGTTTACCTTTGGTCCAGTCTGTATACTATTTCTTTGGATTTTCTGCACGTGTGTAAAAACTACACTAAAACACTATTTCTTATAGAAAATAAAATATTGCGCGTTGAATTTGAGGGATTTTATCTGAAAAATTATTAATTTGGAAGAAAACCTGCAACATGCTGCAGAAAATAATATTTTAGTGCAGTCTACTGGTCGCAACGACCAGCCGACGTCGACGGCCAGGAAGTTAGTGTGCGCTGTATCATTTGATTTAATGGTTTTAGAGGTAGCAGCGGCCTGGCCGGTGCGACCTGGTCGTCACTGTGTTCGAGCTCTAAATCCTTGTGTCCAAATTAGGGAATTGTTTGGATTACCATACATTAGGCTAATAGTGCATAAATACACTACAAATATAATATAGGAAACTCAATAAAAGATGTCGTGCTCTTTATCAAAATATTTAACGAATGCACGTCGCAGTGTTGCCACGGCTACTAGAATTTATTACAGTTGGGTGTTGGAACCTTTGGTGTTACACAGCAAAATAAAACACTAAATCACCACAATACACCAAAACACTTTTACTTTTACACTGGACGCGCGTTTCGCTAACCATGTTAGTATGATCAGCAGATGATTAAGACTGTCGCTCAATTTTTGAGTCTTAATCATCTGCTGATGCTGGTGATTTTAAGGTGACTAAAAGTGTTTTGGTGTATTGTGGTGATTTAGTGTTTTATTTTACGAGAATTGTTGTAGTTGTTATGTTACTAGAATTGTTGAAGCCAGTAATGTTTAGGAGAGGGGTTAATCACCGCGATCTTACAGGTTTATTGTATGTTCCTCTTTCTTGAGGTATAACGAGTTATAACTCTTCATACAGGGCTTTGACAAAAGCCAGTATCTGAGACGGCTCTGATGAGGTGTTCTGGTCGCTGAGTGCGCCGACGCTACGTGGTATACGTTGTGTGTATAATTGTTAGTGCCATGGCTACTAACGCGATACTGTATAGATATGATTGTAATTTGTAACCATTTCAGATTTTTTTGTTGTAAAGTAAATATTTATTATATATATATATTGATGTAAAGACATAATTAAAGACGCTTTTAAGCCAAAAAAAAATAAATTTAGAATTTCACTGAACATGAAGTTGTTTTAATATAAGCATTTATACAGTAACATGTCAAGCAAACATTCAAAAACTCTTATTAGACAAGTGGTATATTTACGCAGTATAATTTAGTCATTTTGAATATAGATATAGACATAGACAATATACAGACTGTCCAGGAAAAAATATATGAATGACTACGACAATCTTCTTCTAAATTAAGATATAAAACAACTTGCATTGTTATTCCTTTTAGCGGCTTATTAGAATATCCCTGTAACTACTGATAGAATAACTTTTTTTGTTTATAGAGTATTTAATGATATTAAGGAGCGTCGTAGAATAGAGCAAGTGGTAGCTTTGCAGAAGGCAACGGAAGAACAACAAAAGGCAAAGGAATTAGCCAAACAGAAGAAGGCAGAGGAGGCAGAAAAGAAAAAACGAGAAGAGGTAGGTTCTATTTTTTTGATAGGAACAGGGATAGGAAGATGTGGACCAGTTGCATGGGCCTCCTCGATCACCTGACTTATCAATTTTAGATTTTTGTATGCGTTTATTTATGTACAAGGTTTACAAAAGAACTTATGAATTAAGAGAGGCACTCGAAGAGGCGACACGGGAGAAGTTTAATCAAGTCGACCGGTCATTCTGTGAGAATAGCTATATAGTGATTCAGTTTTAAAAACATGCATTTATGTACTCAAAACAATGGTGGATTTTTCAACATTTTCCAAAATAACTTAAAGTGTCTGTAGTGATAGTGATATTATTTTTTTTAAGTTTCAGTTTGTGTAATGTAAATTGGAAAGAACCATTTAATAATATATTCTGTCTTTTATAAGTTTATCATAACAGAATAAGATTACCATGCCAGCTAAGTGGAATTAGCCAAGAAAGATAAAATTGGCTATAACTCAGTAATTTTTCGAAAAAAACATATAGCTTATATCGCCGAAAAGCTTAAAAAATGGCGTTTTTATGAAGTCATCGCCAACTATGGTTTCCATTTAAAAAAAACCATATGTTTGTGTCATATGTCAAAAATGACAGACTTCGGAGCACTTCGGAAAAATCGGAGAACCCAAACTCATTAGGGATCTTTTTAACTGAAATTAATTATAATAATTATCTGATATTATAATAATTATCTGAAAACTTTTTGTCTAAAATAGATTATAATGGAATTAGGGACAATTTTTAAAACAGCCAAAATTTGTTTTTTTTTTCGAAATATCTAGTAAGCCATGAAATTTTTCAAAAATTTGAAAGGCGCATATTTATGATCCCACAAAACTGCAATTCTTTCCCCATTTAACCGACTCTCTATCTCCAGTAGTTTCCGAGATACCCATAGAGAACATCGTAGGAAACTCACCCTGTATATGAACATAATAACAAATCTATTGTACAATGTACTGTGTGATTAAATAAAAATGATGTTACATTACAGTAGGCGTAAACTAACATTTTTGTCACTCAATTTTTACACTATTTCTGTTTCTAGTCTTTATGAAATATTTAAAGTAAAATATAAAAATGTATAAATAGTATTAAAATACGCTTTTTTGATTAATAGTATATTGTTTTATTAGGAGTAAAAGTTATACTTTTTGTGGCGAGGCACAAAAAGTAGTTTATCCTCTTGTAAAGACAATCCGGGGACATACTGTATATGGTACTTTCGAAAGTTACCTCTAAAGTTAAAAATTACACTCTACTAAATAGGTCACTTAACTATTGACTGTCCTCTTTAGCTATTTAATAAGTCCTTTTCTAATTTTGTAAATACAAATTATATGTTAAAGGAAGCTGCAAAGGAAGCCGACCAACAAGAAATAGTAGTGGATAGTCCTAAAGCAGCTGAAAACACTAAAGACAAAGAAGCCGATACCTCTACCGACGCCGTAGTAGTTTTAGACGATAACGAAGAGGTAAATTATATTATTTTATATATTTATATATAGACTGTTTAACCTGACTGGTTAACCTAACCTTTTTTTAGTCTCAATCAAAATCTGAACCACCAGCTGCTGCTTCAGTGGGCGCTTCGATAGAAACGAACCTCAACGGCGCACTTCCACCTTCAGAAGTAGAACCGGAAATTATAGTTGAAGAAGGTAAATTTTTCTTTTTTAGTTGTGTAATAGATAATGTAATATAATTAATAATTGAATTCTTAGTTTAATGAAAAGAGACATATTTGGAACGTTGACATTCAATTTTGTGTCATTAAGTAGCCTTGCAAACTTATGATTTTATGTTATGAAGTGGATTTAAATTATTTACTAGCGTGACGGGGCATATTACCAAAACATACCTTAATTTTAATAGCCACCAGTTAGAAATTAAAATAATATGTCTGTCCGAATGGATCCCTGGCAGTGACTATTGTATCTGTCATTTTTCATTTTAATTCACCGGCAAATTATGTTTTCTGTCATTTTTTGGATGTCTTCTGTCGAAATATTTCCTCACTCGTTGGACACACTATACATATAAATGATGTCACCTGGGTTATATTCTCGGTTATACTATTCAATACTTTGATTTACTGAACTGTTTTTAAATTAAAATTTATTTTCTGATGCACTAATGCTTAAGTCAATAAAATGAAATGAATGTATTATCTCAAAAAACATATTTCACGGATAAATGAATAAATACTCGTTATATTTCATCCCTACAGAATCTCTACCTCCACAAGAACCAATGCCAGTTGATGAGGTCAAGCCATTACTGATTTGGAAGAGCTTAAACTCTGGTTACATGACAGAATACCTATCAGCGATGATCAGCTCAGAAATCTTTGTATAACCATGGAAGATTTTGGAAAGGTATTAGAACATAATTAAATTATAATAATACTTTCAAAATTAATTTTTCTGATAAACTTAAACATTTGATAATTAAAAGCTCTCTTATTTAGAGATTTATTAATTATATTTATTTTCTTTTTTGAAACTTTATTTTATTATAAATGTTTCATTTTTAGGCTTTGAAGACAGTGCAACCATCAGCAAAGAGGGAAGGTTTCGCTACAGTACCGGATACTACATGGGATGATATAGGATCTCTCAAAGACGTCAGAGAGGAATTGCAAATGGCAATTTTAGTAAGTATAGTCTGTTTTGACTGAAGAGTATAAGACATTAGTTACAGTTGTCCTTTATTTTTATATGTATCATCATATATTTACTAAGTGATTATAGTTGAAGGTTGGAACTTTTGGTGTTACAACAGCAAGATAAAACACTAATGCACCACAATACACCAAAATACTTTATTTTTGCACTGGACGTGCGACTCGAATTTTGACACTCATCAGCAGATGATTAAAACTCGAGTGTCAAAATAAGTTTTAATCATCTGCTGATGATGTAGAATGTAGAATGAGTACGAGGGGGGGTTAATCACTGCGACCTTAAAGATCTATTGTGCCGCCCTTCCTTGAGTCATCACACAGTCTATAACCCACCATACCCCTGTTGTAGATGGGACAGGGTATTTCCCATCCTCCTCTGACAACAGTTCTTCCTCCGAGGGTACACATCCTTCCACGCTTGGAGTTTGGCCCTCCGTGCCGCCCTTCACAGTCGAGGAGCTTGCCTTTCGGCTAAGGAACCCGTGAGGTGGAGGCTGGAGGATCTGTCTCCATTTTCTCCACCTATTTAACTTGGTCTCTCCTTAGACTTGATACCGGTGTTATCCCGTATATAATAGAGGATATATCCCTCTTTCTCTATTGCCTCCTTGGATTTAAGGTCAATTCCTATTGTGAGGACCTGACTATGACCCTCCTCCCTCGAGTTATTGATCGATGACTCGAAGTTCTGACCTTGGATAAGGCTCAGCAGGTAGGTGGTGTCTTTCCCCTTGCTCCTCTGCAGAAAGACCGTTATGGCCGCCCCTTTAGGGATGTTTTCTCCCTTCACTGCAACCAGTTCCGGCCCTTGCCAATTTTTAAGCTTAGGTGCGATTTCCACCAACCAATTCGCCGATTCTTGAGATACACAATCTGAGGATCATGCCCACCCGAAAGTGTATCCTCGCAAAACGCAGCTGACCCACATTTTGTAGGTCGTTGTGTTGCGATCCGATCGCCACTACTTCATCCAGTATAGCCTCTTCTAGAGACGTTTGCTGGTCCGTGGTCAGAGCAACCTCTGGGAAATCCTTTGGCAGCACCGCCATTTTCACTTGTTCAGCAATAGCGGCAAAGCTGGTGATACGTCCCTGCTTGCCTCCCGGTGTTGGACGGCTTTCCATCCTGGCTTTTTTCTCTCCCTGCCGGAGAAGAGGTGAGTGGTTCTCGCTCCCTCTCTTGCCCTTTGATGGAGATGAGTCAGGTTGTTTCTTGGTTTCTTTCCTCTTCCCTTTTCGGAGAAGTGTTTTCTCTTTTGCTTCCTCTGGAGCAAGTCCTTCGTGGAGCAGTCGTAGGTATCTCCGTGCTTCTGCTGATGATGCTAACATGGTTAGCGAAACGTGCGCCCAGAGCAAAAATAAAGTGTTTTGGTGTATTATGGTGAACTAGTGTTTTATTTTCCTATTCACTAAGTGATTTTTGCCATTTTGAATTAAGGATCCTGACGTTATCCTTTTAATTTATTTTTAAATCTTTGCTAGAAATGCATGAGTGTCATTTTTGTTTTTTTTAAATAGGCTCCAGTCAGATATTCTGACCGATTTGAAGAACTAGGTTTACACGTGCCAACAGGTGTTCTTCTCTGCGGTCCTCCAGGATGTGGTAAAACTCTGTTAGCTAAAGCGATAGCCAACGAGGCCGGTATCAATTTTATTTCCGTCAAGGGACCTGAACTGCTTAATATGGTAAGATATAATGTTTCTATGCTGATAGATAATTAGTTGAGTGACGGTTCTGAAAAGAACGGTTTAAATATAAATTGTTCATATAATTAAAATTATATTTTCTTTTAATTAATGTGACTTAAGTACAGCTCTTTTTTACTCATGCCAACTTATTTTATCCTGTTTAAACTAACATAATGATGACGTATACAGGGTGGTCCGAACTGTAGTCCGGAAACTTCGGCAGCATATTCTACAGATCAAAATAAGTAAAAAAGTTCGTATAAATGTATGACCTAAAATGCTTAGTTTCGGAGATACAGGGTGTAGAAGTTTCATTTTTATTTCGATTTTTTCCAAATAATTTCTGAAGTAACGTCAATATTTGGATGAAAATTCGTATTTGGGAGTTTTGTAACACTAGAAATTTGATTTTTTTTTCAAAATTACTCCTATTTGTAGGGGGCGCCACCTACATGTGTTTTAACTGTTTTTTTTAAAGAGTAATAACTTTTCTCGACCGTACCTGTATAAAACCACTGACTAAAAAAATATACATTTCCAAGACTTTTTATGTAAAAAATGTCTCTTGGTAAAAATCGCTATGAGTAACCGTTCTCAAGATATTTAGAATGGAAATAGTCAATACATGTCATTATTGACAAAAAAATAAACACGTTGAGTAGATAGTAGTTATTTCACTAAAATAATAAATTTTTATTTTTTTAAATTAATCATAAGTTTTTCTGCGAGAAAATGATGATTAAACAGTTTCTTTTGAACTTTTGACACAAAAAGATTTCACTTTTCATTCAATTTTGACACAATTTATGATTTCAGTCTAATAACTATTTAGTCAACATGTTTAGTTTATGTCAATGATGACAGGTATTGATAATTTTGATTCCAAATATCTCGAGAACCATTACTCGTAGCGATTTTTACCAAGAGACCTTTTTTATGTAAAAAAAAGTCGTAAATGTATATTTTTTTACTCAGTAGTTTTATACAGGTACCGACGAAAAGTTATTACTCTTCAAAACAGTTAAAATACATGTAGCTGGCGCCACCTACAAATGGGAGTCATATTGACATCAAAATCAAATTTCTCATGTCAAAAATCACCAATTTTCATCCAAGTATTGACGTTACTTCAGAAATTATTTGGAAAAAATCGAAATAAAAATGAAACTTCTACACCCTGTATTTCCGAAACTAAGCATTTTAGGGCATACATTTATACGAACTTTTTTACTTATTTTTATCTGCAGAATATGCTGCCGAAGTTTCCGGAATACAGTTCGGACCACCCTGTATATTATTTTTTATTGTTTAATGTTAGATTTAGATTATCAAATTTTATCTATTTTTTTTCCAATCTAGTATGTAGGTGAAAGCGAAAAAGCAGTGAGGGTGTGCTTTGAACGAGCAAGGAACTCCGCACCATGCGTCATTTTCTTCGACGAATTGGATGCTCTCTGCCCCAAAAGGTCAGACTCCAGAGAGGTAACGTTTTTTTTTGTTTCTAATAAATTAATGTATTTAGCAATTTTGTTTGAACTCGTGTGGAATTAGTTTCTAAATTAATATACAGGTTGGTCCGAACTGTTTTCCGGAAACTTCAGCAGCATATTCTGCAGATAAAAATAAGTAAAAAAGTTCCTATAATTATGTCCTAAAATGCTTAGTTTCGGAGATACAGGTTGTAGAAGTTTCAATTTTATTTCGATTTTTTCGATTCGAATAATTTCTGAAGTAACGTCAATATTTAAATGAAAATTGGTGTCTGGGAGTTTTTTGATATGAGAAATTTGATTTTGATGTCAATATGACTCCTACTGAAATGAAACTTCTACACCCTATATCTCCGAAAATAAGCCATTTTAGGACATCATTTTTTTGATAACTTTTTTACTTATTTCTATCTGCAGAATATGCTGCCGAAATTTCCGGAATACAGTTCGGACCACCCTG
Source organism: Sitophilus oryzae (assembly GCF_002938485.1). NCBI lineage: Eukaryota > Metazoa > Arthropoda > Insecta > Coleoptera > Curculionidae > Sitophilus > Sitophilus oryzae. The sequence goes on along the minus strand of NW_022146187.1, from coordinate 1,503,796 downwards.
TAAATTAAACCTACAAATTTATATTAAACATAACGATCTTTTATTGGAAACTTTAGGGTGGCGCTACGATGCGCGTGGTCAATCAAATGTTAACCGAAATGGACGGTATAGAAGGGCGCAAAGGCGTATTTTTTTATTGGCCGCGAGCAATAGGCCGGACATTGTCGATCCTGCTGTACTTCGTCCAGGGCGGTTGGATAAAATCCTTTATGTTGGGCTCCTTCGCGCGAAGACAGAGTGGACATACTGCGAGCAATCACAAAGGTAACAAAACTCTTTTTAAACCAATAATATTAGTTTATGTAGGTGAAACTCATATATTGTAATCGTAAAACATTTTCCGATGCACGTCATCAATCCTATCGACATTGACACTAAAGTCTATAAACCTGACTAAATTAAATTTTGGCAAAAATGTTTAAATTTGTTGTATAATTTATGATACCGAGTAGCTTTTTATTTGACTTAATAGAGCAAATGATTGTAACAGATATTTTATTTAGATTAAAGCTGCAAAAATTTGTTTAAACCGAATTTTATTATCGCTATATTGGTCACATTGCGCCGTTTTCAGCAAGACTGTCCCTTTATTATTTGACAATTATCCTAATATCTGTCATTAATTTGTATAATATCTTGTTGTTGGATCTTTATGAGTAATTCTCGTTTTTTTGCCTATTTTCATAGTCTTTTTAAAAATTGTACTTTTAAGCACAAACAGAAGAACTAAATTTTCGATTTTTTTGTATTGCATTTCTTGAAATTGTGTGTTGAAAATATGCCGAAGCGTTTAAACAGTCGAAGCAAAGAGCTGGTAGATAGCCTGATAAACTATTTTAAATGAGAACGTGACAATAGAGGTCCTTTACTACCCCCTTGATTGCAGTCAGAGAAGTAAGTTTGATTGATAAGCAACATTACACCACTTTCAAAGTTATTTCTACGTTAGTTTTTATTAAATTCTGTGATTATGAGTTTCGCATTAATAGCACCCTCTTACTTGATATTACCACTTATGGCGTTGTAAGATGTACATCAATACATAAATAAATAACCGCTTAGAATAATCTTCATAATGGACTAGTGTTTGCCAATATCTAATAAGTAAAATAAGTTATAAAACAAATAAATCAATTAATTACTAAAATATTAGTTATAAAACTAAAAATAAAATGTAAAATCTTTTAAAAAATGATATAATAAATATATTGTTTGTTACTTTTAAATTAAGATTCATCTCATAAATTCATCACAATCTGGCAGCGCTGTCGCCATCGCTTGTCACTCAAAGTTGATCACGTGCATCGGAAATTATTTACGATTACCATATATTCAAAGACTATATGGCTAGTCAGGCACAGAAATTAAAGCCAAATTTTTGAGATGGAGCTATACAAAATCTGCATAAGTCGGTCCTTTTGGTTCAACAATGGCTTTGAACTACTCGTGAAAAGTGCTTTACGATTAGTTCATTTATTTTCATACTAACTAATACAAGTAGGTTTCAGAGTTTCTATCTACTATGTAAATGAAGTTAGCGTCTTACTGTTCGCGCCTTTACTTATAGATTTTAAATTTAATCTCTGGAATATTTAAACAAAAACAATAAACGGATAGATATATCTATATTTCAAGAATATCTAAAATAACAGGTTGAAGTAATGCCATTACGAAAAAAAAATTATATATTAGAGTTTAAAACAGTGCGGCGGTCAGGTCACAGAGCGTTCAGCGATGAAGTAGACGAATCAGATCGTTTTATTTGGGGCGTGCGCATAAAAAATCGCGTTGAACTAAAAGGATAGACTTATGCAAGATTGATATTCCCATTTCATATGTTTGGCTTCACGTTCCACTCATTGTCTAAATGGGATATTATCCATATATTCTTTAAATATATTTGGTGAAACTTATTGAATTAAATATCTTATAAATTGAAGGCAGTCAAAGTAAAAAACTTTGATGACTCATAATATTGTATTTTAAAATTAGCTTTACTTTATACTTTCACTTGTTTAGACACAAGTATACACTATACTATTTGTATCACTTTAACCACTTGTTTTCAGAATGGTACGCAACCGAAGTTAGATGAAGACGTTGATATCGTGAGTATAGGCACGTCGGAACAGACCAAGGGTTATACTGGAGCAGATTTAGCCGCTCTGGTAAGAGAAGCGTCTGTGCTAGCACTGAAGGAGTTCATGCTAGGCGGGGAAGCGAACTTAAAAGTGTCCAGCAGGCACTTCATCAGAGCAGCCGAAAAAATAAGGCCTTCAGTGCCTGAAAAGGTAGGTTAAGTTAAATTTTGGGAGAATTATTTATCTACCACACAACATAACTACAGTTTAGACAAGCGATGTTTTGGCTCTATTTGGTAACTATAATGTCAAAATACAGGGTCATAATGCGTCGGGTATTTGTAGCTTCTAGAATAAATAACTTGGAAATTGGCGATTTAGTATTCATATGGCATTTTCCACAGTAATTTTTTATCAGGGCCACCCAGTGATTTTTCTCTCGTATTTTACCGCTGAAAGAGCGAATCTGCGAAAGAGCGAGTATCTTCGAAACCGTTAAAAAAATTGATATATTCTAAATACAAAAAACGTTCATTTTTAACTCCCCGTCTAATAAAAAAAGTATATACAGGGTGTTCCAATTTAAAAAAAAACGAAGAAAAAATTATTTTAGATTTTCGAAAGTATGACGTAGAATTGTAAACACCCTGTATTATTTAGGATTACAATATGTATAGCAAAGTAAGTATAGACCTGGTATAGACCATAAGTAAATATCTAATAAATAGAAAAAAATATTTTATTTTTCGAAAGTTTGACGTAGAATTGCGAACACCCTGTATTATTTAGGATTACAATATGTATAGCAAAGTAAATATAGACCATATAAAGTAAATATCTAATATAGTTTTGATTTCAGGAAAGGTTCTTGTATTTGTAATTTTAAGTTATTGTTAGTTTTTAAGAAAGGCTAAAATTACATTTTTTTATGTATTTATTAATATCTCTGAGACTATCGAAATATATTTACCCATATCTTAAAATTATGTATAAGTGATCTGAAAGGAAGCCAAAAATGCAATAATATGCAGGCCGTTTAAAAAAATCATCCTAATCCGCTCATACTTTTTTGAGCCATCAAGTAGATGATAAAATATTTACCTGAAATACAGTTTTAAGTGCGGCGTTACACGGTCCGTTTTTGCGGCATCCCGTTTTGCAGGATGCCGCAGAAACGGATCGTGGCCTCCATTTATACGATCCTGCAAAAATGGATTGCGGGACTTTCGTACAGCTACTACGCACATTTTGATATTGTGTGGCAGAGGCGAAGGAACTATGTCCCTTTCAAAATTAAACATTGTTTTATTACTTGAAGCTAAAAATTTATTACGAGAGCCGAAATGCCGTAAAACTTGGGTTCATCCTTTTAATTCCGAACGCGAAAGAAGACAAAGATTTGAAAATTTTATTCTAAAATTCGAAAGTACAATGATAAATTCTTTGGCTACTATCGAATGTCTCAATAAATTTTTGATGTATTGCTTGAAATATTGAGACCCAGCATCACGAAACAAAACACGACAATGAGGATTCACCCATGCCCTTTGTCGTGCATCTTTGTTGGAATATTCAGGGTTTGATTTGTCCCAAAGGGCAGGTAGCCCACGAATTAGCTCGGTAAATTGGTCCGTATCAAACATATTTTGTTTTTCGCGATCAAAGCAGCATACCGCAGAAACGTACCGTGCTACAGTTTACATTCAACTGACTGTGTCGTCACCAAGGTTCCCGCATCCCGCAATCCTGCATTGCGGCAGCATGTCGCCGCACATTCCGCAAAAACGGATGGTGTTACATCTGCCATGCCATCTCATGCGATATTGCCATACCGCAAAACGGGACCCTCAGTGCGGGATCTGCAAAAACGGACCGTGTAACGCCGCACTAACTATAGATTTGCACTTAAACAAGATTCCCAAGTTTTTTTATTCTAGTAGCTACAGATGCCCGACGCACTATTGTCGGACCCTGTAGATTTGTGTTTAGGAACCCTTTTGGTAATATTCCCGTTAAAAAAATAAATATGTTTATTGTTCCAGCAAGAGCGCATGTTTCTCAGTGACTCATTTAGTATAATATATGTATTAATTATATCATTGTTTTGCGCCTCCACGCTTCGGATTGAGACGCAAAAAATTCTTTAATTTAAAAATTTCTAACATCTCTTAATTATTCTAATGTTCTAACTTATATTTGGCGGCTTAACCGCCTTATAAGAGTCCTTGTGGTTGACTGGTCAGCGATGCTTTCACGGTGGAGTTATCAACACAAACCATGTTTAATGTAGTTTTTATGAAGGTATTTTCTGTACCACGTTAATGTCCTGAGGAAGGAATAAATAAATTCCGAAAGCTTGACAATTAACAAAGTGTATTAATTCTTTGTGAAACCCTTCCGACCGCAACCCCACTAAATCCTAGATTTTGAATTAGAATCCTGCTTTCTGCTGTATTAATATATGTATTCAGTGTGAATACATATATATTTATTCATCCTGTGAATGTGAATTTTACCGTATATGATAACTTTTGGGTTCAGATTTTGCTGTTGTCATGAGTTGCTTCCTTTCTTCGACGGCTCCCATATCAGAATGCACACTACAGGGATCTCATAAACAAGTAGAGATACAAAGATGAATTAGAAGTAGAGTAATGTTACACCATGTAGATTGAGTGAGAGGGGGGTTAATCACCGCGACCTTAAACCCCTTTTTTGAGTTATAACTCAACATACAGTCTATAGGCTGTATAATAGACTCATCATACATAGGGTTTTTTCTGTTGTAGGGGGGACAGGGTATTTCCAGTCATCCTCTGGACAGCAGATGTTCTTTCTCCGAGGAGTGGACATCTACCTCCTACGAGGGTATACACCTTTCCACGGTTGGGGTTTGGCCCTTCATGTCTTTCACAGTCAAGGAGCATGTCTCCGTCTGAGATGGAGGCTGGAGGATCTGTCTCTATTATCTCCACCTCTTTAATTTGGTCTCTCTTTAGACCTGATACCGGTGTTGTCCCGAATCTATAATATAGTCTGTCCAACGACAAAATACTTGACAGTGATAGATGTGTCTGTCATTTTAATTTCAAAGTAGTTTATTTTATTTTACAAAGAAATAAGTTGGTACCATTGGAACGCATAATTAATATATTTAAATTTTGAGTGACAAGTGATTACTTCAAAATATTGTGAAAAAAAAAACTGTATAAAACTGAAAAAATCTAATCTTGGTTAATTAACTTTAATCTTAATTTTTTTCTGCAGTACTAAAATGTATTATTTACCTATCGTGTGATGTTATTTTACAGATACTCCAGTTTTTGGTACCATACACGAGATGGTATACATCTTTATTTGTGGCTAATACAACTTTCTGGCCTTAGTCTCTGGCAAACTGTGTCTCTGGCGGTCTCTGTGCACCGAATATTAACTGTAAACTATGGTCTGGGTCAACACTTAATTTTCCCTCGAGTTTTCCTCCACTTAATTTTTAAAAACACGAAACACAAGCAACGACATAGTCCAAAATGCAAAATATTTATCATTTCTATTTGATATAATTTGATACACTAAATTCCACTCCTCCAACTCCCAGTGGATGACATACTAAGAATGTATAACTTCTACTAGTATACATGAAAGTTTTTAAAATAGCTTGTATTTTTCTACACACATTTTCTTACAAACGTAAAAAACCGGCAATACTGTATGCCGCTGTCAACTGGTCATTTATATTATTCTCTGTCACAGGCATTAAAATCCAGACCACATAGTTTCGATGACCAGCAGGGTATATCCGATTGCTGGACACACTGTAGTAAAGAAACAACATTCTTAAGTTTTCTGTATTATGAATAAATTTATCGTTTAAACTGTAGTTCATGTGTAATCTAATTGATATGTGGATCCAGTAATTAATGAAAATGTAATCTTTTTGCAGGATCAAAAACACTATGAAAAATTAAGGAGAATGTATACCGCAGTGCCCGAAGAAGCCGAAGTTGAAGAAATGGAGTATTCTTAGAAACAGGACTGTTTTTGTTATTCCTATTCTTTTTGGAAAATTCTTAAACTTTTAGAAGACTCATCAAACTCCTGAATATTTTTTTATATAGATATGCCTTACTAGAAGGTACGCAACACATGGGAATTTTTAAATATATTTGTTTTTAAAATTGTTGGACAATAAATAAAGAAATCGTTACTATAAAAAACAGCACGCAAAAAAGAATATTTTAAAAATGTATTAATGCAGTGTGGTTAAATAATTTTCTAAACTATGAATTTTAGAAAATTGAAATTATTTAGTTTGTAATTATAAAACTGATATCCCACAATAAAAAAGAACATTACAAACTTTCATTTCCCTTTTTGAATTGTGGTGCTCTTGCGATGATTAACTTAATTTTACTATAATAAAATTGTAATTTTAGTGTAAAACTACACGGTTGACTAAAATTATATTGTACATGACTTTTTTTCCCAAATTGAATGTAAACCCAAGTCAGTGTTGCTTTTTGTTCTTGACAGTATTTGACCTTTATGTATATCAAATCTTAAGTCCATTATAAACCTAAATTTAATATAAGTTGATATAAATGTATGTTTATTTTCAATGACCTATTGCGTAGTTTTAGTAAGAATACTGTTTTTTGCACTTGTATGTATAATTGTAATATTGCAGTTGCCGTTTTATTAATTGTCCGTTTTTTTCAAATAACCCCGAAGCTGTTGTTCACATGTCAATCCAACTTTATAGTAAAATGGAACTGATCTTTTATTTTGATTACTTTATATTATTTTTTAGAGTTATTCTAGAAAAGAAATGATATCTAATAATGCAAGCATTATAGGTATGCATATTTTAAGTCACTGTATTAAAAAGTGTTTTATAAGCTAGTATTTTTATTTCAGCAAATAGGTCCATTTTGATCTTGACCGTTACATTTTAATTTTAATTCGGAGTTGTGAGAATGAAATTCGTCATTCCATAAAATGTCTAATCGACTTATTTAAAACTCACCTTGTATAGACTTGATAAGAGGATCTGGGTCGGTATTTACACATCTAAGAATGAATCGCTATAAAGATCTTGTAAGTCGGAGAGAGAAAAATGCGATATTGATATTACATAATACCGTTGATAGAAGAAATATGAAATTGCGCAACCTTATGGGCGATTTCGTGGCACAAAACCTGCCCGACATAGCCCGCCTCTAGTCAACCTGTTCGAGATTTAGTTTAGGTCTGCGCCGCTGCGCGCTGATCGTCGTTTACAACGCAGCGAATAAAGAATACTGTCCCGCAGTTCTGCTTTCAGTCGACAGAGTGGATGGTTGCCGGAGACCAATGACTAAAGAATATAAGGATATGTAACGCCCCTAAGGGGCTGCAGCAGAATTTGTGACCTTTTTTTTTGTTTTGGTGGCAAACAATGAGTCATCATTTGGTTACCAGCGACAATTTTAGCGATTTTTAATAGTTTGTGTGTAGTAAACTTTGTATAAACTTTATTACAATGGTGATTAGTTGTTCAGCTTTCAAGTGTAAAAGCAGCAGCGATAAGAAAGAGCCAGGAGTTACGTTTCTTAGGTAAATAAACAGTCCACTCCAACCTTTTAGCGTTTTCTTATTGAATTCGATAATTATTCTTCAATTTCAATTAATATCTATATGTACTTGATATGTGCTATACGTCGATACTAGTTTTGTACCTTTTGTTAACATTTTAATACGTTTTTTTCGTAATTAATTAGGATGATACACCATAGGCGTAGTCAAAACAATTATCAAAAATTATAAATATTGCTTCAAACAGCTAGGTTAAGAAAAATATGTGCCACGGCACTGTTTGGTGACAGCGTCACAATTTGCTCTCGGGTGTTATTTGTCCTTGAATTCTTTAGTCATTGCCGGAGACAGTGTTGCCAGAAGCCTGAACTACGGATTAATCTGTAGATTTACGGATTTTGGGTACAGTACATTAATAATACGGATTTTCCATCATTAAACAATTTAATATAATATTAAATGATTACACAAAGAACGGTATCAGAGTTGGCTTGGAAATGAAGATCGCTGTTATTTCATATGTAAAATATTATGGTAAATGTCAATAGTCGTCATTTCAAAGCCAATTAAACGTCTTTTTTCTATCATACGAAATATTCAGAACCTATAAAAGAATTTTTATTTTTGGCAACACTGTCGCTTTCAGTTTCATACCGTCTTCTATATGCCTTCGCTAGCCGATAATTTTCTCTAAAATGTTTGTTTCATGCGTTGGCTGCAGAACTTGACAGCGCTTGAGACTTAAGGGGAAAGCAAATCAGCCTTGTCACGAATTTGCCCATTAGTCCGTGGTTACATTGTATGCGTGTCCGTGCGTTTTTTTGGTCGTACGTGCTCGGACGTGCACGCAGCAAAAAACAAACAAATAGTATCTACGCAGGCGGTTACATTGCATCGGAGTTTGCGCGTCCGTGCACGTACGTCGATTTCCGTTGGTCGGATGAAAACAAACTGGTTTGTTTTTTTAATACGTGCACGTCCGAGCGTTCAAATTTTTATATCTCTGGGCTCAATACATTCCGGAAAAATTTGAATATTTTTGAATACCAGGTTTATTTTTATTTTAGATATATTAATGTTGCTGGAAACATTCTAAAATATTCAAAAAATTTGACCGGTTGCTGTTTTAATTCACCAAATATTTTACATATTTATTTTTCCTATTTTATTGTAAATAAATCATTTACTTAACATTTTCTTCTATTCATAAGTAGTTATTTTAACATTAAATCCTCAGGACAGCATCAAATTAGTGACGTCCGTTTTGACAAACTCGACACACAGGATGCCATGAACGCGCATCTAATGCAAACACTAAAATAAAATAAGTCATGCGAGTAAATTCCGTCAGAGCTCGCGCGTATAAAAAAACGCACGGACGCGCGTCCAATGTAACTACGGGCTTAGGTTGTGTATCTTACAAATTTTTTCAATCTACGGTAATACGATAGTTTATTTAACGCGTTTAGGAGAATTCTTGCTCTTCTCTCTTTGTTCAATACATTTTATTGTAGCGAAAAGATTCACTGTACTCGTCTTACACACGGAAATCGGGGTCCCAAGCCGAATGTTGCCAAACGTATATAAAATTGGTAGAACTTGCTCCTTCTTAACGTGCGCCCACGTTCAGAAGGAGCGTCATCAATATTTTGCCGTTGAACGCCTCCTCGGCATCAGGGTACGTTTATGTTAGAGCTGCGATAAACGATAAAAGCAGTGAATTAGCTCTGCTCTTATTGTTGCTCAACTGCCAAGCGTGTCTCGACGCGTTGCTCCAATATATACACCTACATATAAATTCATATAATAATATTCTTTGCTTCGCTACTATCGCTGCTCTTATCGTTTATCGCCGCTGCAACATAAACGCACCCTCAGGCAATGCCGCGCGAAATAATTCGAAATATTATTTTATAGCATTAGAATAAATACTAAGGGTCGGCATTTCGGGTTTTGGGTGCCGGTTTTAATGTGTACGAAGAGTACGGTCCACACGCTTAGTAAAATAAGATGTACTGAATAAAGACAGATGGCGAGTATTTTCCCAAGCGCATGGAATCTAGCGTCAGATTAAGTTTGCTCACTCCGACTTACTAGATTGCCATAACGACCCATTCCTATACATGTAAACGCCGACCTAAAGGTTCGCTTGCCAGCAGGGTATATCATAAATGGATCACCGAACCGTCGCGTGTTGAATCGTAAGCAAAGGGCGGTCGCTATGCAGTCGCGTCACTGATGACGCTCATGACACCCCAAATATAAATTTAAAATGCGCCTACTCTATAGATTATCGTCATATAACCTATAACTATTTTTGAGACAAAACAGTGAACCCCCCAGTCATGATTATGTGCTCCTAATTTGCTCTTCTGTCTACCTTTATAAAAAAAAACTGTTTGCCATTGGAATTTTTTTTTATCAGGAAGAAATAAGAAAGACAATTCAATGGTAAATATGTTTATTAGATATTAAGGGTTGTGCACACATTGATGCATACATCGAGATAACTATCACTAACGACAAGACCCGCTTGACATCAATCAATAGCATCTACACTATGCATCTACATAAAAAATAAAGGCACACTGAAATAGTGTCGAAAATAAATTCAAATCAAACCGAGTGTTGACATTTTTCCTATCGTTTATAAAATATCGTGTATCTACACAATTAATTAGCCTAAAAGTCAGTCTGGATGCTGAAAATCAAATGATTACAAAATAGATGGTAGTCCAAAATACGCAGGCACACCTAAATTAAATAAGAAATTGGGTTTGATGGAAAAGGTAATCTATTTGTGCACAGCACATACTTTCAGAATATGTCACCCACAATGACATTTAACAAATAGTACATACAATATATTTTAATATATATAATATAGCTATATCCCATAAACAAACGTTATTTGGTTCCTAAAATATTCCAGATATACAGGTAGATAGACAGTTTGATCTAGTTAAGAGCTTCCCTATCAAAATATAAGTTGTAAAAATATTTTTCGAAAGAGAGGAAATAAGTTAAAACATATAATATACAATATGAAATACTAAAAAGCTCGCGCTACTATGAACAATATAAAACAAAATCATAACTATCTGCTTTCACCAGAGGAAAGCAACAAAATATACATTACCAAAATTACAGTATACATTCATTTTAATAAATGGTACATTAAGAAAATTAAACTATTGCACACGCGCTTTGTTTTGCTTTAAAAACATTTATTAATAAAAATATGTAATATATACAGTATGTCCCATGATTATATATCGCTTACATCACGTATATATCGCTACGCATGAATAAATAAAACAAAATAGATCTATGTAGAGATGTTTGTTTCAGTCAAAGAGCCAATTTGACATTTTTTTTGCCACCTGATCAAAATGTTGGTGTAAAAAATATAAAACCTCTGTAAATTTCATCATTATTAGTTAAAGTGTATATAGTTAAAGGAAATGAAGAATATCTAAATTTGGATAAGCCTTATATACAGGGTGTGACACTATGTTAGCAACAAATGGGAAAATATGTTATTATTGAGATATTGAGAAAAAGGAATTTTTTTTCAGCATGCTCAATAACAAAAAATAATTTTGTCATATGTCAAGCGTTCAAAAAGTGAAAGACATTTTAGACAGTGTAATTTTTTATGCCACAAGATAAACCCAAATCTTAATAAAATTCAGAATTTTTTCAATATTTTGTTACCTTATATACCCAGAGGTAAAGAGGATTTCTGTGATTTGCTGCCATGACAATATATTTTTTATTGGCTATGCTTTTTAAAATCAACTTAAACTTTCTATAAAAAAATTGTAAACTTTTTGTCACACACTAGTATGTTTTCAAAATGAAAATTCTTAAATGTTCGCGTAACCCAATCTGGGGACAGGCTGTATAATTTTGAAATAGAATACCATCAAAAAGTTAAGAATTACCTGGATATACAGGGCGTGTCCGCTACATTAATGTATAGAAATAATTTAAATAAGTTATAACGGACAAGCAGTACATCCAATATATTAAGAAATAAACTCAGTCTTTTATGTTACAATTCTGCAAAAAGAGCCACATCTCTCTTTATAAGTATTACTTTTATCAGATTACATTTAAAATGTCATATTAGTAAAATATAGAAACATTTTGTTGTAGTAACCACTTATATCTAAACAGCAACATTGATATTTTCATCTGTGTTACAGGTGTTACTCATTACTTTTATCAAGGAAAATATAATTAGTTTAGATTTGTGCATTTCTATCCTAGTAACAAATAATTAAAAGAAAAAGATTTTTAAACATCAACAATTTACTATTAACACTCAATATTTGTTACATTTACTTATTTACTGATATATCTAACAGATCTTTTTGTTTAAATTTATCTTTAGCTAATTTTAATTGGGTGTTTAATTATAAACCGACTTTCCAGTATCCAGAAGTTAATTATTCTAGTAAGATAAAACACATATTACCAATATAAAAAATATCTGAAATTATAAGTCGGTTGATAACAAGAATCTCTGAAGATATTTTAAGTAACAAGTCTACTATGAATTGGATACAAGTTTTATCAGATACTAGCGCCACAAGAACAGTGACAAATCTGGCAAATATTTTACCTGGAAAAAATTAGTTGGGACAAGATAGATACAGACACATTAAATAGCTAAACAATTTGAGCATGAAACGATTACTTAATTTGTATTCTACAGATCACCTTTGGCTTAAAAATATATGTACAAAGATATACATTGATTGCATAGGTTCTAAAATGAAACAAGTATTATGAATCGTTGCGTATATAACGTTCGAAAAATAATACACATATATGTTACCAGTGTAATAAATTTTTAAACTATGTAAAAACCCAAAATATAAAGACATCCCTCATCACATGGTTTCTTATACGTATAAAGTTTTCTTTATTAAAACTACATCTCATAACTCGAATATTGTCAAATTTTCATTTTACCGACGTTCCCAACACTTAGATATAATACCAACAGATTTTAACGACGCAAAAATTATTCTAATGCAACCCTGTAGACAAATGAGATTTCTAAAAGTTGATAAGATATTTTTTGGAAAAACTACACGACGCAAAAAATTACTTACACACCTCAGCACCAGTCATACTTACACCACAGTATGTACGGTACAGTAACGTACAGATTGAAGAATATTCAAATGATTTTAAAGTAATTTCTTAGTTATCATAAGAGGGTAGAGAGATTGATGTTGAAATAAGACGACTACAATGTATGATGTCATAAAAGTGTCATATGTGGATGTGAGACTGTAACCTAATTATACCTGTGTTTACACAGAGATTAATCCTTCACACAGTCTTTATAATATTTTTCTCTCTCTTCTACACATTATTTATTCGAATTTAAAGAGAGTGCTAACCCTTTAGTATGATATTTTGCTCAATAACAATAATAACATGAATGTCATAACCAAAAAAAAACGTAATTAAGCAGACTATATACTAACTTTGCCTTACATTACTCAATGATTATCCACATGATAGACAACAATTGTCACTGTCAGCCAATTCTTTGGTTGAACAGACTACAGATATCTTGTGGTTGGTCACTTTGAAGTGAAAATGTCAATTATTAACGCTTATCCAATCCCAGACACTTCTACAGACATAATCCACGTAGATGATGACGAGTAAGATGTGTCACTATGCTATTTGACCATTCAAAATGTCTGCCTAATTATATTTCTAATGATCAAAAGTTATAAAAAATCTTGTAGGGATTAATGTGTGAAAGATTTCGTATCTCCTCTCAACCGATCAAATCGGAGTTGACTAGCTAAGGAATGAAACGAGATATTAAATCTCGTATTCGAGAAAATAAAAGTTCTAGCGTACAAAAATCAACAGAAACTGCATTTTGATGTTTGACCCAGATGTATAGCGCACATGCCCGTGAGTTCGTTACAAACGTTGTTCAATTGAACTACCGTGGCCGATTTTCTTCGCTTGTCGTTCTTGTTTTGATTGATGTCTTCCATGCCCATGCTATTTCGAAAGACGCTTACAGCTCTCTGTCTACATCTAAAGGAAATAATATAATTTTGTTAATTACATTTCGTCATAACTTTTATAAGAGATAGAGAACGTTACATTGCCTCAATTATAGGATGTTTCAAAAAACATGTGCCATCTCTCGTGAGGAGATTCCTCACGTAAAAATAAAATTTATTTTTCATATCAACATAGGCCCGATTCTGCTTTGTTTCGTAGTTACAAGGGGTTAATGCCTTAATTTTTTTTCGATTTCTTGTTTTTTTTTCAGGTGCTTTTAGTAATTTGAATGAAATTTTGACGGTAAAAGTTACTATAAGTACAACATATTTTAATGTAGTACTACATAAATTTAGTGTCATCACGGACGTGCATATGGGTTATCCCTGGAATATTTAAATTTCTGGTTTTATTTTGTCGATTTCGATATCCTTGATGAGATAAACGCAATTTTATTAATCACAATTAATAAAATAAAAATAAAATTGGTTTATTTTATCTAATTTATTATTAAATATTACTACTATTAGTTATTACTATTAGTCCAACCTACAGCAAATTTAAATAAAAATGATGAAATTTGAGATAATTACAAAAGACCTAATTTAAAAAGTTTTAACATCCTGTAATTTTAAATCTATGCATTTCCTATGTTTATAGGAACTTTTTTCATATTTTTTGATGAGGAATCAATTAGGAGTACTTATAAAAAATATAATCAACGGAGTACTTATCAAAAACTTTTGCAAGTTAATGATATTAATTTTTTTTAAATGTTGCTATTAGACTGGATCAAGGCAAATTAATAAAATTCCGTTTATCTCATCAAGGAGGCCGAAATGGACAAAATATTAAGAGGCAACTTTTAATCGGAATTAAACGGCTTACACTATTTCGCTAAAAAGACAAAAAAAAGTCAATGGCGTACATGCTTTTTTAAAAAATATTCCATTGATAACCCATATGCACGTCCCTGGTGAATATATTGACACTTTTTTAGCATTAAAATATGTCGCATTGATAGTAACTTTTGCCCTCAAAATTTCGCTAAAAGTCTATGGAAGAAAATTATAATGAATCCAAAAAAAAATGACTTTAACACCCTGTAGCCACGAAATAAAGCTGAATCGAACCTATGTTGATATGAAAAATAAATATTATTTTTACATGAGGAATCTCCTCACGAGAGATGGCATAATGGCAGAGGTTCTTTGAAACACCCTGTACAAATGTTTGTACGCCCACTTTAATAATTACTTACTGACCAAATAAATCGTCCTTAAGAAAATATATTTATATTAAGATTGTGTTGAGAAATTATTCAGATAGTGTGAGTTTTTAGTTTTTTAGTAAATTATTAAGGGTTAATAGTCCAGTAGGAAATTTTATTAGGATTGTCTGCTCTCAGTAGACAACACAAGCGAGCTCTTAAAAAAATGCAAATCTAACCACATGATATTAAGGATCTATTAAAATTACTGAATAAAAAGATTAAGTTCGGACCATAACAAATTTATTAAATGGCTGACTTAACTTCTGGTTTATCAGTGCCGCTCTGATTTTATTTAAAAAGCATAAAACTATAAAGGATGTTTTCAACACTAACGTATATTGTATAGGGTGTCGCAAATTAGAGTCTCATCATTGGGATCTCAGAAACTAGAAGAGATAGGAAGTTGCTTTGAAATGGAAGCAAAATTGGGCAATTTAAAGCAAATCAAAATACCTCCTCAAAAGTTTAAAAATCCGAAGATTATTATTCAAATAAAAATATTTATTACGTGTAAAAAACTATTTGTTACATTAAAAAACTATTTTTTACGTGTCAAAAACTTATTGTTTCTAGTAAAAAAACTTTTTTAAGCAAAAAAAAGATTATTACGTGTAAAAAACTATTTGTTACACGTAAAAAACTATTTTTTACGAGTCAAAAAACTATTTGTATCTTTTAAATAAAACTTTTTTACGCAGAAAAAAATATTTTTTTCCTGTAAAAAACTGTTTTTACGCTTTAAAAACTTATTGTTTCTAGTAAAAAAATCTTTTTTACGCAAAAAAATATTTATTACGTGTAAAAAACTATTTGTTACACGTAAAGAACTATTTTTTACGCGTCAAAAACTATTTGGTTCTGTTAAAAAACCTTTTTTACGCAGAAAACATATTTTTTACGCGTTAAAAACTATTTGTTACACGTAAAAAACTATTTTTTACTCTTTACTACCAAACCAAAAACACTACTCGCTACCGGTAAAAAAAAATTCACGCAAAAAAAATTACGCATAAAAACTATTTTTTGCACCTAGAAAACTATTTTTGTTACCCGTAATAAAAACTATTTGTTACGCGCATTGAGTTATAATAAAAGAGGAGATGCTATCACGTGACCAAAGCGGTACCAGGTCGGCCATATTGATGCGACTCTCTTGTCAATTCGTGCTATTGCCGTCTAGCGTAATCCTGTTCTTGATTTTTGCGTTTATTTTGAGTTATTTTGTGTTTTATTTGGACTTATGTGTGTTGTGTGACTATAAACAATCATGGTGTCATGTGCTGTTCGAAGTTGTAGTAGCAGAAACGCCATCGATAGAAAGAAATCGTCAGGAATTACATTTCACAGGTAATGGTAAACAAGATGCAGGGCCGAACTCTGAGTATTTTATTATCTTTAATATACCATTTTATAAATTAAATCCCAATTTTTATTAATATATATGTCTTTCTAGGAGGATTTGCGGTACCGGATTTGTAATTAAAATTACGTTTCAATTTGACAATAAATTATAAAATACACATTACATAGAAAATGGTTAATAAAACAAATAAATCATAATCATATGAATTAAAAAGGCAATGTTTATGCAGTGTTGTGTGTGTTAATATACTATTGTGTGTGTTAATATACTATAGTGCTATTATACAGTGTGACCCATTTATTTTAGGTTCACTCTGAAAAAAAGTTTATTAATTGTGCAATATGTCTCGGGTTGTTTTTACATGAAAAACTTTATCTACTTAGCAAAAATAGCCTTGTTCTAAAAATATTCTAGGCATACTTTCCAGTTTTCGTGGGTAAGTAGTTAAAGTGCATTAGGGCTTTTTTTAATCTGTGTATATAATCCAAACCAAACCACTCGATTCAGCATAACTTTAAAGGGCTTACCTATACCAAATTTGACCAAAAAATCTCTGGTGTGATTTGTTAAAATCTTGCTCCTAAAACTGGTAAGTAGACGTTGAATGTTTTTAGAACAGGGTTATTTTTGTTAAAATAATAAATTGGTTTAAATTTTTATTATTTTTTTTATTTATATGTTATTATTATTTATATGTTTAAAGTTTTAAATTAGTATCACACAGTTTTGATCAATCATTTCTAGATAATCACAGAACATTATTAATAAAAAGTATAATAGAAAGATATTTAAATATTTGAATGATATACCTCAGTAAAAATATATTAAACAATCTTGTAAGTGAAAGACATCAAAGCAATAAACTTATTTTATTTAAAGGGCAATAACTTTCATATTTTTTCTAATGTGTATCATAATATTTTATAATAATCTATTTGTAATAAATAAAGTTGCATTTTTCGTAATTTTATTTTTAGTTTCATTTTTCCCATAGGTATATATCATCAACTTCAACAAAAGTCAATTAAGGTAAGTTATTTTTTATTTTATTTTTTTAAAACTATAATATGATACATTTTATCTTTAAAATACATACTAGAAAAAATAATAATATTAAATAAAATATTATATTTTATTTAGGTAGGTATTTTATTTAACAAATTTTGGGTATAAGAAATATTTTTTTTTCACTATTATAAATAAATAATTATTTCAAAAATAAAAAAAACTAATAACTAAAAAATAAAAAACATTAATTTATTTAAATTTTAAAGGAATATTTTAAAAAAATGCAAATTTGCTGAGTCCAACACTGATATCGCCGCCATATTGATGCTACTTTAACCTCCGCCCAGTGAAACCGTTTTTCTTGGCTAGTCGTATATGGGAATAGCATCTCCTCCTTTATTATAACTCAATGGTTACGCGTAAAGAACTATTTGTAAAAAACACTTTTTACGCATAAAAATTATTTTTTTACGCGTAAAAAATATTCCTTTAATTTATTACTTAATTACTTATTATTATTACTTAATGTTAAAACAAATAATAATTCTAACCATATAACCAGTTCCTTACCTTAGAACAGGTTCGGTCTTGTTAATTTTATCCCGAACCAGCGATCCACAAGACTGCGCCTTATACAAACGGGCGTTCTTATTGAAAATAACCGGAAGGGGAATGCACAGTTTCTTGTGAACCTGAAAAATATTGTTTTACAAATATTATTATTTATTTTTACAAATCTGACACAGTTTACCTGGAAATATTTGCCTAGTATCCTCAACTTCTTTTTATCAGGTACGATCTTGCTTTCGTTGCCGCTGTCAGTGGCGTCCTGGTTTTTTACCGTATCTTTTCTAGACACGTGATGACTACTAGTGTTTTTCGTCTCAACCTTGTCGCTCTGTAAGGTGAATATTTTATTTTAAAAGGTCAAAATTTAAGTTGAAAAAACGCACTGGCTAAACAACTGCCGGCGGTATTGTTCGTTGTTCATATTTATATAGGGCGGTCCGAACCTGTATTCCTGAAACTTCAAAACAAGTTTAAAAAATATGTAGGTGGCGCCCTCTACAAGTAGGAGTCATATTGACATCAAAATAAAATTTCTCATGTCAAAAAACTCACACCACTTTTCATCCATATATTGGCGTTACTTCAGAAATTATTTGGAAATAATCGAAATAAAAATGAAACTTCTACACCCTATATCTCCGAAACTAAGCATTTTAGGACATACAATTATACAAATATATTCTTCAGATAAAAATAAGTAAAAAACTTATTTTTATCTGAAGAATATGCTACCGAAGGAAATACAGTTCGGACCACCCTGTATATCTGTAAATGTCGGTGGAAAATTGTAAGAAGCCGTTAAACGGGGGCATACTATATTTTAAACATCAAATACCGCCGAAATAGGAACATAACCTAGCTTAGCTGTCGTTGATATTTGATAATTTTAAAAAATTGTAAAACATTCAATTTTAAAATCAAAATATTCAAAGCAATCAGATGCGCATTAATCAAACAGAGGAAAACGAAAAAAACAAACAAAAAAGTGAAACCAACGCAATCAAAACACGCTTACGACCGTGTTTTGCTTGCTTATTAACACATTAAAAATGTTTATTTTTGTATGGAATAAAATGTAGTTTCATTTTGACAATATCTAATCGCGGAATTTACGTTGGGAAAAACAATATCACGTAAAATGTGGTAAAATAAGGGCGGTGTTTATGTTTTTTAAATATACCGGCCGGTAAGTATAATAATGGCGGTATTTATGAGTAGAGGGAAATGGTCGATTTTGCGCCCGCCACAATGTGGAGGATGCGGTGGAGGATAATCAGCTAAGAACATGTAAAATAGACGAATAAACAAGTAAAAAATTAACAAGTTTAAACAAGAAACAGCCAATTTAAAACAAAAATAAACCAGTTTAAACAAGAAAAAACAAACTTGTTATTTTAAGCATTTTGGCGGTTGTTTTTTGTTTAAATCTGTTTATTCTTGTTTAACCGATTTTACATGTTCTAGCTGATTTACGTCATTCTCCATTGCATCCTCCACATTGTGGCGAGCGCAGAATCGGACATCTCTCTCTAGTTTTATGTTAAAAATAATGCGTAAAACCGGTTAAGAGTCAATTTCACTAGTCCGAAAAAGTGACAAAATAAGCGTTCGGCATTTAACGTTTTATGTAAAACTGGCTAGGTATTTTTACATAAATGAAAAAGGAAATTAAAGATAAAGGATTATACTATATCCGTATTGTAGCACATTTTTAGACAACTTCTTTATTTTTAAAATATTGATGGTCTAACATCAACAAAATATTCATAAACTAAATTTTCTTGAAAATAAAGACATAACATAAAATTCAGTTACAATGCGACAGTAGATTGAAGTTTTGTCATTACAGTGATATATAATTTATATGGTTTTGTAACAAAATGCTCGCTATTTTATGACAAATGCTGAAGCTCTGTAAACCTTAATCAAGCCTTAATTCAAGCAAGTATGTTTGGAATTTTAGGTGTGGCTTAGCATAACAGGATCGGGCTAAGCCTTGGGCAGATTTCTGAAATAAAATATATATTTCCTTCGGCCACACACCCGCTTTACCCGACCCCTGAGAGCGACCCGAACAGTACAGCGTAATAGACTCTTAAAGGCGGTCTTTCTTTCGTCAATTGTCTATACCGCCGGCGATAATTTAGCCAGTTTATAAAAAACGTACGTCCTTGTCTTCTGATGACTGCTTTTTGTGTGACATTGATAATCCTTGTAATATCCTAGCACCGATGCCTTTGACTTTTGGCGTGAGAGGTCCGTGAGTACCCACAACGGTCGTTGAAATAACGAGGGCGTGCGTGTTGTCTTCCTGCACTTCGGTAATTCTGAAATAATTGATTATCACACCTTTGTCTGTCATCATTGTGATGGGTTCGTTACTGTATTCTTCTGAGAATATTTTGTTGTTCAGATACAAGAATACCTTATACAAGCTTGGCAAGAGAGACTGTCGATATACAGTCTTTGGTCGTATTTACATGTCAAGGAGTCAACTGATATGGGCGATTTTGTAAGTTAGAGGGTTTATTAAACTTAAACACACTAAAATTAATCCACTTTTTAAAATTAAGAACATTTAAGTATTTTCTGGTTTACTTTCCACAATATTCAAAAATGTGTGTTTAAAACATAAGTTTATTATGGTTAGGACAATTATTTTCCAAAAATGAGAGCCACTGAAAAGTTAGAGAAAATTAAAAAAGAAAAAAGGCTCAATGTCTCGGTCCCTAGTCCAGTAAATAAGGGCACGAAAAGACCAAAGCCTCGGCTTAATTCGTCGACCAGGACTATTCAGGCGGATTATGTACCTTTTGGAGAGTAGTTTTAGGGGGGAAAATTGTAACACTGTGCTCGGCCAGCTTTAACCGAAAAATGGCCCCGATTTGGTATGTTAGTATAGGACATAAATTAGGATTGATTGACGTATTCAATTATTTTTGGTCACTTCCTATTTCATCGGAAATGACAACAACTTTTGATTTTTAAATGGCACCCTCGGTATTTTTTTACTTTATTCGGTATAAAATGACATTCTGAATAAAATAAAATATCATGTCAACTTTTGACACTCTTGCTTGATAAAAAATCGTATTTTAAATTTCAATATAGAGTGCCATGGCTATGTTAGAAACACTAATTCTTAATCAAGAAGCCTTGGAAAAATAGATTTGATCGTCTAATGGTACGTATACATTGGTGCGCTGCGCCGCGAACGCGCAGCGCGCGCGCCGAGCGTCGAAAAACCGACTGGAGATGGTTCGCGGCAAGCTGTTGAAACACGTACCAATACACAATACAGGCAAATCGGTGCGCGCGTGTCGCGTGTTGAGGCCATTTTTTCGGGCAAAGCTAGCCAAGCACGATATTACAATTTCCCCCCCTTAAAACTACTCCCCAAAACGTACACAATCCGCCTGAAAAGTTCCGGTCGACGAATCAAGCCGTGTTTTCAACCTCTATTTATATACTGCAGTACTCAGTTCTTTTTTTTTCATCTTTTTTCTTTTGTTTTAATTTACAAATCAGGTCTCTTTGAGAAAAATGGACGCCTGCTTTAAAAAACGTTATAAAAACAGGGATTCAGAACTTAGTGACATTTATCTTTTATATTCTGACTTAGATGACTTTTATATTCTGACTATAGACTTTTTATAATTCAGGGATTCAGAACTTAGTGACATTTTATATAAAAACTTCTAAGTTCTCTTTTAGTGGCAATATTCCCAGAAGATTATAGTAACACCCACTAAGACAATTAACTCCTTTAAGAATATTCATTAATAGACAAAAAATTACATACAAAAATATTTTTACGTACGTTGTCATAAAATTTAGGGACTGGTTCTTTGAAAATGGAAATTTTATAGTGATTAAATTAATCATGTTTAAATAATTAATGAGCACTAAAAACTGCTATTCAGTCTTTTCCTAGAAAAAGAAAATAAAATACAGTGGTACATAGTTAAATTTCAGGTATTTCATCCAAATAAAATGCAGCTATTTCTTCTATTTAATGCAACGAACAAATAAGATCTGCACGCAGTAGTCTTTGTACGGCATAGTAAGAAAAGAAAAAGCTTTAAAAGAAAATTATTAAAATAATAAACAGAAATTATGAAGACAAGCAACCATGTGAATTCGGTGAAATAAACAATTTAACGGATCATCAAAAATGAAAAAAAATTGTCTATTCCCAATATATGGAAGTGAATGATACGATTTAAAAATTTGACGCGTTAAAGTGGACACAAATAGAAAAAATGAATGGTTATATACAGGGTGTTTCAAAAAACGTGTGCCATCTCTCGTGGGGAGATTCCTGACGTGAAAATAAGATTTATTTTTCATATCAACATAGCATACAACTTTGTTTCGTGGCTACAGGGTGTTAAAGTCTTTTTTTTTCGATTTATTATAATTTTCTTCCGGGTACTTTTAGTAAAAGTTACTATAAATGCGATATATTTTAATGATAAAAAAGTGTCGCCGTATTCACCAGTGTCGTGTATAAGGGTTTTCATTGGAATATTTTTTTAAAAAAACATGAACGCCGCTGACTTTTCTCTCTTGTTAGAGATATAGTGTAAGCCGTTTACTGTCGGTTGAAAGTTGTCTCTTGATATTTTGTCAATTTCGACCTCCTTGATGAGATAAACGCAATTTTATTAATTTGCTTTGATCCAAATCTAATAGCAACCTTTAAAATATTTTAATACCATTAATTTGCAAAAGTTTTAAATAAGTATTCATTTATTCCTCATCAAAAAATATGAAAAAAAAATCCTATAAACATAGGTGTGGACATGCATAGTTTTAAAATTACAGGGATGTTAAAACTTTTTAAAATTAGGTCTTTTCTAATTATCTTAAATTGCATTATTTTTTATTTGAATTTGCTGTAAGTTGGACTAATAGTAATTATAACTAATAGTAATAATATTTAATAATAAATTAGATAAAATAAATAATTTGTTAATTTTATTTTTAATTTAATTTTATTAATTGTGATTAATAATATTGCGTTTATCTCATCAAGGAGATCGAAATAGACAAAATATCTAGATACAACTTTTAATTGGCATTAAACGGCCTATACAATTTTGCTATGAAAAGAAAAAAGTCAGTGGCATACATGTCTTTTTTTTTCGAAAAATATTTCAGTGATAACCCTAATATGCACGTCCCTGATGAATCTATCAACACTTTTTAGCATTAAAATATGTAGCACTTAAAATAACTTTTACTCTCAAAATTTCATTCGAATCACTAAAAGCACTTCGAAAAAAATTATAATAAATCGAAAAAAAAATGAAGACAACCCCTTGTAGCTACGAAACAAAGCTGAATAGGACCTTTGTTCATATGAAAAATAAATCTTATTTTTACTTGAGTAATCTCCTCACGAAAGATGGCACATGTTTTTTGTAACATCCTGTAGAAGATTATACCGTTCTGTGGTTCTAAGGTCTGTGGACATACATTCTAACCGCTGCAGCGGTAAGAGATGCACAAAAGAAAGATGAGACTGTTAGAAAAGAAGATACTGTGGAACGTTATTGTTGTCTCTCTATAATGTTTGATATTTCCATTAAGATATCTCCGTTATCATCTTATACTTTAAAATCCAGACAATGGATTTAGAATAACCAGGGTATATTATTTAGGACCAAAACTCATCAGGTTTCAATAGCATAAGCAACAGGGGGCGAGTAAATGTATTTTAAAGTCTCTCGAACATAACTCAGGAAAGATTTCCATAGAGACATCCAAAAATGTCGTTGGTGGGGAAGCTGTCGTTGGTGGGGAAGCTTGTCGTTGGTGGGGAAGCTTGTCGTTGGTGGGGAAGCTTGTCGTTGGTGGGGAAGCTCCTGGTCAGGTGCTGGGGGGAATCCCCTCTAGCACTTGGCTTGGTCTAAGAAGCATCTCACTCATCGTCTTGTCCCTGACTGTAGTGTCGTGGCCAGGGAATTGCACCAAGACATATAACGATACCGGGCGGGGCTCTGTAGAAGTGGACCGACTGTCCCTAGCGACTCATAGGAACACTATGAGATCTGATAATAATAGTAATAAAAACATCACCGGTGAAGCTGTGGGGAAACCCCCTAGCGACACTGGGAACAGTAACAATGAAAGTTCAAAGGGGCCAAACCCAAAGAGAACTACAGGAGAGGTGGCTGACACTTGCGTGAGACCATCCTCCGCAAGTGGCATACAAGCTACCACCTCCTCCAAGGGTCGGGAGCCTACCTCCTACCTCTAAACCCAACAGGCGACACAAGCTACCGTTTCGTCTACCCGGCCTGGATCGTAGCTCCTCGACTGTGAGGGACACGGGTCTCCGTAGGAAGTCCTGGGACTGTATGATGAGTTATAACTCAAGAAAGGGGGACACAATAGATCTCTAAGGTCGCAGAGATTAACCCCCCTCCCACTTAATCTAATACTAATCCAAAAACTAACAGAAAATACAATTTATTTGGGAATTAAAATGACAGACACAAATGCCACTGTCATGTATTCTTTCCTTGGATATACTAAATTCACCGATAAAAAGACCATATTGGCGAATTAGTAAAAAAAGTTTCTTTAATAACACGTTTCTTACTCTTCCATTACTTTCTTACATATTTCTAACTTACCTATTCAAAGACTGACTCTCCCTTAATCTGGTTTCTCCGCTCCGCCTTCTACTGGCTTTGTGTCGCCTGCCCAACATCGCTCCTCCATTTCCCGTGTTTTTCCTACCGCCATCATTTCCGGTGCCTCTACCCTTATCGCTCTGGCCATCCCCTCCATTTGTGCTGCCGCTGCCTGGATCAGTAGTGACAGATGTCGAGCCGCCGATAGGAGGACAATTGCCGGTTCCTGTGGCAGCTCCAGAACCAGGTTCCTACAAAATATTCAAAAAGTCAAATAGCTGAATCAGTGTAAGTCACTTTATATTATTAAACTGACTAATAAATATGTAGTGAAAGATCGGATTCGACAATAAACTGCAGATCTCTGTACTAGCGAAATACTAAAATATACACTCATCAAATGAGCATACGAGAATCTAGTCAATTCTTTACAGATTATACTTCCTAACACTTGTAGAACAATTATATAACAAATGTTTCGTGTATTTGCTATTTAAGCCCGTGTATTTCTTTAGTCCGCTGTTTACAGTATTCTCCGATGGTGGCAGCACCGGCGGAGAATGCACCAAGCCTATACTGTAGTCCAATCGTAGAGGACGTCGGCTGTAGCTGGAGACCCGTGATAGAACTTAAGGAATGAATATTTATGATAAATAAGAAAAGAAAAATCTTTTAGTCAATTATTTCCAAATGAAAATACCCGTTTAAAAAATATGTAGGTGGCGCCCTCTACAAGTAGGAATCAACATAAAATTTCTCACGTCAAAAAACTCCCAGACAATAATTTTCACTCAAATATTGACGTTACTTCAGAATTATTTGGAAAAAATCGCAATAAAAAGGAAACTTCTACACCCTGTATCTACGAAGCTAAGCATTTTAGGACATACATTTATACGAACTTTTTTACTTATTTTTATCTGCAGAATATGCTGCTGAAGCTTCCGGAATACAGTTCGGACCACCCTGTATATAGTTTTGAATTATTTTTTTATAAAAAATCACCTGCGAATCACTGCTATCGTCGTAACTATCCCTCCTGCCTTGAAACGGCTTGGATGGAGCCGGGTTCAGTTTATGAGCCCTCTTCTTCCGTTTCTCGCTATCATCGTCGCTAGCATCCGACGAGCTACACGACGCAGTACGCGTCTTGTGAAATTTACTCCTCCTCTGCTCGTAGGGGGCGCGTTTGACGAAACGATTGCCTCCCGAACTCGGCCTGCCGCCCTCAGACGTCATATCGACGCCCTCTTCGAAAATCTCGTTCAGCTGCAAAGAATTCGTTTCTGAAAAGAGAAAACAAATATTTTTATTTAGTTATGTCGTGATTCGGGGAAAATTTACTTAAATCACTTACTACTAAGTCCATATCAAACTGTGTTGAACACTAAACAGCTAATAAGGTTAGGAAGCGGAAAGAAAGTTGAGAGTGTAGTTATATGTAGAATGTAGAATTTTTATGAGGGGGGTTAATCACTGCGACCTTACAGATCTATTGTGTGCGTAGATATATGTAGTAGTTATATGAATTTGTGTTAGTTAATAAGCCCACGTGAAAACGTAAACGAAATAGATATATAGTGTGGTGCATCGGAACACGGGACATAGGAAATCCCATGTTAATTTTGAAAAGGTCAAATATTATCTCCCTAGATAATTTTATGCAAAGTTGTATTAGACTTTTTTGAAGAGGCGTTAAAGTTGTACTTCTGTCTAGAATTTCGTTTAATTTAAAATAATCATTTAAAAATTATTTGCAAAAATCTACCTTCAAATTAGTAAAATGTATAATCTTAGATCTTATTGTATAATACGGCCCAGAGAAAGCTACAATTAAAATACCAGCAAAAATGTGATTGTGTTATTGTCAAATTCGATATCACATTTTATTTACAAAAATTTGAAGGTACCAGATAGAGTAATTTTGTATAAAATAATATTAAGATTTTCGCAACTTCTGAAAAAGTTACGATGGGTAAACGGAATTTTGATGGAAATAGTATTCTCTAGTGTTAAATTTGTACTTAAATCGCAACTCAGTCTCCGGAAAACCTATACCGAATAAGTCAGCCGAATAAGTACCGAAAAATAACAGTTTAAAGAATAAACTAGGCAGACGTTTGAAACTAGAAATTCAGAAAAAAATAACCATCCTTTCCAAACCCCATAAATTCTTGTAAACCAAAAAAAAATGTGACATCGAATTTGACAATGACAAAATCATATTTTTGCTGGTATTTTAATTTTAATTTTTAGTAATTTGAAGGTAGATTTTTGCAAATAACTTTTAGATGCCTATTCCAAATAAAACGAAACTCTAGACGAAAGTACAACATTAACGTCTCTTCAAAAAAGTCTAATACAATTTTTGTATAAAACCATCTGAGGAGATATTTGACCTTTTCAAAATTTACATGGTATTTCCTATGTCCCGTGTTTCAATGCACCACACGGTATAACTGTAGAACTGGTAGAACTATATAATTTTTTTTTATATATTTATAATATGAAAAATAGCAGGTTAGTCGTGACTGACTAAGTTAAGAAAAAACTCAAAGCAAAATAAAACGCATCCTCATTTAAATTTTGAGTTTTTTTTATTTATAATATGTATAATATTGTGCAATCTTGTGCTACCATATTAAAAATTAAGCATTATATAACATTATATTAAAAAACAATTATCTGGGCAGCTATATGTATTTTTATATCGTAGTTTGGATATACAACAATCGCTTACATGACATACAAATAGACACCGTAGAATTCTAACGTGATAGTTCTGCATATAAAGTACGTAATTTTCATTCGACCACACGGTACATTTGTTTAGAATATTACATACAACTTAGTTGAAACTCCATAGAAGAAAGACCGTTATTTTTTGTATTAATAATAACCCACTGTATTAATAACAATAAGTCGTTTAAAAATTCCGAATAATGATACAAGTAGGAAATTTGAGGCTAGAGGAAATATAAAAAGAAAAACCAGTATCAGAATGCCTGTTCTATTCTAAAATATTGTTGCACTAAATATGATATCCTATATAGGGTGGTCCGAACTGTATTCCGGAAACTTCAGCAGCATATTCTGCAGATATAAAAAATAAGTAAAAAGGTTCGTACGTCCTAAAATGCTTAGTTTCGGAAGTTTCATTTTTATTACGATTTTTCCCAAATAATTTCTGAAGTACGTCAATATTTGACATGTTTAATTTATGTCAATGATGACAGGTATTGATAATTTCGATTCCAAATATCTCGAGAACCATTACTTGCAGCGATTTTTGCTAAGAGACATTTTTTAGGTGAAAAAAAACGTCGTAAACGTATATTTTTTTACTCAGGTACGGACGAAAAGTTATTACTCTTCAAACCAGTTAAAAAAATATGTAGACGGCGCCCTCTACAAGTAGAAGTCATATTGATATCAAAATCAAATTTCTCATGTCAAAAATCTCCCAGACACAACATTTCCTCCAAATATTTACTTCATAGTTACTTACATACTACATATATTTACTTCAAAAGTTACTTCATAAATTATTTGGAAAAAATTGAAATAAAAATGAAACTTCTACACCCTGTATCTCCAAAACTAAGCATTTTAGGACATACCTTTACACGAACTTTTTTATTTATTTTTATCTGCATAATATGCTGGCCAAGTTTCCGGAATACAGTTTGGACCACCCTGCATATTGTCATTAGACTGTAACAAACTTTTTCACAACTATGAATGCATAGTTTGGTGACTATGCATAAAGAATTCATTTAATTGTTACCAATTGAGGGGTTTCTGGCAAAAACCCCATTAGTCAAAAAATGGGTAAAATGAGTTAATGGCGCTATCCGACAGTAATTTGTTAGTCATAACGTTCCTACCAAACGAATTCGGGAAAAGTGCTATAAGTCAGCCCGTGCATACGATCAAAAATACCGTAATTCCGCAAAAACCCCACTAGTCCTCCTAACTACTTGTGGTTTGGTTGTTTGTCGTTCGTAATCGTTCGAACAGTTGCTAAGAGGACTTGGTTGTTTCCACGGTTTTTGCCAAAATTCCAATAAAAACCCCACTAGTCAAACAAATTCACGCCCTTCCTAACTTAAAAATAAGAAAAAAATAAAGAAAACTAGTTTTCTGTAATTT
Organism: Sitophilus oryzae; assembly: GCF_002938485.1. NCBI lineage: Eukaryota > Metazoa > Arthropoda > Insecta > Coleoptera > Curculionidae > Sitophilus > Sitophilus oryzae. Next base: position 1,475,080 of record NW_022146187.1, on the reverse strand, counting down.
CAGATTATAACCAGAACTCACACAAAAAACGACAATTTAAATTTAAATAGGAGCAGGATATACGTTTTTTTTAGTTTTTCTAAATTTCGAAATATCTGACTAATGGGGTTTTTGCCAGAAACCCCTCAATTGTTATTCTAAAAGATGCACTTCGTAAATTCGTTTACTTAGAGATAACACTATGTAACTACACTAGCTGAGTAATAGGACATAAATATACCATCAGCAAGAGAAACACACCAGCCATTAGGTATCTGCTAAAGAATCTGTTAGAGATTAAATTGTGCATTTGAAAGAAAAAGTAATGGATATATTTTTTGTAAGACTAATGCTATGTTAGCTAACTTAAAACATTAACAGATATGAGCTTGTTCTGATAACAGCCACAAACTCTCTATTCAGAGTAAATCACATAATTTTAAGCTGCTGTTTTAACTGATATTGTGACATATTACGCTGATTGGTTTGTGGCTGCTATAAAAACACACTTAGGTATATTATTTCAAACCAAACCACCAAAAATTATGTGTTACTAAGATAAATAAAAACAGAATAAAAATATGATAGGAAAAAGGGTGTTAAATAAACTAGACAATCATGCTTGTACTCGTTTATTAAATTGCGAGAATAAAAATATTAACACTACATTACGTAACTCGATCAAAAAGAAGTACATATTCTAAAGTCAGTCTTTACATGCGGTTCTATATTCTACAGTAAATTAAAACTGGAGAAATTTGAAGCCGTTAGTTTGAAGTGTATATTTAAAGAATTAGTAAGATCTAAATAGTTAAGCTACAGACAATTACTATAGAAATAAAAAAAGCAAATTGTAATTACTATCAAAAAGAGATATACACTTAAGCAAGAATATCTTTCCTGCTTGGACAAATCGATTAAATAATAAAATTAGATATAGACAAAACATAAAAAAGTTTTACCAAAAGAATGTAGTTGTATATTAAATATTCATCTATAAAGTGCTCCCCGGTTGTAAAAAGTGTATAAAAGTTAAAGATAGCCTTTGTTTCATGAAAACTACAAGTATGTATTAGTTAAATTTTATATTATTAAGTATAAGTCTGTTGTATCTTAAATTTACTTATAAACTTCACGAAAATTGATCACCAGTATTTTTTTCTAATATATAACTTTTATTAGCTCAGACAAACAATGTAAAATTTTTTCTAGTACTAGTTCAAATATATTTATTAACGTATTCTTCCTTAGCGGTTAAAAATACGAGAAACAAATGGAATTAATTTAATATTTACTGAAATACTGAATTGCTAATTAAATATTTTTACAGATAAATTACTTTATTACTTGACTATGTTTTGTGAAAATAATTTAAAATATATATTTTTCAAATTAAATGTAATTTGAGCCAATTAAAGATTCGTCACAGTAGGCACAGAAATAACCTTTCAGTTCGAACTTTACTATGTGTATCACAGAAGCTAAGGCAGTGACAGCTATTTGGAGATCTTGATCATATGCTCGACTTCAATATAACAAATGTAAATAATTTACAAACAACCATTTTTGTTGAGAGAATATATTACATTGACAGTGTTGTCTGTCATGTTAATATAGAGGGAAATTGTTTTTTCTGTCAATTTTTGGTAGTCGCCTGTCGACACCATACCATCTCTCGCTGGACGAACTTTAGTAAAAACTGCACTCTTAAACATAGTAAACTTCAAACTAAAAAATTTCTAAGCCAACTGTGTAGTCGTTTTCGATTTACTATACAGTACAAAAATAAATGTATAACGGAGTTTCGTTTCTGTGAGTGCGACATGCTACATAAACTACTATACCAATGCGTTATTTTTTCTGTACTTTTCTAAAATAAGACAATTACGAAATTCTTTGGTTAAATAGATTTTTTAATTTATTCTTATTATAAACGAAAAATAATACTAAGGAAAATGCCAGAATCAAATCGTTGCTACGCCTACGTGGCGAAGATTTGTGTAAATTGATAAAAGTTTAGTAAACTTCCGTCCTAGTAACTAAAGAGCGTTATATGTCGTATGATATAGTATCGCCAAAATTTTTGTAACATATGGTGTTTTTTTTCTACAGAAAAAAAAGTGGGAATCGATATCGCAAAACCCATGAATTAAAAAAAACATTCCCTTTAATTCTATTGATTTTTGTTTATTTTGTCACCATGGGAGTTATCCTAACAAATATAAGAAATATGATATTTGTTATCTATCTTTGAACGTACATATGTTAGTCTGTTTTTGTTATTGGCCTAGATCATATATACTTATGTGGATATATCAACGCCACAAGATTCGCATTAGAGAGAATGTCTCAATTATCAGTATTATCATGACATGCCATTTTCGTACCTTCTGTATTGCATTTAAGCATATATTTATAAAGTAACTATATCGACTCCAAACTGCGTTCTTGACGAAGGATAGAGAGAGAGCAGTGCTGCGCGTGAAATAAAGAAATAAGATAATAGTACGATCATTAGAAATAGTTTTGCTAGATATTTACCTATCCGCGTAAGTATATATGATCTAGTATTCTTAGGCATGGTGTATTGACTTTACATTTTTAGATACTTTTAAAATAAAAGATTTTTCCATTTGCAGTATATTTAAAAGCAAACAAAAAAAGATTGAATATTAAATATACCTAATTTTAAAATTGGTTCTAAATTTTTATTTGAAATATAGGTACTTATTTATTTTATTATAAAAACACATATAATACTAAAACCGTCAAATCGATCAAGGCCAAGATTCGTAGAAGAAAAGTGATACAATTTCAGTAAAATTACCATGAAACTGTAGGGCAATTAAGGATATATTGATAGTTGGTTCATACTTCCAGAGTATTAGTCCTAACACTTAGTCATAACATTAACCCTAAGAAAATAATCCTAGGCCTTAAGGAAATGTTCATATTTCTCATACTTCTCTTTATGAATATTCTAGAATGTGCTTGCGCACATATGAAACATATGTTTTGAGTTAACCTAATTTTACAAATATTTTTAAAATTTAGAGAACAACAGAGACTAATGTTCTCAAGAGCATTTACTTGTTTGTAAATAAACATTAATCATTTTTAGTCTAAAAAATAGATAAACCGTCAAATTCAATATGTTAAGTAATATTTCGAAAATTCTAAAAACCCCTAGTTTTGAGCTTGCGCAAATCAGTTTTGAATTAGCATTAGCCTTCATTCAGGGCCTCGCAATTAGTGGAATAAATTAGTGGTTTCAATTAGCGTAGAAGTTTGTTCCTCTATTTTGAATGTAAGCATTCAGAACGTCAAAATTAGTGGTAGGAATTTTTAATTAGTGGACAAAGTTACCAAACTTTCCCACTAATTATATTTCAAAATTTGCTGAGAATGTCATTTTGACCTTTGACTATCAGCCGTCAAGAGAAAATGTGGTTAGAAATCAAAAGTTTATTGTTTTGTAACCTAAATATTAGGCTTTTTCAATGAATACAACTGATTACTGTAAGCTGTTGCTAGGATAATCTATTAATTTTAATTGTGTTTTTTGGACATTGTGAATGATCGTAAACTTAAAAGTATAAAGTGTAATTGAAACCACTAATTTATTCCCAAATGAATATTTGCAGAATGAACCTCGCAATTAGTGATATGAATTAGTGGTTACAATTATAATTTATACTTAAAAGTTTACGATCATTCACCCAATGTTTAAAAAAGTACCATTAAAATTAGAAGAATATCCTAGTAACAGATTGCGGTAATCAGTTGTATCGATAGGGAAAGCCTAATATTTAGCTTATAAAACAATAAACTTGTTATTTTTAACCATAATTTCTCTTGACGGATGATAATCAAAAGCCAAAATGACATTACTCGCAAATTTTGAAGTATAATTAGTGGCAAAAGTTAGAAGTTTATTATTTTTTTCTACTAATTGAAAATTACTATGCTCTGTTTTTTTTCTCAGGTAAGATTTCGACAGACGATGACAATTTATTTATTTAAAAAAAAAATTATTTAACTAAAAAAAGTTTCTAATATTTTTTAAGTTAACTATGGGTTTATATATAAATCCGTCATGCGTCATCTCTTGTTGTTTTTACAATCAGTTTTATTGGTTTATTTCAAAAAATGACAGATCATATTTCAATATTATTGGTTTGACGGAAAGATGAACGACAAACGAACGCCGATGCGTGTGAACTCGTCATAAGATTTTTGAGAGTTGTCAAACTCTTGCCAATTTATAGGTTATAATTTTATGACAAATTATGTCAAATAAAAATGATAAATATTATGCATTTTGGACTGTTTTATGACGTGTGTTTAGTGTTTCTTAAAATTAAGTGGAGGAAAACTCGCGGGAAAATTGTGATGACCCAGACCATAGTTTACAGTTAATATTCGGTGCCCAGAGACCGTCAGACAGTTTGCCAGAGATTATGGCCAGAGAGATGTATAAGCCACAAATAAAGTTTGTATACTATCTTGTGAGATATGATGCCAAAAACTGAAGTGTCTGTAAAATATCAGCACACGATAGGTAAATAATAATCATATTGAATAATTATATTGATAAATGTAACAATAAATATAGAAAGTTGCTTGAGCTTGAAAGCCGGAAATCTTTTTTATATTTTTTTTGGTATGTGGTGTTTTGTTTTTAAATAAACCCTTGCTTGTTTTGTATTAATACATACTGTAATTGTTTTTAATAAAATAACTCGATTAGATTTTCTCAATTTTATACAGTTTTTTCACAATATTTTGAAGTAATCACTTGTCACTCAAATTTTAATTTTCTGCTATGCTTTCCAATTGTACCAACTTAATTCGTGGTAAAATAAAATAAACTAATTTGAAAATAAAATGACAGACACATCTATCACTGTCAAGGATCTTGTCGTTGGACAGACTATACCACTAATTTTGATATTCTGAATGCTTACATAGAATGCTTACATGCTTACATCTAATTAATTAATTAGAGAAACAAACTTCCACGCTAATTGAAACTACTAATTTCGAGGTTCTGAATGAAGCTTAAGAATATAAAATATCCCATATTTCTTAGGATTCGTTAGGAATAAGCTTAAAACATTAAGCTCATTCCTAATATAGATCTATGCGTTGAAAACATGAAAGTTTGCGTTCGTTAACGTTGATTCATATTCTTCAGATTAGAACTAATGTTAGTGTTAGGGTTAAGATCGGAAGCATGAACTCACCATAAGATATTGTTATCTGTTAGGAACTGTTACATTAAAGCTGATTACCGACTTCAACTAGCTCCACCTACAAGCGGTCTACGCACCAATCAAGCGACAGAATAGCAAAGGAATAAGAGCACTCTATAGATGGCCATTCTAAGCCGTTTACAAAGGGATCTCTTACCGGATGCTGTCCTGGTGGGCGAGGGCATCGTCTTGTATTTGGGCATGGAGGAGCAGTCAACGGGGGCGCTGGTGGTAATGATGGGTATGGTGATGGTGGATGAGTCGGTTATGATGGTGGTTGGCACGAGATCCGTTTCGGGTTCGCTCGGTTCGCACACGCTGGCCGATTTGCTGTTCTGCCATTTGGCGCTCTGTTCTTTGCGACTTGGGGCTTTCGGCGGTTGCCGAATATCGGTGTTCTGCCGCGGTTCAGAAATCTGTAAAAGAATAAGATTCGTATTATTTAAAAAAATGTATTTATTTAAAAAAAACTCCAAAAAGTCCTATGGGTATTTCGCCACTAAGAAAATCTACAATTATAATGAATGAAGCGATAGCCTCTAAAAGAAAAATAAAAGAGGCTTTTTTATACAATCTAATAAAAATAAATCTATTGCTTATGCATCTGCAGATGTTAGTAATGTATGGCAATCGCTTCTTAGAGTTTAAAGAACATAACATAAATAAACATAACATACGTCAAAATTAAAAACAAATTAAAAATAATCATACAGAAAGTTTGAAGCTTTTTGGTTTTACCTTATTAAGAAATTGTTTTCAGATAGTTATTTGTTAATTTTGAAGTTTAACTTGATATAATGTCATTTTAACAAAACGCCAATGGTATAGACGTATCTGTTAAAAAAACTAAAGTGTTTTCGAATAGTTGCATGGAGATATTTTAAATAGTTTTTTTCTTTGTTCTTTGTATTTTTTTGCTTCCGACGACGGAAAGAGATATACTTTCCGAAACGTTAAGCATTTTTTGTCCGTTAGGCAAATTTGTTTATTAGTAAGCCACTGTTGACAATTAGTCTCCGTTGGTTTCCCAATAAATCCAGGCCAACCTCCAAATGAATGCCTCTTCTTGAAAAAGAAACTTAAATTCTATCATTCTTACATTAATTCTATTTATGCCAAAAACGATTCGTCATAGACTTGAAACTTACTTGAACTACACAACTTCGTCGAATTTTTTATCTGGAGTTAAGGAATCTATCTATTACTTTCTAAACATAACACCGTTGATTGAAAGAATTGGGAAGATACGCAACCTAATTCGTGACAAGACTGATTTTATTTCCCCTTATGTCTCAAGTGCTGTACGTAGGTGAAGCCTCTACTCGGTCTGCGGCCAATGCATAAAACGTTCATTTTCTCTAATTCGGCTATCGAAATTGTGTTGTTGCCATATTAAAATGTGTAATTTTGTAATAAGTTTAACGAAAATATCTTTGGATAAAAAATGAACATTTTTAATTTTAGAGCATACTGTAAGCAAAGTATTATTTGATGGAATAAATTGCACAGCAATATAAGAATATGTATTAATTGTGGAAATCTACATAATATAATAATCGCACATTAAAAAAGTGTAATAACAGCTAAAGCCACCACTATAAGTCTTTTCAAAAGCTTTATTTTTTTTATTATATTTTTAGATATAGTCCCATCTTTCTCTTAAAAACACCATTTTTGTACTAATCACTAACTTATAAGGCAATGCAGTTTTTCTTAAAGTTGCTTTAATAATGTGATATGAATGTAATTCTACGATGGCTAAAACGCAGGCATGTCTGCCTCAGTTTAAAATGGGTGTCTGTTGATTCATTGCTCCTTGGAATGGTTTTCAAAATTAAGTAATATTCTATACAAGGTTGTTCACCACATACGATACGGAGTATTGTAGCTAAACGATTAGATTTTTACAAATTTTAAATTTTGGATTCGTTGAAAGACTATTAGAACTACAATTTAAAAATATCTTTACAAGATACAGAGTGTCCCAAATAAATAAAAAATATCAAAGTTTTTTTTACATTCGAAGCATTTTTTTAAATGGAATACCCTATATATTATTACATTTTTAGTTTCTACGATTAAAATAAAGGTAAATTTGATCAAGGTTTATCACACTTAAACATTACCGTTTTTGAAATATTTTTAAATTTGTGAAATTGCAGTGAAAATTTTAAAGCTTCATTTCTCCAAGGGTATCAAAGTTTTTAATACTAAATATTTACTGAAGTTTATTCATCAATTACCTATTGTGTTGCAATAATAAAAATGATATTACCTCATACAGAGTGTCTAAAAATTTATTTTAAATAATTTCTAGCTTTAAACGGCCATAACTTGTTTAATTTAAATGGAACACCCTGTATATTTTAGGAGAATCGGATGCACAATTTAATTGTCTATCAAATTGTATTATACTATTTTTTACCTATCCCTTCAAGTTTTCGTAGAAAATGCATTTTCTTATAATTTAGACCTCATTTATCAATATTCCCATGGAATTTGACATTTTAGATTGTTTTTAAAGCAACAAATGTACAAAATGTACAGGTGCTAAAAACGATAATATTACTAGCCCATTTGTATAAAAAAAGAAAACTATTTAAATCTTTATAAAAGAGTATTATTTAAGTATTATATACCATTAATTAAATATACCACCATTATTTCCGCCCATATATTAATTAATTACTTACTTAATTGTGTTAGTTAATAAATGATTCTAAATAAATGTGGATTTGAATCAGAAATTAATATAATAATAAAAATAAGCATTCGTCAAAAAATTAAATCAAATTTTTAAGATTGTTTTTGTATGTGTATTAGACTATAGGTATAATATATACATACAAAATTCAGTTTTTTAGTATTTGGAGCAATTATTATATTATTAATCAACGCAAATAGTCAATTAATGTAGTTTGAATACTGGAATCATATTAAAAAAGGACCAATCTTTTTAGAAAATATTTAAACAGTTTTTTTTAATTTTTTTAATGAGGTTTATTTCATTAAAAAAATAAAAAAAAAACTGTAAAAAAATAAAAATAAACGAATGATATCGACAATATTAGTATCTGTATCTTTAAAAATTTGTTACATCTTTAAAAGCAATCTAAAATGGCAATATTCCATGGGTATATTGATAAATGAGGTCTCAATTATAAGAAAATGCACTTTCTGCGAAAACTTGAAAAGATAGGTCAAAAATGGTTTAATACAATTTGATAGACAATTAAATTGTGCATTTGAATTTCATAAAATATACGGGGTGTTCCATTTAAATTAAACAAGTTATTGCCGTTTAAAGCTAGTAATTATTTGAAATAAAATTTTAGAGACTCTGTATAAGGTAGTATAATTTTTATTATTGCACCACAAAATTTAGTAAATAGAAATACTTCAGTACAATATTTGGTTTTAAAAACTTAAATACTACTAGAGAAATGAAGCATTAAAATTATTACTGTATTTTGACAAAAATTTAATATTTCAAAAACGGTAAGATTAAAATGCCGTAAATCTTATATACTATATTATTTACCTTTATTTTAATAGTAGAAACTAAAAATGTATTAATATACAGGGTTTTCCATTTCAAAAAAAATACAACTTTGATATTTTTTATTTATTTGGGACACTCTGTATCTTGTAAAAATATTTTTAAATCGTAGCTCTAATAGTTCTTCAACAAACCCAAAAAAACTTACAATTTGCAAAAGTCTAATCGTTTAGCTACAATACTCCGTGTCATATGTGGTGAACAACCCTGTATAAGAATCTTGTTAACTTTATGAAGGGTATAATTAATAATTTTAGTTAGAACCCGCAACTAGTTGCTTAGTTTAAATATATCTCTACGTTATTTATAAAATCTGTGAACTTGAAGACTACCCCTACTTATGTAATTTATTTAACATGAATTCTCGCAATCATTTTGACAAGATTTTATAATAAATATTCCTTTTTCTTACCTTTTCTGCAGGTTTACGCCGATCATTTTCGGCCAATCGCTCCTGTAAAGCGAGATTCAAACGGCCTTCCGATCGAGATCCCCTTCTGTTCAACGGCGGACCCAGTTCTTCTCTCGTCGCACAAGAATCTTCCTCCTCTTCGTCTTCTTGTACTATGCTGCATTTTCGAGATCTCTGTTAAAAAAGAACATTGGATTACAATATATTACTAATTTCATCAACTATTATAATATGTACTTTGTAGTGTGAAAAGCGATACCAGTATTGGTGTTATAGAAATTATGTTATTTATTTTGAGTGCCTGTTTTAACAGATTATACAGGTAAGAGTCTTAAATAAGTGCAAATGTTTTTAGAAGTGGTACATTTGACCTCAGAAACACGTCTATGAGTTTTTTTTCGCGAAAAAAAGTAGAAAATTTTGTATTTTCCGAAAACAATTCTGGACTTTATTTTTTATTTTTTTTTTTAGTAAACAAGCTTAATATCTTGATAATATGGCAATATAGGCAGTAGGTAGGTAAATTTTTTAGAAGAACCAAAATCCAGTGGTTCTCAAAATATAAGCAAACAATCGTTATTAACTCGGTTAAAAAATTTCTGGACTTTATTATTTTCTGTTTTTAGTAAAAAAGCTTAATATCTTGATAATGTGGCAATATTAGACAGTAGGTAAATTTTTTTGAAGAACAAAAATCCAGTGGTTCTCAAAATACAGGGTGTCCCAGAAATAAGTGCAAGTATTTTAACTGGTAGTAGAAAAAAAAAATAATTTCTTGATAATATGGCAACATAGGTAGTAGATTAAATTTAAAAAAAAGGAAATCCAGAAAAGATTCAGTGGTTCTCAACATTTTAGCAAAAAATCATTTTTTTTTAAATTTTCAAAGTAAAATAACTCAGTTGAGTTATTTGAAAAACGACAAAGAGAAAATATGTTTGTTTTATCGAGATCTACCACCCCGTAAAATACTTGCACTTATTTCTGGGATACTCTGTATAAGCAAACAATCTTTAATAACTCGGTTATTTTGGATTTATTTGAAAAACGGTAAAGAGAACATCTACCAGACATGAAAATATTTGCGCTTATTTAAGACTCACCCTGTACAATATTAAAAACTGATAAAGATGATTAATTTTTAATCAATTCCAGAAAAAAAGTGACAATTAACTGTATAAGATAATATTGTGGTAGGAAATTACTAAAGAAATCATTCAGAAACGGATTGCAGTTGTTTTCTACCTATTTGACCACAATGAGTAAACTTATTTTATTCTAAAACAGGAAGTTAACGTTTATTGTTTTTAGAGAAATAGCTCCCCATTTTATGAAAGTCCGTCATATCCAGCTACCAAATATTTTTTATATATTTGTCTGTCAACTGACATTACTTAGATGTCGTCTGTCAAAATATTACTTGACTCATTGATCAGACATATACATATCTTAAGAGGATATTTTGAAGCTAAATCTGAGATTTTTAATATATAACTTACTTGAGGTAAATCTCCAGGCGTTCTAGGTACGTTCAGCAAACTAGGAGCCAGATTGGCAGAACCATTCTCCCGTTTAGGAGGACCTAGATTTTTCGACACGCCCAAATTTTCGGGTCGTTTAGTTTTATTCGTCAAATCTACACGTTTCGATCTGAGTTTCCGTTCAGCGAGTAGGTAGTAGGTTGCCGTTATGTGGTTGTATTCATTCCTATCTAAACACCTATAAAATAGTAGGAATGAGACATATATTTGGAATATTATAAACAGTTTTTCGGAAATTAATTTGGATGTCTGTTATCAAAAAAACGTTGGCTTAAAAATGATAGAACAACGAAATAACATGGAAGTTTACTATTATAAACACAAAATCTACCTATTCTTTCATCTAATTAAAATGAGAGGAAGGTATTGAAATAGAGACTATCCTTATTTTTATTGTTAACAATTTATAAAAATTAAAAAATTTCGCAGTGACACGTAAAAAATAAACGTTTATTTTTCAGAAATCACCCCCTAAAGTTTTTCGCATTTGTTTTGAAACACACCCTATATACTTGAGACTGTTGATTTGCGTAGGAGTTTTGCATAAAACTTAAGTTCTAAATGACTTTAGTTTTGAAAAATAATATTTTAAATATACATAATTTTCATAATTACAGTTCCTTTCATGATTTTACTGAATATCAAATTAGTAAAGAATACTTCTTTTGTTATTTATATTATTTATGTTAATCATATGTTTAGAAAGTATGCTGAAACATAAACACAACAATAAAATTGCATTTAATAACACTGATCTTTGGGGTGTAATTACTAAAAAACGAATCTGTAGAAACAGTCAAATATTGAAAAACTAATTCCTATACCCTGAGAATTTTTTGCTTTTATTTTATAATGCTACATTATTTGTGAATTATTTCAACTCAGTATGTTATATAATACAGTATGTTATTGAAGACAACCTTGAAACAATCATAGTACAACACAAAGTAGAAGGTCGAAGACCCAGAGGACGATCACCATCGAGATGGCTTGACCAAATAGCAAATATTACAGGTCAGCAACGATGGAAGATCAAAATCACCAACTGCATATAGCCATAATGTCACGATTCTTCAGACATGAAGAGACGACGAAGAAGAAGATGTTATATTGAAATCTCATTTTAATCTATGTCGTAAAAAATAAGTTCATGATATTATGAAAACATTTTAAATTTTAACGAATAAATAGAAAATGCATTGAAGAAAATTCAGTTCTCAATGCAACATTATCACTTTCTCATTCAAATAAGAGACAAGTGATAATAAATATATATTTGCATTATCCGACATAACACACAAAAACAAATAGAAAAATAATCTTACTCTTGAATTTCTTCCTTAGTGGCAATGTTTCCATTCACGATTTTCTGTACGATAAAATTATGATCGTCTTCACACAGCTGCTCTCGAGATACCAGCGGCAAAGTTAAGGTATCGGGATTATTTTCTTCGTTCCCGGTAATCAACCAGGGATGCATAGAGATTTCTTTTAACGTAGCCCGCTTCTCCGGGTTCCTGACCAGCATCCTCGATATGAGACTAAAATAAATAATAAAAAGTCTGATTAGTAAGTATCATTCATTTACACTAGAAATTTCTAGATAATTACAGCTAGGTACGTCAAAACACCGGTTCCCAACCAAGTTAAGCAATGTGGGTATTTGATACATTTGATAAATCTATTAAGGCGCACCACTCATTCACGCAGGCTAGAGCCGTTAGAGGACGTATTAGCCGGAGAGGTGGCGACATATTTAGAGAACATATTTTAGGCAAGTTAGAATAACAAAAAAAAATAAAGTTTAATAACTTGTGAACCCAGAATCCTAAGTCTGGCTGGGGGGTTGGGGGTATTTCGCTACTGCGCAACCCATAACATTTGCAAAAAAATAAATCCAAAAAACATTCTTAAGGCAACTTGAAATTTGATTATTCTTAAATTTTAGCATCTATTTAACCTAGAAATAAGTGTGCCAGACTTTTTTTTCGGGTTTAAAGTGTAACCAGACCATTCCAAATATGTTTAATTATTATACCTGTAAAACATACTTTAGGCATTCTAGAATTTTTACAGCGTGTTTATTAGATGATATTAAAAAATATGTGTTAATTGCCAGACGAATTCAATGGGATTTAATACTTGCCAGACGCGAATAAAGATTTTAAATGAGCGCGACAAAAAAGTCTTATGAGTATCTATAAGCCGAGAAAGATAGTTTATTGAGACCCGGTCGGCAGCCGATGCGGCTGACGTAACAGTATTTTGGAGTATTTCAAATTTTCATAAAAACAATTTTTTTTCGGTTTCATTTCAATTATTTGCAGACTTTTAATTCAGAGATTATTTTGTTGGAATTAAGTTACCATGTAAAAATATGTATTTATAAATTAAATATTGACGTGCATAGTGTAAACAGTTTAGACTGCAAATAAATATTTTAGTAACTACTAATTTCGCTACTAACTACTAAATCACAATGGATAAAAAAACATTTAAGTTGTGTAGTTTGTAAAAAAGTTACTAGTGACAAAGTTATTGTTTTTGATGAAGGCAGACTACACAAATGCAAAGAATTTTTAAAAGTGCGCCAACAACATGGTTTAAAATTTAAAGAAGTGGTTTTACCAGAAAACGTAGTACCGACAAAAGGGTACCATGTACAGTGCTAAAAAAGTATTCTGGAATTTTATTAAAGTACCATTGTTAATCTTTCTAAATAGATTCAAAAAGTAAGTAAAGTGCTTTACTTTTTATGCTTAGGCGTTAAAATGACTTTTTTATATTGTCAATCAGGTCGCAAAAATTAATAATAATATATGTCACAAAAAGTATAATAATAATTATACTTTTTGTGACGTTTGAAAAAATTATATTTTATTATGCTAATTTTTAAATAATTATTCGTCTTTTTTATTCTTTCAGATACAAAACTTAGAATTGAAAAGTCTTCTTATTGAAAGGATTTCAATCATACATTTTTATTAAAAAATGTTGCTTTTATTTATTCAATATTAGTTAGTTTTTAAAGTTTTACGACTCCAAAAATGCTGTTACGTCAGCCGCATCGGCTGCCGACCGGGTCTCAATAAACTATCTTTCTCGCGCTTATAGATACTCATAAGACTTTCTTATCGCGCTAAAAATTTTAGAATGCCTAAAGTATGTTTTCCAGGTATAATAATTAAACATATTTGGAATGGTCTGGTTACACTTTAAACCCGAAAAAAAAGTCTGGCACACTTATTTCTAGGTTAAATAGATGCTAAAATTTAAGAATAAACAAATTTGAAGTTGCCTAAAGAATGTTTTTTGGATTTATTTTTTGGCAAATGTTATGGGTTGCGCAGTAGCGAAATACCCCCAACCCCCCAGCCAGACTTAGGATTCTGGGTTCACCTAATAAACTATACATTTTTAGTTATTCTAGCTTGCCTAAAATATGTTCTCTAATTATGTCGTCAGCTCTTAGGCTATATCTTATACCTCGTGAGTAATAGTTGATTTAGACACTCGCAAAGTGGGTATTGTATGGTCGAAGGCCGCGGTTCGGAGTCCGCGTAAATAAAGTAGGCTCCGTCCGGATTAACTCTGGCCAGCAAAAATAAAGCGTTTACTCAAACAACTTTACTTTTACAATAAGTTTAGGAAATTTTGGAAATAGACAAACAGTTTAAAAATATACCGGGTGCGTCTAAACAGTGGCTCATCCCTATAACTTTTTTATTATTTTCATATAAAAAAAAACGATATTTGGTACGTTAGTATATGACATAAATTGGGATTGATTGACATATTCAATTATTTTCGGTCACTTCCTATTTTTCACCTTTCTATTTCTTTTCTTCTAACTTTTGATTTTTAAATGGCACCCTCGGTATTTTTTTACTTTATTCGATTGAAAATGACACTCCAAATCGAATGACATATCATATGTCAACTTTTGACATATTCACTCAAAAACAAAATGTATTTTAAATTTCAATCTAGAGTGCCACGACTGTGTTAAAAACACTAATTTTTAATCAAGGAGCCTTGGAAAAATAGATTTGATCGTCTAATGTTTTTAGTGTCTTGTCCTGGTCGATTAAAGGATTCCCAAATCGTATTGTTAATCATATCTCATTTTTTTCAAATGGAACGAGGGTGGCTCATTAGCATATTTTGAAAAAGCATTTTTTACGAATAATTATTTGATACCACACACTTGGTATTTCGAGTCAAATTGTCGTTATGTGAACCGCATGTTACAATTTCAAATAAACCATATGCGAAAATGTCAAAAGTTGACATATAATATGTCATTCTATTCAGAGTTTCATTTTCTATCGAATAAAGTAAAAAAATACCGAGGGTGCCATTTAAAAATCAAAAGTTGTAGTCATTTCCGGTGAAACCGGAAGTGACAGAAAACAATTGATATGTCAATCAATCCAACTTATGTTATATTCTAACATACCAAATCTTGTTGTTTTATCTGAAAAATAAAAAAAAGTTATAGGGGTGAGCCACTTTTGAGACGCACCAGGTATATGTAGTATGTTTTAAATAATTATTTAATTAATTTTAATTTGCCTTTCTTTAAGCAATAGTGAACATTTCGTTAGCTATAATTTTCAATTTAGAAATTGAAATTCTGTTGGAATTTCTAATGCCAAATTCAACCACCTACATATCTGATATCAAGATATAAGTAAAGTCTGTCCAACGAGAGAATACTTGATATTGATAATTGATACTTGTCAATTTAATTAAAAATAAATTATAATTTTTGGATGTCGTCTGTTGAAATCTTCTCTGTCTCATTGGACAGACTTTACAAACCATTTTTTAAACAATTTGTATTCAGACTTACTCTCTACATTGACTAGATACATGAGTAGGTACGCTGTATTTACAATCCATAATCATGGTCAGTGTTTCCGAATCGTTAGCTTCCTGGAATGGAGGTTGACCACAAACCAACATATAGAGGATTACACCTAGCGACCAAACATCTGGAATAAAATAACTTGTTTGTAGTATTAACCTCATAATTTTAGATGTATTGTAAAACTTCACTCATTCCGAACACAAATTTGCCTATCAAAAAATGGGATATAATTATTATTATAATACTATTGATGCAGTGAAAAAATCGAAAAAAATGGTCAAGGCAATTTGGATGCTAGAGTTAGTCATACAACGTATGGCGGCTTTAGTGACATAGAGTGTATAGAGTATGCCTAATATGCGTATCCAGAAGTGCCCAAAAACAAATGACTAAGAAAATAAAAGAGAGTTGCCCGAAAAAGGCAATATTTATCAGATCATTGTCATTGTCGGGCCATTGTAATTGTCATCCCTGCCAAGTTCCTTCCAAGTAAAATATTATTAAATACATAATTGTTATTGTGCTTATCATCATCCCAGTATAAACACGGCAGTCGAATTTGTAGTCAGAAGAGAAAACGGAAACTGTTAGTCCGCAGTTATTTATATCAAAAAGACAAGGGTGAAGAAACAATTTAATGGAAATGTTGGTTGGTTTGATTCCGTTTTTAATTATTAATGGACCGTGTTTAAATGTTCAGTATTAGAACAATCTTTTGCCAAAAAAACAACATTTTGGCGAATTTTTATTTCTGTCAATTGTAATTCGATGATATTTCTATTTATAGTTTTCATACATTTATTCAGATTTCTATTCTTCCTAGATCCCCTAATATGTGCATGTGCATGCGTTTCATATGTTAGACTCTTTTAGAATTGGTGCCTTCATTATGAAGAATATATTAACCAGTTAAAATCTATTCAGAGAAGATTGATTAAATAAGTTTCAGGATAGCACAAAAAGGTTTACTGCTGGACTCAATGTATGATCTTGATTTGAATTTCTTGCAGTATCGCGGAAATCCCAGATTTAAGTTTTTCCTTCAGAATAATAAATGGTTTGATAAGTTCACCTAATGACTTAAGTCATATAATTATATTCTATGTTTCGCGTAGAAACATTAGAAGATATCTATCAATATAATTCTTGCCAATTCGCCCGACATTTTTATTAGAATAGTGTCTTTAGTTAAAATCGACTCAAACCTAATTTTTTATATATCCTTGGCTGTATCAATGCCAAATTGTGGTCTGTATGGATAGTATAATATGTTTTATTGGTGGTTTTGTAATCATTAATTCTGATTTTTTTCTGTATAATTTTTTTTAAGTTTTTCAGCCGATTATTGCTGCCCTCTATTTTTCTGTGGAGAGTGTTTGTTTGTTTTTTTAACATCTTTGAAAACCGGTGAAATATACTGTTGAAATAAGACAACGTTATCAACAATACACTTCTTAGCTTGTATTAAGAATATCTAAATTACAAATATCCACCGAATATTAACCGACATTTTTACTGGACCTTGCTCTAATCTCTAGTGACATTACGGTATTAAAACTATTAAAATATGTTGCAACTATTTACATCACTAAATGTGTGTGTGCTCTAAATACATTGGGTGAGCGTAGCAATGTTACGTTAGCCTAGGTTGACGAGAGTCACAAGGGTAACGAAAAGGCAGATGAAATGGCCAAACTAGGCTCATCAATGTCATTTATAGGCCTAGAACCCTTCTGCGGCGTTGCAAAGGCAGTCTCGTGACTGCCACAAAACTATGGGCGGTTGACAAATCTCTAGAATAGTGGAGAAATTGACCAGGACAAACAGGCGAAAAAGTTCAAATAGAACATTCGCCAGAATTCACGGCAGATCTGATAAGCAAAGATAAAAAACAGTCAAAGCTGCAGTGGGTCTACTCACAGGGCATTGTAAGCTGAATAGGCGTCTAAAGCTAATGGGATTGACGAAACCATGTGCATGTCAATCTGAAGAAACTACAGAATCCACTTTATGTCGGTGCGACAGCCTGGGAAATGTGCGATTCTCTGTAATAGGCAATGGTTTGGCAAGCAATTGACAAAGAACTATACGGAGGGTTCAGTCTACAGGTTGCTAGATTTTTTAAAAATGATGGAACTGGAGAACGTAACCTAAGGATCAGAAGAACCCTTTGAATAAAAAGATTAAGGAAGGAACATAACAAAAAAACTTAGATCGAGTGCGATGGGGACCAAAATTGGCCGACTTAAATTCCGGTTTATCAGTGCGTGGGGTAAACTCAATAATTTGTTGTTATATTTTACGTTGCGAATAAATGTTAGTGATTATTAAAATTGTTATAAAAATATAAAATTCTAATAAAAATAGATAAGTTATGATAATTATTTATTAACACAAACATCCGATATGCTACTGATGCAGGTAAATCAAATTGACGTATCTAAATTCTTTACAAGTAGTAAATAAAAACAAAAATGCAAGAAAAAATATAAAACTAGTTAATTTAAGTGAATTTCATAAATGATCGGTTTACTACAAGTATGTATATTATATTCGCTTACTAGCGAAAAGTTGTTCCATTATTTCACTCGATTTTTGACCGAGATCTACCGCACGCTATACAACCAACTATTTTACAGTCTTTTTCGATAAATCGCAATAGTGTCACTGTTAATTTAAGTTCTGCCACAATTTCCATCTAGATTTACTACCTTTATACAACTATCAGTAGTAGAATTAAATAATAAATAACAAAAAATAAGCTACGTAAAGACTGAAAAATCCACAAAATTTTAAATCAAATTCAAATGTGTCAAATGAATCGTCAAACAAAACTGTCAAGGACCCCCACCCTAGAGTCCTTTTTCCGCCCACCATGCACGAATACATGGATAGCATTATGCTCCTTCCTTAATATGTGTATTCAAAGGAAGAACCACAATAGATCTGAACGGGTCGCAGTGGATCCAGCCGATAGCCACATTGAAGAATCTGGTCTAATATATCACGAAATTATAAGATCTTGTAAGAAATAAAGTGAGCGAATTTCATGACTTACCAACGGCAGGAGCGTCATAGGAATCCCCCAGCAGTATTTCCGGCGCCGAATACGCCAAACTACCGCACGACGTCTCCAACTTCTGACCGGGATAGAACTTATTGCTGAACCCGAAATCGGTCAGTTTGACCACGCCCAGCTTCTTGAAGAACACCACGTTCTCCGGCTTGAGATCTCGGTGGACGACGTGCAGCTGGTGGCAGTAGGATATCGCCCGCACGATTTGTCTGAAATAGTCTTTGGCCTTCTCCTCGGGCAGGCCCTGGTCGTGTCTGATGATGTACTCGTAGAGGTCGCCGCCGTCGCCTAATTCCAGGATGAGATAGAGCTTGGTGGCCGTGTCTATCACTTCGTACAGTCTGACGACGTTGGGGTGTTGGACTAGTTTCATACATCGGACCTGAAGAGAAAAAAGGAATGGTTAGATCAGGGGATTTAGATTAATATACAAGATATAATATACTCGATTGATTATTGAGGTGAACGTTTGAATGGATGACTATCTGTAAATTCCGTTGTGCTGTGATTCGCAAGCAAGAGTGTATGCAATTTTTTTGAAGGGAATGACACGCAATGTCGCACAAAATAAAATTGTTTCTTTTCAGCGATACAAGTCCCCACGATTTTTCTTTTCTACAGGGTGGTCCGAACTGTATTCCGGAAACTTCGGCAGCATATTCTGCAGATAAAAATAAGTAAAAAAGTTTGTATAAATGTATGTTCCATAATGCTTAGTTTCGGAGATAGAGGGTGTAGAAATTTCATTTTTATTTTGATTTTTTCCAATTAATTTCTGAAGTAACGTCAATATTTGGATGAAAATTGGCGTCCGTGCGTTTTTTGACATAAGAAATATGATTTTGATGTCAATAAGACTCTTATTTGTAAGGGGCGCAACCTACATCTGTTGTAACTGTTTTGAAGAGTAATAACTTTTCGTCCGTATCTGTATAAAACCACCGAGTGAAAAAATATACATTTCCGTGATTTTCTACGTAAAAAATGTCTCTTGGTAAAAATCGTTACGAGCAACCGTTTTCAAGATATTTAGAATGGAAAATGGAAATAATCAATACATGTCATTATTGACAAAAAATAAACATGTTGAGTAGATAGTTATTTGACTGAAATGATAAATTTGGGAATTTTTGGAATTAATTTTTCTACAAACTAACCTAACTTTTTGTTTTTTTAATTAATCATATTTTTATTTCGAAAAAATGATGATAAAACAGTGTCTGTTGAAGTTTTGGTACAAAAACATTTCAAATTTATGATTTCAGTCTAATAACTATTTAGTCAACATGCTTAATGCGAAATTATCAATACCTGTCAATGATGACAGGTATTGATAATTTCGTTTCCAAATATCTCGAGAGCCATTACTTGTAACGAATTTTTTACAAAGAGACCTTTTTTACGTAAAAAAACGTCTTAAATGTATATTTCTTTACACAGTAGGTTTATACAGGTACGGACGAAAAGTTATTACTCTTCAAACCAATTAAAAAATATGTAGATGGCGATGGCGCCCTCTACAAGTAGGAGTAATATTGACAACAAAATCAAATTTTTCATGTCAAAAAACTCCCAGACACCAATTTTTATCCAAATATTAACGATAATTCAGAAATTATTTGGAAAAAATCGAAATAAAAATGAAACTACACCCTGTATCTCCGAAACTAAGCATTTTAGGACATACATTTATAAAAACTGTTTTACTTATTTTTATCTGCAGAATATTTCCTGCTGCCAAAATTTCCGGAATACAGTTCGGACCACCCTGTGTATTAATTATAGGAAACAATACAAAAAAATATATTTGTTTTAAATTTAAGGTGGCTAACACTAGCTGTGTTAAGACCTGATAGTGTAGCTAAAGATGTTATTATTGTTTGCTACAAAAACGGCTTCTTTAAATTTACGCTTTTCCCAATGACGTTGCCTGTGGACAACCCGAGCAATAATAATATCTTTAGCAATCCTAGTAGCAAAAAATCTACGATATGGTAACCACTGATAAAACGCACCAATATAGACATTCTAAGTGGACAACCTCACGGTTGACTCCAACCTCACTTCCTCACGGCCGGGTGAATACCTGGCTGTAGTATAAAGGCTCTGTAGTTTCAGGAATTAGATTAGTTCACACATGATAACGATCAGTGATCCTTCTGCCCGAAACTTTGTATTAATGCAATTCTTTTTGTTTCAATACTGAATTATTGTCTACCACATTCAAAGAAATATTACATGTTTGTATTATATACCAAGAAACTGTACAATTCTTTCTTGGAGAATGTACCTACCTCTTGAAACAGATGGGCTTTGGATACTTCATCTAACTTGCTCTTGTCTATGACCTTGACGGCTACTTTTTCACCTGTAAACACATGTCGGGCTAATTTGACTACTGCGAAATGTCCACGCCCTAGAGTCTCTTCCAGATCATAAAGTCCAGCTATCTTTCCGTCGTAAGGTCTGTTGCTTGCCCTGTAAAAAATAAGACTGATTTAATATATTTAAAAATAATTATTAATAGTGGAAATGTATTTCGCCACCAAAACAGGGAATGAAAAAATATCTTTCTTGCAAAATGCGACTGGGTTTGGAATACAAAGACACACACTTTTCTGTAATTCTTCCATGTAAAAAATGACTAAATAATAAAACACTTTCTGACAGACGGTCGCTAGATCGAATTAGTCAAATTTGAAATTAACAATTACTACCTAATAGCAATTAAGAGAACATGCCCAACCGCAGCAATGGAGGTCATTCTAGATCTAACACCACGGCACATTGTCATCAGTAGATATCCCAATGCGACTAATCATTGTCGCTAAACAGTACTGGGAGAATTGTCAGCTCAGAACTTGGAACACCCTCAAAAAGAAAATTCCATTCCTACAATTCTACTCTTACAACTCCGAGTGGATGACATACCAAAAATGTACCACTTTGAGAAACACCTCACTGTAGTTTTGAGCAATAAAAAGGATTGGAAGAGAGAAACGTTTGCTCAGCAGGTAAAAGACCATACCATAAACCATAATGTGGTATACTGATGGTTCCAAAACCAAAGCAACTACAGGGATAGGAGTATTTGGAAAAACTACATACTCCGAACCAATGGCCACCTACACAGCACCCTTTAGGTAAAAATCTACGCTATCGAAAGATGCGTACAACTTCTCTTAGATCTTAGACTATCGGAAAAAAGAAATTACCATCTTATCCAATAGTAAAGCAGCATTAAAAAGCATCGATAGTCAAGCAACATCAATTAAAAGTTGGTCAAAGAATGCCTAGAGAAATTGAACAAATCAGCCAAAGAAAATAAAGTCCTCCTACTCCATAGTAGCAGTTCAGAGATAGTATTACAATCTACGATCAATAATATTGTTATCTGAAATATTCAATAATTATTATGAATGGCTTTGGATCAAAATAGAGGAACGGGTTTTTCAATAATCTCTTTTGCAAAAATCATTTAAAGGACGAGTCTTATCTTATTGTTAATCTAAGGTCCTATCATAATAATGCTATGCGTAGACTTGAAACACGTTACTCGTATCACGTTATACATGTACAGGGTGTCCCATTTTGGTTGAAATCATACGGTATCTCCGTTATTAGTGAAGATAGAAGGGTGCGGTTTGCACAAACCTGTCTCACTTTTTTGTCAAACGGAAGATGCCGTAAACAAAATTTTCATAGCCCTCTTCGTTTCCGAGCTACAGGGTCTTTTTGAAAATTTTGCAATTTGGGACACCTCCTGTATCTCTGTTATTGTTAAAGCTATCGTGAAGGTGAAAACTGCTTATTGTAGAACTTTTTACGTAGAATACAGTGGCGTAGTCTGTTTTTCTACCAAAAAAATATTTTTGAAAATATGAACTAAAGTTATGTTTTTTTAAATGGAACACCCTGTATATTTATAAATCATGATCTGTCTTGCCATAAGCTTCTCAAAAATATATATCACTCTATATTTATTTTCACTATTTACTGCAATATTTAAAAGTTTTTATTAAAAGATCATATTTATTAGTAGGCCATGATTGATAATAAAAGAAACTAAAGAATTATTAAAAGTATACTGCTATCTGTCTCTTGTTTTATTTTGGGAGCCGCTAATAAATTCTTTATATATTAGGGAAACTTAACTCTCTACCGCTATTTGTAAATCTTGGAATACGTGTATACGTAAGAATAATCTATCGTATCGGAAATTTTAGATATTCCTTTAGCTAATTTACGTGAAATATACTTTCAGCAAGATGGGGAACATTCCCCCTCATAACTATGGAAATATTAGAATACTGTTAAATTATTATTTTTCAAATCAATGAATTGGAACCAATAAACGCATATTGATAGCCTCCTCGATTCCCAGATTTCGCCGTTCTCGATTTCTGATTTTGGGGATTTTTGAAATACGAAATATATCGTGGGCACTACAACAATGGCGAACATCTGAAAAATGCTTTAATAATTCAAGATTTAGATATTTGCAAACCCATCCCGTTATAAAAAAAAGAAAAATATAACTAAAAATAAGGGAAGCCGATAGTTCTAAGATTCACAGTTTCAGTGTTATTTCAAAAGTAAAATATATCAATCCCAAATAAATTTTAATATGTGTATGACTATTTTAGTAAATACCATTTTGATTTTTTGTTATTTATCACGGCCTACTAATAAGAAAATGATATATTTTAAATATTGCAGTAAATAGTGAAAATAAATATAGAGTGATATATATTTTTGAGAAGCTCGTAGCAAGACAGATCATATGATTTATAAATATAAAGTGTGTTCCATTTGAAAAACCATAACTTTAGTTCATATTTTCAAAAATATTTTTTTGGTAGAAAAACAGACTACGCCACTGTATTCTACGTAAAAAGTTCTACAATAAGCAGTTTTCACCTTCTCGATACCTTTAACAATAACAGAGATACAGGGGGTGTCTCAAATTGCAAAATTTTTGAAAAGACCCTGTAGCTTAGAAATGAAGAGGGCTATGAAAATTTTGTTTGCAGCATCTTCCGTTTGACGAAAAAGTGGGACAGGGTTGTGCAAACCGCACCTTTCTATCTTCACTAATAACGGAGAGATACCCTATGATTTCAACCAAAATGGGACACACTGTACAGGGTGAGATAATTTTATAAAAAAAAGTTAATAATATTTATAAGTTTGAAAATGCGTAAATATTTAGCCAAATAATCTTATTTTTTTTTGAAAAAGGATGTATTTACTAAATACGCACATGGTGATAATGTCTATACATTTAGGGAGAGTTCATTATTAGAAGCAGCTGGTAAGTAAGCCGGAAACGACCATTTCCCCCTTTAATAGCATGTTTCAGACTCGCCCTGATGAAGTTAGAGAGTCAACGCGAACGGCGACGTATAAATTTATAGGCTATATGCCGATTCGTTTTTGAAATAAATAGAATTATTTAAATAATGATAAAATTTAAATTAGTAGGTATTTTCTGAAGAAAATGCACTAAATTTAGAAATTCACGTAAACATGTGCATTTATTTTCGAACCGCCACTGGATATATTTAAATATACCGGGTGCGTCTCAAAAGTGGCTCACCCCTATAACTTCTTTATTTTTTCAGTTAAAAAAAACGAGATTTGGTATGTTAGTATATGACATAAATTAGGATTGATTGATGTATTCAGTTGTTTTCGGTCACTTCCTGTTTCATCGGAAATGACTACAACTTTTGATTTTTAAATGGCACCCTCCGTATTTTTTTACTTTATTCGATAGAAAATAACACTCTGAATAGAATGACATCATATGTCAACTTTTGACATTTTATTATTTATTATTTGAAATTATAACTTGCAGGGGTGAGCCACTTTCGAGACGCACCCGGTATAGGAAATTGGTCTTCAGGAGTATATACCGGGTGCCAAGAAAATATCATAAATTGGCATTACTTTTCAAAATGGTAGCCATAAAGAGGTTTTATTCCAAATTCCATCTTTTTTTTTAAATATCACATATGATCACAGAGAATTGTTTTCTCTATTTTTCATCGAGGTACTAAAAATAATATACTAATTAATAAAAAAACTAGGCCTAACTTTCAGTTTTTAAGTTGTAAATAAAACATTGCTCCTGTCAGCATAGGAATCTAGATTAATCGTAATCATATCAATCGCTTATTATAAAAACAAATACATAATGCATTAATAAAAAGTCTTTAACAATAGATTGTTCATGAATGTTTCTGTTCAGGTATTCAGAGCATTAATAATTAATTATATTTTATAATTAACCATGACATGAATTAAATGATATATAGCATTATTTACGTTGTTTAAATCTAACAGCATGTAAGTAATTAGAGTTGGCAATACTACAATATGATAAAGAAATATAATGTAAACATAATATACATATATAAATCTTTAAAGTTTATACTAAACAGAAAAATAAACTATATAGTGATATTTCTTACCTTAAAAGAGATCCATGAAGATCAGAAGAACCATTATTGGTGGAAGCACCGCCTATCCGATGCAGACTCCGTTGCATTGTACTGTAAAGAAAGCAACTATCAGTAAAATCTAACAATATATCTCTCAAACGATCAGATAAAAACACGATACATTATTAATTCAAAACTTACTAATATTCGAGTACCATATTCGAAATTCAATGACAAAACATAATTAAAACAACCAGCGGAATAGCATTCTCTTGGTCTGTTTTTTTTTCTTGCAAAATGTGGATTAAATATGGCCAGCAACATATACATTGAATATGAATCTTACATGCATCACGTGTATAACAGATGAAGTAACACTCATAATTTATCTCAGACTCTTTTATAAAAACAGATCGATTAAATTAATCGGACTAAGTTAAAATAAAATGCTACATAAAATGTTATTAGTGCGATATTATATAAATATTTCATCAATGTCAAATATTTCAATAATTAGTTATTATTTATAAATATTTTCGGTAGTAATATATTAAGTGTAACGCGATAAAACAAAGAAATAATATGTATGACGTATACAGAGATTCAAATTTTTCGCAAAATATGAGCCCAATGGTAGAACGGACAAGCACTTTATATTTTTTAATATATATGACCGCAATATGACCATATATGTTTTACCGGAGATATAAATATAAATCAGCTAACAGATAACAGTTTTCTGGACTGCATATCGCCTTTTGACATGATTTCTCTTATTAAAGAACCTACACGTACTACAGTCTGTTCGCAATCTTGTATCGATGTTATTTGTTTAAGCTCGGTACTTTCAGATATGGTAACATCTTCTGGCGTTACTCCTGCAGATGACATTTCAGACCACAGTTTACTTTATTGTTCTTTGGATTTGAATTTGCCTAAAACTTTACCGCGTGAAATTGTGTTTAGAGACTTTAAGTATTTCTCTAGGGCAAGCTTTTTGAATGATTTACATGCTGTTAACTGGAATTCTATTTACTACATGAAAAACATCGACGAAAAAGTAAACTTTCTGTCAAATAAAATTATTGACCTATTTAATATGCATGCGCCTCTTTTGTCTAGGCGAGTGACGAAGCCATGTGCTCCGTGGTTGTCATGTAATACAAAATTGTTAATTAAGGAGAGAAATAACGCCTTGACAAAATACAAAAAATCTAAATCTACGTCAGATTTGGCCTATTATAAATCACTTCGTAATCTAGTTACCAATATAGTACGTCAGGAGAAAAGGGCTTTCTTAAATTTACACGACTCTAACACAAACAGCAAAATACTTTGGAAAGCTCTAAAAACTTTGAATATTAAATCTAAGCAAACAGAATCTATTCCCGATAAATTTAAAAATGTCAATAATCTTAATGATTACTTCGCTTCAGTCTACAGTCAATATAACAGCTGCAAACTAACTGCTGAATCTTTAAAATTAAAGAAATTTAATGACACTATTTGTTTTAAATTCAGATTGGCCGAGGAGTGGGAGATAATTAAAATTGTTACATCATTAAAATCCAATGCAGCTGGCTATAATGGTATTACTACTGTTATGTTACAATACTGTTTGCCCTGCGTTGCTTTACCTCTAACTCATATTGTTAATTTATGTCTTGAAACGGGATATTTTCCAACTGCTTGGAAACTTTCTTTGGTTAAACCACTCCCAAAATCAAATAAGCCGGCAGAACTTTCAGACTTCAGACCTATAGCTTTAATACCGGTCTTATCAAAAATACTTGAAATTTTTTTAAAACCTCTAATCTACCAGTATGCAGTTTTTAATAAAATAATACCAGCTCATCAATCTGGTTTCAGGCAAGGCCATAACACTGCCACTGTGCTATCGTATGTAATAGATAATATTTTGAATAGTATGGATGATGGCGAAGCTTTGGCTCTAATTTTACTGGATTTTTCTAAAGCGTTTGACACGCTGGACCACGAGTTATTGTGTAGCAAACTGGCGTTTTATGGATTTTCTGACATATCACTGAAGTTTTTTCGGTGCTATCTCTCGGATAGAAAACAAGTTGTTCAAATTGATGACAATTTTTCATCCTCAAATTGTGTTACTTCTGGAGTGCCTCAGGGCTCTGTCCTTGGTCCTATCTTATTTTTAATTTACACGGCAGACTTACTTCAAAAGTCGTCTTATTGTAACATGATATCATATGCTGATGATACACAATTACTTATGTCATTTAATCCAAATGAAACAGAAACTGCTATAACTAAGATTACTCATGATCTTAAACTGATATCTGAGTACTCTGCTGAAAATAACTTAAAGTTAAATATTAATAAATGTTCTTTGATGTGCTTTTGTTCTGCGCGTCGTTACGAATCTGTTTCATCACAGCTAAAGGTCAACTTGAATGGTACATCCCTAAATTGTGTTAAGCTATCAAAAATCTAGGCGTCGTCTTTGACGTGGACATGCGGTTTAAAAGTCATATAGCAAATATTCTGAAAAAAATCTTATTGTGTCTTAAAATCGTTATATATGAATAAATATCTCCTAAATTTTAAAATCCGAAAAAATTATGTGAGTCTCTTATATTTCCTATAATTGCGTATTGCCTCGTTTCATTTTATAACTGCTTAGATAAAAATTCCAAAATCGACTGCAAAAACTACAAAATTCATGTTGTAGGTTTGTATTTGCTTGCGGAAGTACGACCATATTTCTGAAAAAATAAATATACTACAATGGCTCAAAATAGATAACATGTATAAGTATCAGACATGTAATTTTACACAAAAATTATTTCCACAAAGACACCCTCATATTTATTTGACAGATTTATATTTCGCAGTGATGTAAACAGAACCTTGCGATATCCAAATAAACTGGAGTTTCCTGTTTACAGCTCCTCTATCTTTCGCCGCTCCTATCTATATAATGCAATTTTATTGTTTAATAATATCGAAAATAATGTTAAGAAAATGTCTCTAAGCACTTTTCGGAAAAAGCTTAAAGAGGTTTACATGAGCCAACAGATTTGACGTCTCCCTAATCCAGATCACTTTTTTTATCAGTTTTGTTTTTTTATTGTCATAATATATGATTTTTTTTTGTTAAATTATTTTATTTTTTTATAAATATTTCTTTGTTTTTCTGGTTATTTTCTGTCTGATTTACTAATTGTTGTAGTGCAGGTGGTGCTAACTGTAATTGTATATTTATTTTTTTTTTCTCTTTGAACAGGTTAAGTAGAGTAG
The DNA here is from genome assembly GCF_002938485.1 of Sitophilus oryzae. NCBI lineage: Eukaryota > Metazoa > Arthropoda > Insecta > Coleoptera > Curculionidae > Sitophilus > Sitophilus oryzae. The sequence continues at coordinate 1,446,663 of NW_022146187.1, read as the reverse complement.
CCATGGGCTAGACTTTGCCTGAAGAAGGAGTATGTATTTTGTTACTTTTCCTTTAATAAAGCCATTTATTATTATTATTATTATTATTATAATATACAGTAGTATACAAACGTATTTTGCTCTAAAGCTGTCATTTTTTAAATAGAATGCTATATCATGTTTTTGTTCAGTTAATTAGCCATAGAATATCTAATGAGATGTTTATACAGGGTCCGCCAATAGTACGTCGGGCATATCTATAGCTTCTAGAATAAAACACTTGGGAATTTTGTTAAGTGAAAACATAAAGTATGTACGAGGATGCATTTCAGGAAAATATTTTAACTTCTATGGGTGGGCTCGAAAAAGTGTGAGTGGTATGGGATGATTTTTTTAAATGGAACACTCTATATATTATTGCATTTTTGGCTTCCTTTCAGATCACTTTACACAATCCTAAGATATGAGTAAATATATTTCAATAGAGTCAGAAATATTAATAAATAAATAAAAAATATATATTTTTCAACCTTCATTAAAAAAATTACTACAAATACAAAAACCTGTTCTGAAATCAAAACTAGATTAGGTATTTACTTTAGATGGTCTATACTTACTTTGCTATAAATATCGTAATATTAAATCCTACAGAAGGTTCAAAATTCTACGCCAAATTTTCTAAAATATAAAATAATTTTTCTTTGTTTTTTTTAAATAAAACACCCTGTATTTTAGTTTTATTAGATGGAGAATTAAAAAATGAACATTTTTTGTATTTAAAGAATTTCTAAATTTTTAATGGTTTCGCAAATACATGCAGTATTATTTCATATGGCTCTTTCAACAGTAAAATACCAGAGTAAAATCTCTGGGTGGCTTTGATAAAAATTTACTGTGAAACTTGCCATTGAAATATTCTAAATAGAAAAAATTTTCATTTTTTAATTCTCCATCTATTGAAAAAATAATATACAGGGTGTTCCATTAAAAAAAACGAAGAAAAATTATTTTATATTTTAGAAAGTTTGGTGTAGAATTTTGAATATCCTGTATGATTTACACCCTGTATAGTTTAAGATTACAATATTTATAGCAAAGTTAAGTACAGGGTGTCCCACTAAGAAGAAGAGAGCTCTCGGCTGTATCTCGGAAAGTATTAGCCGTAGGGGCTGCGGAAAAAAATATTTATAACTAAAGAGGGCTATGAGAAATTGCTGGAAATTATTTTCAAGTTTGTAGAACGACCGCTAGGGGGCGCAACTGCAACAAAAAATAAGAAAATGGAGTTTTTACACAATTTTGCCTAGATAAGGTGTACTATAAGTAATAGCTTCTTAATCTTCAGTAAATTTTGAATATTTTTTGTTCGAGCCATTTTCCCCTATATACCAAAATAAAGTGGTGGGGGAAGGTTAGATATGTTTTTATTTAAATATTAATAACTCTGGACTGGATTATCGGAATCCAACAACCGACGGCTCGTTTAAAAGAGCGTTTCTTACTCTATATACACAATAATAATAAGCTTTTCAACATAGACGCTAGGGGGCGTTGTCTTACAATTTAACAAACATTGCGCGTTTTTTCAAAAAAATTAAATACAATAGTATAAGTCATTTTAGCTGATATTAAAGAGTAGTAAAAGTTTAAAAAGTCAGCGAAAACCGCATCTTGATATCTTCTTTCAAACCGAACATATTAGCAAAATTATAATAAATACCAAAAAATAAGCCCTTAATTACCTTATTTTTACAATACGGTATGAGTAGCACTCTTGATTATGCCCATTCTAACAAAAAATACGATAGAAACAATTAGTTTATTTTAAAATCGACGAAATACCAGAATACCATAATACCAGAGGTATTAATATCTAATAATTAAGATATTAATAACAGTGGACAAGAAACGATGATTCAGGGAAGTCATGGTAGGCTTTGGAAAAAAGTTGCTTTTGACGTAATAGTATAAACGTCAAATTGTTATTAGATCAACTTTTTGATAGTCTTAGCAATAAAATGGCAACCAAGAGAACTGGTGGCGTCATGGCAAGTTTCTAGTGATAGTAGCTATTTTCAAAATCGAAATTAGTTTATGAACTTTATTTAAATTTATAATAGTTTATTTTATTTAATTTACTCCTAACACTAGTTTAATAAATAATATTTATTAAATATGTATTTATATTATTTTATCAAGGAAAAATATCATAAATTTTCAAACGAACGCTTATCAGGAAGATTCCTGTTTGGATATCTTTGCGCATAAGCCTTGTATATACCTATATAGCCTTTGAGGCCAAGAAGCAATTTTCCTCACAAAATAAAATTACTAGTAACATATACATTCGTTCCGCCCACAGATAGTACCTACTGCTTTATTTTTCTTAATAAAATAATGAATACTTACTACTTATTAACAGAGTTATTAAACTATTGTGGGTAACTTTAAGTAAACTGCTACCGTATAATCGAAAAAAATGGCGTCCAGTTGGCTTGGAAATGACGATCGATGACATTTTCAATATAATTTTACATATAAAATGACAGCGATCTTCATTTTATAGCCATCGCTGACGCCGTTTTTATTCGATCATACGATACACCTGGTATTATGGTATTCTGGTATTTCGTCGATTTTAAAATAAACTAACTGTTTTTATCTTATTTTTTTGTTAGAATGGGCATAATCAGGAGAGCTATTGATACCGTACTGTAAAAATAAGGTAACTAAGAGCTTATTTTTTGGTATTTATTATAATTTTGCTAATATCTTCGGTTTGAAAGAAGATATCAAGATGCGGTTACCGCTGACTTTTTAAGCCTTTACTACTCTTTCCGATGAGCTAAAATTACATATACTATTGCATTTAATTAAAAAAAACGCGCAATGTTTGTTAAATTGTAAGACAACGCCCCCTAGCGTCTATGTTCAAAAGCTTATTATTATTGTTTATATGGTATAATATAGAGTAAGAAACGCTCTTTTAAACAACTCGCTTGTTTGATTCCGATCATCCAGTCAAGAGTTATAATTATTTAAATAAAAACAGATCTAACCTTCCCCCACCACTTTATTTTGGTACATAGAGGAAAATGGCTCTAACAAAAAATATTCAAAATTTACTGAAGATTATGAAGCTATTACTTTAGTACACCTTATCTAGGCAAAATTGTGTAAAAACTCCATTTTCTTATTTTTTGTTGCAGTTGCGTCCCCCTAGCGGTCGTTCTACAAACTTGAAAATAATTTCCAGCAATTTCTCATAGCCTCTTTAGTTATAAATATTTTTTTCCGCAGCTCCTACGGCTAATCTGCCGAGAGCTATTCTTAGTGGGACACCCGGTACAGACTATCTAAAGTAAATACCTAATATAGTATTGATTTCAGGACATTTCTTGTATTTTTAATATTTTTTTCAAGAAAGGCTAAAAAATATATATATTTTTTATTTATTTATTAATATCTCTAAAACTATCAAAATTCGAAATATATTTACACATATCTTATGATTATGTAAAGTAATCCGAAAGGAAGCCAAAAATGGAATAATATACAGGGTGTCCCCATGGTACAAAGAATACAAGGTATGATCGATAGCGGCTCCAATTTCGTTCAGTTCGCGCATACCACCTGTGACGTCACTAGGAAAATGAGGAATAAATAAAAAATAAAGAAAGTTGACAGGAGATCTGCATATTTTGGGGTTATGGTTAAGAATTGTTTATTTTTAAGACTTTTTAGTTCGTTTAATTTAATAATTACTAAAACCAGCAGTTCCAAAAAAATATATTTAAAAATAATAATTACCTATTAACATGGATTTGGACTTTGGACCATAATAGGTAAGAATACTAAATTTATTTCTATATTCGGTACCTATAAAATTGTTTATTAGGTTTTTAGTTTGCGATGTTTATGGTAAATAATTTTCATGTTCATTGCCTCTGATTTCACATGAGGACAGAGATGAGGATATATATGGAAAAGTAACCACAAGAGGAATTGTTACATCATTTAAAAATGTTGGGAATTTTATTGTTTCCCATCGAAAATAGAAAATGCCAATGCAGATGAATGTATTGTAATTGTGATAGAAGTAATTCCAAGGGTGAAGTTTATTATAATTAGTGGAAGTAATTCCAAGGGTGAAGTTTATTATAATTAGTGACCTGTGCTTTTCTTTTTATATGTAGATGTTTCTGGTTTTGAGAATAAATCCGTTGAACGACACCCAAAATTTAGAGGAAGTATTTGCATACCCAGAATATGCCCATCAAAGATTATATAGCTCAAATTTCCTTTAATGGTAGGCAATTATTCAATGCAAATTAACTTTTTAAGTGACTGAAATATTAAATAGTTTACAATATGGTATATCATTAAAAATATATTACTTTTAGGTACAATTAGGGCCTGATACATTTCAAAAAGTAGAATATTATTTTATATTAAATGAGGTATTGTACCAACAGTCAATTTATATTAATACCGGAGATGAAAAAATAACAGAATAAATAGTTCCTTTTTTTATACTACAAAAATAAACTATAGAATACAACAGTATTTAAAAAAATAAATAAAAAGTGATGTCCCGGCCGAGATTCGAACTCCGGTCTCTCGCTTCCTAGCCCGACTCCTTACGCACTGTTCCACAGTAACTTGCTTAGCGATAATTCAATGACGGTATATAAACAAAAAAACAGATTTATAACAATATCTTGACGATTTGAACTGGCGCGCGAAGCGTGCTGACCAATAGCGCCTGTTATCACCTGTGACGTAGCGACCAACCTGCGCAATATCATACCTTGTATTCTTTGTACCATGGGGTGTCCCATTTAAAAAAATCATCCCGATCCACTCCTATTTTTTTGAGCCACCCTATAGAAGTTAAAATATTTTCCTGAAATACATCCTAGTACATACTTTAAGTTTGCACTTAAACAAAATTCCCGACAACAAGATGCCCGACGCACTATTGCCGCCCCTTTATCATACATCAATAATCATACAAAAATGTTAATATCCATCTTTATCTATTAAAATCCAATCTGTTGGCTACATTAAAATTAATCAAACTTTTAATGTTTGTTTTATTACCATTTTATAGTTTCCCTAATTGTTTTGGCACATATTTGACGAATTGGAGAGCATCATATAATTTTATTAAATACCCAGTTAAATGCTTATATGTGGGTAGAGCCACCCCCAAACTCCAATCGTAAAATATTCCATATTACCACACTCCGGTTGCGTTATTCAAAAGAATGTGGAACTTTTGTCAATATAATTAAGGTTAATGGACATGTTTACTTAAAAGCGACGCTAAAATGAGCATTATTTGATAACATTTATTGCCCTTTAGTGCAAATAGGATAGTCGACGTCAGTATGAATGACTAGCTCTGGAACGGAAATTAATTGAGATAAAATATATTTCATGTTAATAATAGAACAGACTAAAATGACTCTATTTTAATAATAAAGTAGTGATATTATTAAAGTTTTATACATAGATTTAGCAAGAGCAGATATCACATTTAGCATTTTAACCCGATCAAACAATCGGAGGTTGACTACGTACTGTAAAAACCAACTGAAATAGAGAAGGCGACATTGCCATATCTCAAATTTGCGCCTATCTACTTAGTTTGATTTGCAGAAAAGGTGACTTTAAAACCTTCACCGGATATCAATAAATCTCAATTTCTTAATTAAATTAATAGTTTATTTTTAAAGAAGCATACGTAATAATATGTTATTAACAAGAGGATATATGCGTTACTATTAAAGGACATGTTTACTGTTTAATGTGCTGAAACGTCTAGAACTATTGGCAACGTCGCTGCTAGTCTTCCAGAATGAAATGAGCTGTCCGTCCCCTTGGTCCGTCCCACCACCCCTCGCGACGGTCCTTGGTCCGTTATAGCGTACTACGTTTAGCTTACGGTGTGTTTGAAGTCGGAATCAAGTCCGAAGTGAATTTTTCAGTGTTTTTCAGTAGTTTTTGCTTTTGTTTAACGTACTTTTGAATCTGCGATTTTTCAATATGGTACGACAATGTCAAATGTCTGGAAAAATAAGCTCAAATTACCCGAATTTGTCTTTTCACAGGTAGGTATTGTTTCCGCCGCCCCGTAATCGCCGTACATAGGCGTCCCACAAGGGAGCCTCTCACAATTAAAATAATTTCTAATTATATTTGTTGAATTTTGAGCTATTAAAACAAGAACGTAGTAGCCGGTAATTGAATTATAATTCGTCTCAATTACTACTTAACTGTTGTAGATCATAACAAATTTGAATATAAACGTTGCATTTGAAACTTTATTATAAGCCAGAAAGTGACATTTTTTTTCTTAAAATTGCGTCATATTTTGGTCATTATATACGATATTCTAAAGGATTTTTGCTCAACAAATAAACAAAGGTGTTTACCCACCCTTTTTTACATTTTATTGCATTATTATATCTGCCCCTTCGGCTTCGTTTAAACAATTTTTTACCACCGTACAAATACCTCTTCCTAGAGTTATTTGTACGGTGTGCTTAGTTTTTTTTTTTAAATGGGACGAACTGTAAATAATGAGTGACAGAGTGACCCAGGCCTCCAAAAAAGCTTTTTACCTATTACGTTTTAGGTTTGCAATTTTTATTTCAATTTTTTACATAAGATGGGGGCCATTGTAACGCACATTTTCAAAATATTTTTGTCAACATACAGGATGATTCTCGGGGTGATTTAAACCCCATACATATGCTTAATACAGTTCATGAAGATTGGGACATTTAACTAAAATTTGATTGTCTGATGAAGCTACCTTTAAAAGTAATGGATTTGTAAATAAACGTAATATTCATTATTATGCGACAGAAATCCCATACTGTAGCACACAGATTTGATACTTTTAATGATAAATGCCTTCTATTGAGAGACTAAAAGGTAATTGCCTCGTCTCAGAGCCATCATAGTACAAGAAGAAGACCGAAAGTCAAATTTTGTCTTATATTTTCAAAAAAACACAATTTTCTCATTAAATATTGATTTTAGGTATAGGAAGTTATTAATAATACAAGATTAAACAACTATTACATAGTACTTTACAGGAAGCTATCGATTGCGAACTAACTAAATCGTTACTAATTACTAATTTTAAAAAGTTCTTTTAAGATCAAAAAGGTAAAACTAAAACCTAAATTATCATTTGAGATTAAATGTTGCCTATTCTAAACAAGAAAAATTTATTTATAAGTTTTATAACATCTCTAATTAAATTTGGACGAAAATAATATTTCTGTTTGCTGTAGGTCATTTTCTCAGGGAAAATACGTAAATAAAAATGACTTTTTAAGCCAAAAAAAGTCAAAAAGAGAAGTTATTCTAAAAAAGGACTGCCCTTTCCAAAAAAGGACAGGTGGCAACCCTAGGTATTTCTGGAATGGAAATTTAATGGCAAATCTACAACTTTAGTTTGAAAATATGTTCCGGCCACCTATGTTTACAAAAATGTCTAAAATGTGCTTTTTTTTCAGAATATGGAGGCAATGGTCTCCATATTCTGAAAAAAAAAACTGAAAGAAAAGTCACCAACCACAAACCTAATATAGAACTGTTTCGGAAGCCTGAGTCACCCTGTAAATATTCAAAAGTAACTGAAAGTTTATATAGAATTAACTGAAAGTTTAAATTGAAAATCGACGTTGGAGCGATTTTCGAAAACTACCTACTAACGTTTCATAAGTATATGTGGGATATTAATTATATTATTATATTAGACCTTATAACGAAACTCATCTGACGAAAAAGTGTTAATGTAGTATATTAATATGGAGTAAACATTTTACTAATTACTTTACTTTTACTTTACTAATTAAATTCGTTCCAAAAAACGATACGCCACTGGCCATTAGAACAATCCAAATGCGCCTAGTTGCCGGGGTCGGAAATTTTAGACTTCTCTGTCTCTTCTGTCCTTGTTTGACACATTGGAATGTTTGATACACTACCAACGAGTATTTATGAATGAGATGTTCGGTCTATATTTATTTCTTTGGTTTTATATATCTTACATTTAATATAATAAAGTACAATTTTCCCTTATAATTATATTTCCAAAAAAAAAATTTCCGGACTTGTAATTCTGGACTCCCTACTTGAAAAACGTATATGTAGAGGTGGGAATTCTAGTTTCTTAGGAGGAACTAGTTCCTTAGTTCTAGTTTCAAAGGAATAGTTCCTTTGAACCAGGCCTTTAGTACACTTTAGTTCCCGACTAACATTGACATCCCGATTGCTTGCTCATGGGTTTCATTAGTCATAACTATTAACAATATGATCTGTATAATTTTTATAATATAAATTGTACACAATATAATGAGACGTGTAATTGCATATGTTTAAAATATTTTTATATGTTTAAAACATATGCAATTACACGCTGTTTCACGAGAAAAAACTTTTGATTTTTAAATGGAACCCTCGGTATTTTTTTACTTTATTCGATAGAAAACGACACTCGTATTGAAAAAATGAAAACTCGTATTTTAAATCTCATTCTAGAGTGCCATGGCTGTGTTAAAAACACTAACACTTTTTAACCAAGAAGCCTCAGAAAAATAGATATGATCGTCTATTGTTTTCGTTACTTGTTCTGGTCGATTGAAAGATGTCCAAATCGTAAATTTAATCATAACTCAGTTTTTCAAATGGAGCGGGGTTAGCTTATTAGCATATAGCAAATAATCTGCTACGCAGATGATCTGGCTGTATTAACCACAGCTGAAACCTCCGACGGAATGATACGCAAAACTGAAGGGGCTTTACATTATATATACTGGTGGATGAATCAAAACCAGTTGGAAGTTGCGCCGGAGAAAACAACAGCTATTCTTCTAAACCGGAAAACAAAGATAGGTGGTATACAATTTAAAGTCGGTGGAGAAGTACGTTAAACCAACTAATACAGTCAAATACCTCGGAATAACACTAGATAGAGGGCTAACTTACAGTCAACATGTAAAAGATGCTTGCGGAAAAGCAAACAGAACTGTCAACTTGTGGACTACTTCCGAACCTAAAAAAAGTTCTTGCGGTATCAACGCAAAATATAATTCTATACGGCGCTCCTGTATGGGTCGAGGCACTAAAATTCCAACGGACGAAAAATATATTGCTTTCCACACAGAGAAAAATGGCCCTAAGGATCTGTTCAGCGTATCGTACGATGTCAACAGATGCCGTGTTGGTTATAGCTGGGCTGATCCCGGTGCATTTAGCAGCTGAGAAAAAGCGAGAGTTATATGTCAAAGCAGAGATTAACGATGAGGTGAAAAAACAGCAACGACAAGGTACCTATCAAAAATGGCAAGAGGAATGGGATACATCTGACAATAGAAAGTTAATACACAACGTGGAGGACTGGACAAGTAGGAAACACGGAGACGTGGACTATTACATTACGCAGTTTCTTTCCGGGCATGGAGTCTTCATGGACTTTTTGCACAGAATAAAGAAAATACCAAATGGCAACTGCATGTACTGCGACGAAATCGACGATGCCGAGCATACGTTGTTCTGCTGTCCAAGATGGGAAAACGGAAGGTCTGCCTTACTGTCTAAAACTAGCGAAATATGGGGAAAGGTAGGGGCATTTATGAAAGAAATAATAATAGAGAAAGTAAAGGATGAAAAGGCAAGAAATGCGGAAGTATCCTAAAAATAAATAGGATAGAATATAGATAAAAAAAATTACATAGATAAGATATAAACCCCAAGATCACGTATGAACCCGAAGTAATGCCATGCGGCGGTTCCGGGTAAGGGGAGAGGAAGAGCTGACTCCTCGGAGGTGGACTTTTTTAGTGGGTAACAATTCGACTATCACACTGTTTGGAGTTCGTCTCTATGATCGTCTCTCTCGAGATGGTGATGGGAACGAACATCAATCGCCTATAAAAGGTTTTTTACCCTCCCCTCAAAAAAAAAATCTTATTAGCATGTTTGTAAAAAGCATTTTTTACTAATAATTTCGTACCACACACTTGGTATTTCGAGTCAGATTGTCATTACATTTATGGCCATGACATTTTAAATTGAATTTTAAAATGCAACATTTTAATTGAAAATGTCAAAAGTTGACATATCATAATATATAATTCTATTTAAAATGTCATTTTCTATAAAATGAAGTAAAAAATATATAAACCAAACCAAACCAAACCAATCCTATTATGTCATATACTAACATACCAACTTTCGTTTTTTTATCTAAAAAAATAAAAAAGTTATAGGGATGAGAACCTTTTCAGAAACACCCGGTATATACCAAATATCCGAATATTTGTGACAAATATCCCAATGTCCAGAGTCGTCTTAAAATTGGCTCCGGACTATACGTCAAATGTTCTCCAACGTTGGTTCCATTGTTGGTGGCAATATTCGCTCCAAATATTTGTGGCTGGAACGTTGGTCAACAATGCCTCTAGACAATGGATCTAACATTGGAACCAACGTTTCGTTCAAACCTCTGTTAATGACAACTCTTGTAAAATTCATAATAGAGAACGATGCTATATACAATGCAGCTTCCATTATTTGGAGTTGTCTTGTGCACTCTTTTTTGTTGACACAAATGGAAACAAAAGTATGTTGCAGAAAGTGGTGGATGGTGTCTCTTAATCGATGCCATTTATTTTTTTTTTGACTGGATACTTTTTAACTAAACATGGTAGATATGTTACTATATAGACCAGTCGACAAGTGGTTTTAGGTAGAAATAATTAGGGGCAAGATGCAATAACACTTATTCTCTTTGTTTTGCTTTGTTGAATGCTCTAAATTTGCACGGTCTATCGATCCCGGATTTGGCCGCCATATTGGAAAATCCTGTCAAATTATGACATTTTTATGTTTTTTTTTTAAATAACTCGGTCTGGGTGCACTGTACAGGGTGGGTCAAATTCGACGCTTTTAAATGGAAACACCCTTTTCTATGGGAGATAGACAAAAACTAATATCGGTGTCTGGAGCTCAATTTTTGTCAAAAACATGATGGTGAAAACCGCATATCGATATCTGTTACCGTTTCGGAGTTACGGGGTGTTTTTCAAAAATATGCATTTTTAACCAATCGCTGTAACTTTTTTGCTATGAAAAATTTTGTATTTTTATGAAAACATTTCCAAAGCACCTTTTTACGTAGAATTTAATGGTTTAAGTATAATTTTTTTAAAATTAATAATTTAAAAATTATCAACAGAAAATTTTATTTTTTATATGGGACACCCTGTATATTTTTAATTCACTGAAAAGAATTTAAAATTACCTTTCCAAAAATATAACACACTTGATATTTTGCTCGATTCCTCTTCGATATATAGAGTATATAAAAATTTGCCCGCTTTAAATAAGTAGGCTTTGAACGGCACCGGCTATAATGCAAAAAATTCAAGCTGTGAGCATCAATTAAAATGATAATATTTGTTATGAGAGATGCAGAATTTTATAACAATTTAAGATATATTTAACCAACATCAACACATTTAACTGTATCTAATAACAATAAAAATAAATAGCAAACCCAGACATGAGATTTTGCTACAGGTGTTCGACATATCGACCGTCTTCTGTTATGGACAGACGGGGCAGTTTTTGAACATTTCTCGCGGAATTCATTAACTCAGTAGGGTGAAAGATACCCTCTCATAACTGCTAAGTATTTCTAATTCTTGTCTAGATTATACGGAATAAGGAACCTTTATTCTTCCGCAAATATATCCATAGGATTAGATCCATGGGCACTAAGTCAGGCGGCCTCGACGGCCAACGGTTGGGGACCTTGGTTAGCTATTCAATTATTCTTGAAATTGTCTGCAAAAATTTGCTGATAACTTCAGCGTTCAGACGCGGTGCGTCGTCTTGCTGGAAAAATATGTTTTCGAGTTCCATTAAGGGGATATCATCAATAAGGGGTCCAAAGCCTACTAGTTAAAAGTGGAGAACTTTTAAAAATTCTGTATTTCGAAGGGGATTGTAACAAAATATCAAGTGTGCTATATTTTTGGAAAGGTAATTTTAAATTCTTTACAGTTAATTAAAAATATAGATGGTGTCCCAAATAAAAAATTAATTTTTCTGTTGATAACTCTTAAATTATTAATTTTAAAAAAATTATACTTAAACCATTAAATTCTATGTAAAAAGGTGCTATGGAAATGTTTTCATAGAAATACAAAATTTTCCATAGCAAAAAAGTTACAGAGATTTGTTAAAAATGCACATTTTTGAAAAACACCCCGTAACTCCGAAATGGTAAAAGATATTGATGTGCGGTTTTCACCATCATGTTTTTCAAGAAAATTGAGCTCCAGACACCGATATTAGTTTTCGTCTATCTCCTATAGAAAAGGGTGTTTCCGTTTAAAAGCGTCGAATTTGACCCACCCTGTACAGAAAATTTGCAAGAGACCAAAAAGAAAGCTATTTAAATTCTCTACAAAGGTCCTATTCACCGATTTCGTGCATGAACAGGTTAACGGGATAGGCGCTTTATTTACAAAGCATATATTTTCTAGTGGTTCATTTAATATGAGACACTGATTCTATGTAAATTTGAATAATTTGCCAGTACAAATTTGTGTTTTTCTTGTGCTCGTTTCCACACCACCTGGCGGCAGAGCACTCGGTGTACTTTTTTTAAGTGATTTCCCCTATAGGCCTAATCCACTGTCTTGCCCTTGCAAATGTTCTATTTTTATATCCATATGACATGATATGCTTTATAAGTATTATGTATTTTCACCGTCTGCTTTTTTTGACGTAGAAGGTTTGGACTCATCAATATATTCTTCATCAAATTGTTCATCTGGTTCTTGTTCAATATCTATGTCTTCGATATTTTCGTTGGTCAGTAATTCTTCTAATCGAGAATCGATTTCTTCGTCGTCTCCTGGATCTTCTAGGGTTATTTCAGAATTTGAACACGTTCTTTCCTGGCGCGAACCGCACACTACCGAACAGTGTAATCCTGCTTTTCTGCAGCTGCAGGCTGCGTTGCAACCTCGGTTGCAACCTTTTATGCATTTACAAGAAATCATCTTCAATAACTCTCGGGGAGCGGCGTCTTGCAGCATAGGAATCGGTATATAAATCCATTGGACGATTGCTTCCAACCCAAGTCAGTGGATATTTTTTCGTTACCGTACCATTTTTGGACTTGTAGGTATGTACGAAATGAGTGCATGCGAGCCGCATCTTCGATTGGAGAAAGGGATGCAAGATTAAATAAACTCTTTGTTATAGATTGCGCAAAAAATCGATGTCTATAGATGTATAGTGATGTATCATCGCTCTTTGACCCATAAAGTGCAAGAAGAAATTGAATTCCAACTTTGGCAATGCTTTCTGGGGTTGCATTGGGGTATCTAAAACAGTAAATGGCAGTTTTCAAACTTGTCTAATTTCTTAGAACCTTAAGGAACTTCATTTTATCCTGCCTGTAAATCGCTGAAGTGGTGTCGCACCCACTAAATGCATGTAAAAACAAAATGTTTTCTTTCACAGCCGTGTCCAATATTGATGCAGAGGGTGATTAGAATAATGAAACAGCGCACATTAAGATGTATTTAAAAATAAGCTTTAGATGTTAATTGCTCTTTAGAACTGATAAGTTTACGAGAATAATTAATAGAACCTTTTTTGTAGAGAATTTAATTTGCTTAATTTTTGGTTACCTGCATTTTTTTTTCTACAATGCACCCAGACCGAGATACTTTAAAAAATCCATAAAAATGTAGTTTTTATATCGACTTTTTCAAAATGGCGGCCAAATCCGGGATCCACAGACCGTGCAAATTCAATATATCATTCAGCACATCAAAACAAAGAAAATAGAAAATAAATCAGCTTGCCCCTAATTATTTCCACCTAGGCCTATTTAAAACGACGGCGACGCACGGTGGAAAGACCCAATATAAAATGTTGGACATTGACTTAAAAATAAAATTTTAAATTAAATAATTTTGGTAGAAGATTTGAATTACTTAAAGTCCAGACCGTTATATTTTATTCAACTCAAAAAAATATTTTTAATTATATGTCTGTTTGAAAAGTTTCAAATGAAGATATTACACTGACTTAATTATGGTATTCATTTCTTGTGAAACAACCTAGTTTTATAAAAACTGGCAAAGACATTAATAATTTTTTTTAACCATACATATTAGTGCAAACGATTATTTTCACTTTAAAATAAAAGATATATATAGTCACAAAAGTTTGGGAGAACAATTGTATATAAGAGGCACATAAACATTTTTTGCTGCTAAATACTATATTTAGTAGCAAAAAAATGTGTATGTAGAAAAATCAAAAAATGGCCAAAGTTGGCCAAGACTTTATATATATATATATATCACAAGGTAGATTAAGCCTTTCTAATAACGAAACTAATTTAACATCTTGCCCCAGCTTGCCCCCCTCTAAAAATTTCCATTTAATATATTACTAATACATGCAACACTAAAATCAAAAACCTTTTCAATTCCAATAAATTAATTTAAAATTTTTAGAGTCAAATTATCTTTATTTTTTTATAAATTTATTAATATTTAATTATTAATTGGATAAATACAAAATGACGCTAAAATCAAAAACAGATACAGGGTGCTACAAATATATGGAAAACTTATAAACTATTGGAAAAAGAAAGAGGGTTAAAGTGCAGTGTTGAGGTTTTTTGTTTGTAATAAAAATATTCTAGTGCGTTGATTTACTGTTATATTCTTTGCTTATAATAAAGTTATTGTACAGGGTGTCGCACTAAGAATAGCTCTCGGCTATATCTCGGAAAGTATTAGCCGTGAGGCTTGCAGAAAAAAATATTCATAACTAAAGAGACCATGAGAAAATGCTGGAATTTATTTTCAAATTTGTAGAATGGCCGATATAGGGCGCAACTGCTATAAAAAAATAAGAAAATGGAGTTTTTACACAACTTTGCCTAGATAAGGGGTACTATAAATAATAGCTTCATAATCTTCAGTAAATTTTGAATATTTTTTGTTAGAACCATTTTCCCCTATCTGCCAAAATAAAGTGGTGGGGGAAGGTTAGATCTGTTTTTATTTAAATATTAATAATTCCGGACTGGATGGACGGAATTCAACTAACGGGGGCTCATTTAAAAGACCGTTTCTTACTCTATATTATACTATATAAACAATAATAGTAAGCTTTTGAACGTAGATGCTAGGGGGCGCTGTCTTACAAATTAACAAACATTGCGCGTTTTTTCAAAAAAAAAAAATGCGATGGTATATGTAATTTTAGCTGATAGTAAAGAGTAATGAAAGCTTAAAAAGTCAGTGAAAACCGCATCTTGATATCTTCTTTCAAATTGAAGATATTAGCAAAATTATATTAAATAGGAAAATATATGTAAGCCCTTAATTACCATACCTATTTTTACAACACGGTATCAGTAGTCTTAGATTTCAGTGGTAAAATCTAAAGTTATTTCTTTTTAAAAGGATCAAAACTAAAACATTCCACAACAGTTTGGCAAAGTTTATAAGCATTTAAAAATTGTAAGATTTTTCCAAAACATACTATATTTTTAGGTCACCCTGTAGATGGTTTGTAATGAGCCTACCACTTTCTTTCATTAAAATTTAAAATTGTTCTGTTTATACATTATTACAGTATATAAAAATCATTTTTTCATCTTTTGGATTAAAAGTGTTGAGAAGAAAACCTCATGTCCAACCGCTCCCATAAGCTCGTTCCACTGTGCGACGTACCGACTGGCCTATACGCTCAATAGTCGAATTCGGGCAATGCCCGAAAAAAATACGCAAATCTAGTTTTGAGCAAGGAATATTTCCCAAACCCGAAAAACCAACTAACCAATGAATTAACACCCTCCAAATAACCACGCTAACCAACTCGCCAAATAACTAAACCAATCCAACTAAAAAGAGTGAAACCAATGCAATCAAATCACACTATAAGCAAAAAAAAAATCGAATTAAATTAATTTTTCGGGTTTGGGAAATATTCCTTGCTCAAAACTAGATTTCATTTTTTTGACTGTATTTTTCTCGGGTATTGCCCGAATTCGACTATTGAGCGTAATAGATATAAACTTCTGGGCATAAAACCATCACTCCTAACAAACAAAAAATAATAATGTGATTTTTCCATGACAGTGACATTAAAAAAGCAATACATTATTCACAAGTGTGTTGGTGACGACCAAAAGCCATTGAGATGAGCCAAAAACCAAACTATCGAGAGAAAATACAACTTGACGATAAAGTGGTATTCAAGTTCCTTACTTTGTAAAATTAAACATTCAATAAGGCATTTCAAACCTTCGCCAAAATAACAACCTTTTGTTGTCCCTTGTATAATAGACAAATGTATGAGGTCAAAGGTAGACAACATACAAGGATATTTTCCACAACAACTTAAAGGGGATTAACATGCAGAATGAGTGGGAAGAAGCAGCAAACAATAGAACGCAATGGAGAAAAATTGTAAACTCAGTTAACAGCGACAACCAAAAAGCGACACCAAAAAGCGACCACCAAAGCGACAACAAACAACCAAAAAGTAAAGAGGCGGAAAAGTAAACAGCGACAACCAAAAAGTAAAGAGGCAACAAAGCAATGCGATTTTTGAATGTCCGGAGTGCAGTAGAGAGATAACATCACGTATCGGGCTTTTTCAGTAACAATAAAGCTCATGAAAGAAAACACCTTGCCATCTTCTGATGCGTGTCAAATACTCGTCAGCGCGTAATAGCAGTAGCAGTAGTACTAAATGTATGAGGACAATTTTTTATTGGAAGAGGCTAAAAAGTCAAATCATTTAGCTACAAATTGTTTAAAAACGGCCGAGACTAGAAAAAATACTGAACTTAAAAATTAAAATTTTATGGTGTCCTTTTTTCCTGATGTCGGTCGGTGTAGTTTTCGCACTATAAGTAGAGTATGTTTTAGAAAATTACGATTGTGTCCGTTCAACTGTTTCTTGTATCTAATTACTTCCGACGGGAGGAACTCGCGTTCCACTATTAACTATCGTCACACGTGTAACTTCCGCCGGGCACGTGAGGAGAAGAGATAGGGGAAAGAGGTCTATAGGTCTAAAAATAGCAACAATCCGCAATTGATAGTCGACACAGTGCGTGTCGCTCGTCCACTAAGCGGGAATAGGCATCGCTTTCCACCCAAGCCTTATCTTCCGTAAAAATCGCCTAGAAAGGGCGCCAATTGCAAAATACACCGCAATATTTCAGGCCTTTAACAAAATATCGAAGGTCGTGGATGGGGAAAATATTGTCAGATTTTTCCAGTTGGCGTGTGACCTTGATATTTATAATAGTAGTGTTATAAAAATATATGTGATTTTATGTGTAAAAAAATGAGTTCGAACATAATACATCTAAATCGGTTCCAATATCCGAACTATGAATATATAATATACCGGGTATTGTTCAAATGGGGCTCACTCCTATAACTTTTTTATTTTTTGAGATAAAAAAAAACGAGATTTGGTATGTTAGTATAGGACATAAATCAGGATTGACACTGTATAGGAATATACAGGGTGATCCGAACTGTAGTCCGGAAACTTCAGCAGCATATTCTGCAGATAAAAATATGTAAAAAAGTTCCTATAAATGCTTAGTTTCGGAGATACAGGGTGTAGAAGTTTCATTTTTATTTCAATTGTTTTCAAATAATTTATGATGTAACGTCAATATTTGAATGAAAATTGGTGTTAGGGAGTTTTTTGACATGATAAATTTTATTTTGATATCAATATGACTCCTATTTGTAGATGGTGCCACCTACATAGTTTTTTAACTGGTTGAAGGGCTTTTCATCCGTACCTGTATAAAACTACTGAGTAAAAAATATATATTAACGACGTTTTTACGAGTAATGGTTCTCGAGATATAGATATAGATATATAGAGATAATCGAAATTATCAATACCTGTCATCATTGATATTGTTGATTGTACATGTTGACTAAATAGTTATTCGACTGAAATCAAAAATTTGAAATTTTTATGTGCCAAAGTTCAACAGAAATTGTGTTATCACCATTTTTTTACAGAAAAATTTACGATTAATTTAAAAAAAATTCTCAAATTTATTATTTCAGTCAAATAACTGTCTACTCAACGTGTTCAATAATGACATGTATTTCCAATCTAAATATTTTGAGAACGGTTGCTCGTAGCGATTTTTACCAAGAGACATTTTTTACGTAAAAAGTTAAGGAAATGTATATTTTTTCGATCCTATTTTCTTTGAATGTTCGTTTACATTCATTAATAAAAGCAAATTCGATCAAACCAGTTTATAAACTTTCAACCCATGTACCTACGTCATTGAAACAGCAGATAGACTTCAACTTTCCATGCCTTTCATACATATTGTTTTCCGTTATCATTTTTTTCTATCGTTTTCAATATTCAAATATATGTAAACAAACGAAAGGAAACGATATAATTTATGCGCCAATTACCTTGTTTAGTTTATCCTCGTTAGAACAACTAGTTAAATGGCAATTTAATGTAGTCCACTTTCACTCGATTAAATTAGTTATTAATAACTTTGATTGGTAAGTTTCTTCGGCGCCAATAGTATACGGGGTGACAATTTAAAAACTAACCATAGAAAATATCTTTTATTGTAAGAGATATTCTCGATTACTAGTTTTCAAATTATCACCCTATAAGTATAAAGTAGGTATGCATAAAATGCATTTTTCACCGTTATTTATTCAGCGTTTGTTTCTGTTAGTTTACGGTACTAAAATTGTTGGTATTGTGCCAAATGCCTAAAGTAAAGTATTCTACAACAGCGCTAATAACAAACCAATTCAACAACAATGTATAGCGACATTAATACATACATATAAATTTTATGCTGCATTTTTGATTTTTACTACATTTGTATATATTGCAGTCAAATTAGTTAGAAAAAAGTCAATCTAGAGTTTTGAAAATTATCTTATACTGTTTCTTCGCATTTAGGTTGATTGTTACATTTATAGTTGATTGATTGCACAGCCATACAAAAAATAAAAAGTGGTCTATGCTTTTTACCAAACCGTCATATCCTATAGTTGAAAAATACTATAGGATATGATTATTTGGTAAAAAGCATAGATCATTATTTAGACATATGAGATGTCATTCTATTCAGAGTGTTATTTTCTATCGAATAAAGTAAAAAATGCCGAGGGTGCCTTTTAAAAATCAAAAGTTGTAGTCATTTTCACAACTCCTGATCAATGAGTGCGCCGAGACGACAACCATTTGTGCCATAAACTTTGGTACAACTGATATTAGAGATGGAGAACTACCCTCTGTAACACCGTCTCAAATACTGCCCCTGGGACTGTATGATGAGTGATAACTCAAGAAAGGGAGACAAAATAGTAAGTTCGCGGTGATTAACCCCCCCTCCCACTCATGCTATATATCCATTGGAGTGTTTCAAATTCGACTCTCACCACTGGTGGGCCATAGAAACGATAAAAGGGCAAACAACAATACAACAATACAAACAAAAAAATACAACAAAGCATAGATAGTAACAAATTAGAGAAAAGTTGCGTGTTGATGAACCCAATGATAATTCTTTTCATAATTCTACTTATCTCTTAGTATTTACAAAAAAATGATGGGACAACCGAGTGAACTTTATACGAGTTTATTTAAACAGCCCAAAAAATAAATACGTTATAAAAAATTATTTATTGCTTAAAAAAGTGAAACTACCATCACAAAATTACTTATTGAAATTTTCAATAGAGAGAATTAGAAAGTAAAAATAATCCATTTTTTACTCTTTAGTAATAGCAGATAAACAAATTATACATACTGGACTTGAATATAATCTGATACTTTGTTCTTATCTCGTTAATTGAACATGATATGTTAATCTCAACCGGTATGATGTTTTGACACCTTTTATCCTGTTATCTTTCCTGCAATAATAGATACATAGTTTCAATAAGCACCGCCTATTTACTTACCGTTTATTGTTGTCCTAAATCTGACGACTTCCCCCTTTATATTACGTAGTAACGGATTGCCTCCATTTCGAAATTCCTGCAACAAAACGAGATAATATTTAGAAAAAATCGCTCATGCGAATATTTATTTTGATTTATCTAAAACCACCTTGGGCTAAATATTCATATTTAGAAATCGTTTGTTTTTGAAACAAAACGAGAGAATAAATAATAATAAAACATATATTTTTATAGAACGACTTAAGTATTTTGTTTTCGTTTTTTGACTGTCATTAATTTTAAAGATCAATTTCAAAGATAACTCAAATATAAAATACAATATCAAAAATAGGGTTTATTAAATGTTTTAACATTATTATTCAAAATATACAGGATTTCTAGTTTCTTCTGGCAAGATTTTAATTGTCTGTGTTTGAAAAGCTTATTTAAAAAGATCTTTAGGTCACAGTTGAGGGTTGGTTTGGTGTTACACAGCAAAATTTGGTGTTACACCTTTTTGGTGTTAGCACCTTTGGTTAGCACCTTTGGTGTTACACAGCAAAATAAAACACTAAATCACCACAATACACCAAAACACTTTTACTTTTACACTGGACAATTTTGAGTTTATAATCATCTGCTGATGATGCTAACATGGTTAGCGAAACGCGCGTCCAGTGTAAAAGTAAAAGTGTTTTGGTGTATTGTGGTGATTTAGTGTTTTATTTTGCTTTTGATCTTTAGGTCATCGTGAAAACCAGATCCCCAAACATAGAATGTAAAAAATGCCAAGCCTCGCAACACAATTCTTCCACTATAAAAAGTTGTGAAAGCTCATGTAAAACCAAGTCAATTTATTTTATTTAGTGTCTCTTTAAGCACCTATTCTACAATTGTTATAAATTGTTAGTATGTATAATAATAATATAATATTAGTCATCTTTATTTCTGTAATAATTATAATGATTTTTGATAATTGGCAATTATTGCACAGCATCATAATTATAAAAGAATAATCTACCATCTCGATTACTAAGTAAATCTAAACAGTGCCCTTAAAAATAAAGTTTTTTTAATTAGAATAGTACATTATCATATCATGTAATTGTTGCAATTGATTATACTTAAGTTTTTACTCCTGACATTTTCGCATTTATTACTACTTTTCAAAGATAATTAGAACATGCCAATTTTATCAATTTAATTTAGCGGTTTCAGTAACGTACCTGTATTTTAGTTATTCAATAATTGTCAATCGTCAAGTTGCAAAATCCGACTTATCCATTTTTTTTTAAAATTGCCTAATTACATATTAATAGTGGAACCTGAAATCTACATAAACATAGTCCCACACTACAGCAAAAGTCACTTATTCCTATATAAAATTCACTACAAATTTCGTTACTGCAGCAAAATCCGTCTTATCCACTTATGTTTTTTTTATTGTCATTATTGTGACAAATTCACCATTTTTTCATAGACTTTTTACACAAGTAGATATAATATTACTATTGACGTTTTATCGATTTCAGATCCTCTACCTAATTTTCAGGAATTATCAATATTTCAAAGATTCCACTCAATGGACACGTTTTTTGTAAAATATCGTATTATACATTTGCTAAAACAGATGTTTCAATTTATCTCGAAACAACGTTTTTGGGATAAGGCGGGTTTTGCAACTTGACCTCTCAATTATACAGGGTGGCGCCTCTCATACGCCGCGGAAGCTCCAAGGAGAACGGTAGTTTATATCGAAATGAAATTTTGGCAGCATATCTAGGTTAACTGAAAGCATTTTATAAAAATATATATAATTATACAGGGTGTCCCCAAAAAAAGTTACACATCAAAGTTGTGTTTTTTCTAATGGAACACCCTATATATTAATTGCTTTTCGGATTCTAGGATAAAAATAAAGGTAAGTTTTATTAAAGAAGCATATACCTAAAATTTAAGAATTTTGACATATTTCACATTTTGTGAAAACGAAGAGTAAATTTTAAATTTCTATAACAGATACCTAAATTTTAGTTGACCAACAATAGCCTGATATTTAATTACAGTAACCATTGTATGTTAAACCAAATTGAAATTTGAGCCGAAAAGTTATACAGGGTGAAACAAAATTTATATGGAACATTAGTCACTTTTAAAAGCAAGTTACTCCTTTATTTTAAATTGAATACCCAATATATTATTCCGGTGTTCAATGGGGAATTTATATATCTTCAAAATATTATTAAAGTTGCCTACCCCTCAGTTAAAGATTTTTCCTAGATATTTTTATTTTTATTATTTTGCATCAATAGATCTTTATTATTTGCAAAAATATAGGGGGGTGGCTGTGATATACCTTTTGTTAGTTTAACAAAAATTAAAGAATGTAGAGTAAAATACTCAACGGTAATAAAAAAAGATACACGATTAAAACATATTTTAATTAATACAGAATTAACACTAGATATAAACCTATAATTATGTGACAAAAATTAACTAGATGAAATCAAATGCTCAAAATGCTTCCTTTCCTGTTAACTGCATAAAATGATTGTTTTTTCAAAAGGATCTTTTCATTTTAAAAGGCATATGAGGAGTTCTGCCTCAAAAGCAGCTACAATAATTTCTCTCATGTTGTCGACAATAGTTGGTCGAGTTTTGTAAACACTGTCTTTAACATATCCTCATAAAAAAATCCAGACTAGATAAAATCAGAAGCTTTTAAGTATTCTATTAATTGGCGAATGCACACTGCATTCATCAATTAATAGAATCATATCAATTCTCTCTCATGTAGGATAAGTTTGCATTTTCAGCAAATCTGAGAATTTTTTTTGTTTTAACTGACACAAAATGATAACTAGTTATTAAAGTTGGACTAATTAGACAGCTGTCTTGAAGTAACGTCAGACATATCACAGCCATGTAGATTTAATTAATCAAATAATAAAGATCTACTCAGATGAAATCATGTAAATGAAAATATCTAGGAAAATCTTTGTATGGGGGGTAGGCAACCTTAATAGTATTTTGAAGAGAGATGAATTCTCCATTGAATATCGGAATAATATACTGGATGTTCCATTTAAAATAAAAGAGTAACATGCTTTTAAAGGTGACCAATGTTCAATATTAATTTTGTCTCACCCTGTATAACTTTTTGGATCAAGTTTTAATTTGATTTAAAGTACAATAGTTAATTTAACTACATATTAGGCTATACTGGGTAAATTCCAATTTAGGTAGCTTTTATTGTAATTTAAAAAATTGTTCTTTATTTTTAGAAAATGTTAAATATGTCAAAAACCTTACATTTTAGTCACATACTTCTCTTACAAAACTCACCTTTATTTTTCTCCCAGAATCCGAAAATCAATTAATATATAGGGTGTTCCGTTACAAAAAATATAACTTTGATATGTAACTTTTTTCGGGGACACCATGTAGAACTCTCTATATTTTTAAAACGTGCTCTGACTTAACCTACATATGCTCACAAAATTTCATTTCAATACAAACTGTCTCCTTGGAGCCTCCGCGGCGTATAAGAGGCGCCACCCTGTATTAACTTATTTTTTATTAGAAAAAATGTAAAGAACAACGCCAAAAAATAGATGTTCTCTGATTCACTGGATAAATCGGATAAATTCCATATTAACATTCATTAGTTTCGTTAATTTTGATGATATACCTCATCCCCGTCTATTCCTTAGTCTATTACTCAATTATAGGCAAACCGGGAGCAATATTAAATTATTTGTTAATAAAAAATCCACATTTTTGACGAACTATATTTTGAACCAAAATTTTATTATTTTTTTCTATAAGAAAACAATCGAATGGCGCTTGCATTGAGTCACAAAATGTTTCGGTGTATTGTAGTAAAAGCGCGTGCAACTTTCCATAGATACATAATTTCCGCTTTGGACGAAACGGAAAATTCCGATCCAGACGTCGTCGTACTACTCGCGCCGATCCACTTAAAATACCTCGTTTTACGCCAATAAAACGAGAAATATAAACATCGGAGTTGCTTAATGAACAGAGAGCGCCGTTCAATGGATTCCCGTGGGACGCGGTTGGCGGCGGGCGGCCAGGAATCCCGACCGACTCGCCGTCGTTTCGGGAACGAGCGGCAAAAATAGACGACGCGACGGGGATTACGCGGCCCGAATACCGACCGGAGCCAGGTCCAGCTAAAGCTCCGTCTACACGAAACATTTTACTTAAGTTTTGGCTGTCAGTTAAAACAAACCTGGTTTTGCATTGTTACCTGTTCAGTTTTATTTTAAAAATAGATGCAGTTTATCTTAAATTACTTAAAATTACTTCAACAGACGCAGACCTTTCAACAATCCAATTACGATTTGGCTGTAAAATCAACAGGAGAGCCAATATTTGGATATGTTATTGAGCGGCTTGAAATCGGAATTGAGGATCGGGCTTGCACATTTAGGCCCTACATTACGTCTTTAGGAAACATTAGGTCTCTACTACGTACTTGTACCAAAAAATAAAGTTTAGATGAAGTACAAAATCCAGATCTCCGGCATAAATTCCATAATATCGCCTATATGCACAAAACGACCATTTTTGAAAGATCGTTTAGTTACTCACATAGGTGGTCAAGGTCCTCACAAGGTAGTCAAACTAATGAATTTTAATATGCGATCAAGCGATCTCTGGAAACAAGAGGGGTGAACAGTACGATAATTCGCTGGTTTTGGGAAATGCTCTCAACACGGAAAGCAGAGGCTGGGATAGGTACCCAAACTGTAGTTTTTAAAACAACGCAAGGAACTCCACAAGGTGGAGTGACCTCTTCCCTACTGTGGAACTTGTTAGTGGATGAACTGCTAGACGAATTAACACTAGCGGGAATACACTGCATAGGGTATGCAGATGACATAGTCATGATTGCACGGGGGAGACATGAAAGACCCTGTGTGATATTATCCAACGAGCACTGCGCATCGCTGAAAGATGGTGTAGGACTGTCGGGCTGAGCATCAACTCAAACAAAGTAGTACCATTCACCAGAAAGCGAAGTCTGAAAAACTTAAAAAGAATCCAGCTAGGTGTAAAGGAAACACTGCCATCACAGGAAGTCAAATATCTGGGAATAACACTCGACAGTAAACTTGCCCAACAGTAATGGAGGTCATCCTAGACCTAACACCACTGCACATTGTCGTCGGTAATTATGCCAATGCGTCAAAGGTTAAATGGTCATTGACGAGGAGACTTACTGGGAGAATTTTCAGGTCAGTGACTTGGAACACCCTCAAAAAGAAAATTCCACTTCTCCCAGTAAATGGCATGCACCAAGAATTTACAACTTTGAGAAACACCGAAACACCGAGTAATAAAAAGGATTGGAAGAGAGAAAAGTTTGCTCGGCATGTAAGAGACCATACCATAACGTGGTACACTGATGCTTCTAAAAACCAAAGCAGGGACAGGGTTAGAAGTATTTGGGCCAAAAACTAAATACTCCGAATCAATGGGCACCTACTCCAGCATCCTTCAGGCAAAAATCTACGCTATCAAAAGATGCGTACAATTTATCTTATCAATTATCCAATAATCAAGCAGCACTAAACTCGATCAACTCAGTAACCATCAATTCGAAGTTGATCAAAGAAAACCTAGAGAAGAAAATTCTCAAAAAAAAATCACCAAGGGATAGAAGGCAATGAAAAAACAAATGATCTAGTTAGAAAAGGAGCGAACACTCCACTAACTGAACCAGAACCGTTCTGTTTTCTAAGCGGAAACCAACTAAAAGCGGAACTGAAGAACTTGGAAGACTCCATCCATAACCAGAAATAGGAGTCTTCCAACGGTCTAAGACACTCGAGAAAGTTGACAAACAACGACGAATGCAGATTTTCACTGGGTGCGCCGAGACGACGACAGATCGTGCTATGAACTTTGGTAAGGCTGATGTAGAGGATGGAGAGCTGGCCTCTGTGGATTTATAACTCGTTGTAACTCAAGAAAAGGGAACACGCAATAGATGATCTGTAAGGTCGCAATGATTAACTCCTCTCCTAAAGATTCTACATTCTACTCACATAGGTATATTATCAGTTATCATAACATATCCAGCTCTTTCTAATAATAGGTATTTCTATCAATCTAAAAAGCATCCCACCTAATAATTTCAGATTAGCAGCAAAATATTGAGATACCCTGTGGAATAGTATATATAGCAAAGTAAGACATTTAGAAACTGCTTGACGATAGCGTCAAGGTGCATTTTATCTTGATAGTTTCTTTTTTGGTCCATTCGTTTTTGAGGAAAATACTATCAAGTGAAATTGGTCTTCATCAACACACCTGATGAAATATAGCTTATTGTTGTTCTAATGTCACTGTTATGGAAAAATCGTGGTATTCTTATTGTTTCTTGGCAGTCCAGACGTTGATCTCTACCATCTTCAATTAAAGCATTAATAGCCAATACAACTTCTGGGCTTAAAATCATCTCTGCCAGAGTAACTGCAAACAAACAATAAACACTACTTCATAAGTGTGTTGTTGAAAACCAAAACAAAGGCACGCTTTTAATACTAAATTACTATCACTTGTTCAGTCTTCTTCAAAAGCGAATATCTCCAACAAAAAAAAGCTCTTAACCCCCCATACACCAGAAGTTTTGGCCTGCGGATAAAAACTTTGCGTTTGTGGGGCGGACCAAGTCTGTGGCAGGCCAAATCCGCAGACTTGATCTGTGAGATTAGATTGGTCTAAAAAACGAAAAAACGATGAAGTTTTGCTACGTGACAGGCCAAGTCCGCAGGGCGGATCTTCTGGTGTATGGGGGGTTATTGAGGTGAATCAAACAAAAATTATCGAAAAAGATTGCGTTAAAGCACCTTAATGATAAAGTGGTTTTTAAATCCCTTACTTTGTTAAACTATTTCACGGGGTGTTTCAAATTTTGGCGAAAACATAATTTTGTTTTGCCCCGTATTTTAGACAGATGGGGACTTTTTTAATTTGAAAAGAGATAGTTTGATAATAACGATAACTCAAATAATTTAGTTGTACAATTTTTTTTAAATAATCAAAATCGGCCTACTATGGCACTAGAACAAAATATATTGAACTTTAAAATACATGCATATTTTAAGGTGTCCATGTTTCGTGTCGAACAGTGTGGTTCCCATAGATTCCAAAAATTAGAAGTATCAAATTGCCTATATAAAAGTCTACAATCTGCAATCTTGAATCGTATGGAACAGCATCGATATCAACATGTTATTCTAAGTATATCGACGCCACGTAACACACTGTACATGTGTAATCAAAATGGAATGTTTATGTAATTAATTGCATACAAACTAAATAGAGAAACTAGTTAACTATTTCCTCGAAACCTTCCAAGTTCACAAAGAAACCTTACATCTGCAATTATTTCACAGTGAAAGCATTAGATTTAATTTATTCTGAATCGTTATATTTAACCTTAGCGTAAGCTATGTCCGGGAAATAAGCTGGAATCTATATGTATGATATATGAAATTGTGAGCACACTTAATGCGTTTATCTATTTTTGGATTGGTGCCCATAAAATTAACAGACACGTAAAGGCTACTACAGTTGTTTTTTCAATTCTTCATTCATAACTAACTGTATTAAACCTCACACGTCATTAACGTGAAAATATGTTTATCAATAACATACAGCGTGTTTACACAAATACGTTAGGAACCATTAGATGTTACCACAAATTATTATACGACTACAGTAAACTCTCGATTATCCGACTCTCTATTTTCCGATCGCTGGATTATCCGAACATTGCCTTCTATAGAACAGTCTCAGAACAATATTTATGACGTCACGCTAGGTAGATATTACGGATTAATAAATGTGTTGTAGAATACATGGAAACAGGGTGCAAAGATTTAAATCAACAGATTTTTTTAAATTTTAATCATGGATTTAAATTAAAAAAATCAACTTGTTTAAGATGTATTAATCGGTTTAAAACGTTCTATGTCTTCCGATGCCATCTCTCCATGCCCTGTCTGTCTCTCCATGCACCGTCTCCGAGAGCTCTTTCCTCCATACAAGTGTCAATCCTTTTCTGCCAACTTCTTCTCGGTCTACCCGGTTTTCTTCTTCCTGCAAGTTTCCAGTTTGGGATCCTTATTTCAGCTATTCTTTGGACATGCCAAAGACCGTACAATATGAGTTGTCTGTTCTTTATCTCGTCCACTATTGTATGTTTAACTTCCATAATCTCTCTTATGCGTTCATTAGATATTCGTACGAGTCTTTAGAGGTCGTCATTTTCTTGACAACTTCTTGATCTTGTCTTGATATTGTCTTGATTTCAAGACAAGATCAAGACAAGAAATGATTTTTGGTTTTCAAGACAAGACAAGAAATTACTTCTCAAGATCAAGATTTCTTGACAAGAAATCAAGAAAATCTTGAAATTTCTTGAAGATATAAAATAAAAAAGAAATACCAATTTACTTAGGTATTTGTATATTATATGAATGTCCATTAATTGATGAATAAAAAAATTATTAAGCAAAAAATATGTCGGATGTCCAATGTCCAAAGTAAGTACGTCCAAAGTCAGATGTCCAAAGTTGGCATACTGTGGGCCAAATTAAATTGGAACCTTTTTTAATGTCTAATAATTTTTTAAATTTCAAATGTTTTTTATATAATTTTTTGGATATGTTATGGCCTACGATATTAGAATAAAAAAAAACTTTGCAAAGAGGGTCTACTTCAGTGGCATACAGACTTTTTGAATTAACGTAAAACTTTTAAAATAAAAAAAAGAATACATTTTAATGTGCGCCACTGAAGTAGAGTAGCTTCTATCATTGTTGTTTTGACTGTTTTTATCTGTAGTAATATTATCACCGTCACTACTGTCAAAGTCACTCACAAATTAAACTTCTACGTCCAGGTGTCTGAGGTGTTAGGTATTCTGAACCAGATTCAATTACGAATGGCACAGATTTGCTGCTCAACGAACCATCACAATCACTCATTTTAATGTTAGATAATAATAATAATAATTAACAAAATTATGTAAATCTGATGATTTTGGCTACAGTAGTATAATGAGCCCAAAGTTTTTGAATTTTTTGAAAATTAGATGCCTGATCCTCGATTTTACGCATAAAGCATAAACATCACATTAACCAATCTCACCGCGACTTTTAAACAGGGGGTTTCCCTTTAATAAGCGAATTTTAAACGGGGGTTCCCCTTTTGTCAAGATATCAAGAAATTTCAAGATTTCTTGAATCAAGACAAGAAATCAACTCTCAAGAAATGGTCAAGACAAGATGTTTTTTTAATTCTTGAAAATATTTCAAGACAAGACAAGAAATTGCTTATCAAGACAAGATTTCTTGTCTTGCCGATCCCTACGAGTCTTGATTTGCCTGCTGCTCTCCTCCAAAAATCCATCTCTGTCGCTTCCAGCATTCGTTTTGTTGTTGTACGTCACAGCTGTACGTGGTTATACTCTTGATGATGGTATTATATATTAGTGTTTTGTTCCTGTTGTTTATGCTTCTGTCGCACAGTATACTATTTAATACCGTGATAGCATTCCTTCCAAGTTGGTTTCGTTCTTTAATTGCTGTATCTAACAGTCCATCATTTGTGATTTCCATACCCAAATATTTGTATTTTGTGCAGCACTTAATTTGTTTAAGAACTTGCTGATGTCAAGGCTGTTTTATATCTTTTTTGAAACAACTGTATGTTGGTCAAGCTAACTTCTTCCTTCTCTAATTTATGTTTTAACCGCATTTATTTCTCTAATTTATCTTTTAACTGTATTTATAAGCCGTATTTATATGTTTTGAGATAACTTGGAATAAAGTTTAGTGACAATAACGCTACTAGTTTAATTTTCGAACAATATTTTTATATTTTGCTGCAAATATTTGCCTAAAGACCTAATGAACTAATGTAATAAAAGACATGAGTACATGTATAATAAATGTTGATTACTAAAAAAAATGTGGATTAAGCCGTTTTTCTTTATGAATTTATTTGCAAAGTTAGTAGACCAATATTAATATTTAACTATTAATAAAGCAAATTTTGTAGCTTAAAACTTTTATTTTTATTTAGATACAAAATGAATTTAATAAAATAAATATAATTCAGCTCAAATTTACTAGTTTGTGGATTATAGGCCGTTTTGCGCTGGTAGCCTCATTTATTTTGGTTTGGTTTGGTTCGACTTATTGAAAGTATTTAGACGTTAGAACAGCCAATGTCTTAGAAAGAGATAGAATAAAGAAGTAACGCGTGATTTAATTTCTTAGACGTCGACCGCTGTCCTGCGCAATGATGCCAAATCTCAATTCAGAAAAGCACAAAAAATATTTCAATTGAAATGTCAAACAGAACTGTCAGAGTTCATGATGTCGATTCAGTGTTCAATGCATGAATACATAGCTCTGCTATGTTATTATGATATCATTGAATTTGAAGTTTGACTTTATGTAATGCTCTCTTATGTAATGTCAGCCTATCAGAACTTCAACGGTTTATTGAACATTTTAAACGTATTACCTGTTTAGGCGTATAAATTTTACATACTTGCTTTCAAACTAAATTGCTCTATACTCTGTTTTTTTTTCTCGGGTAAGATTTCGACAGACGATGACAGAAGAAAAGCAGATGACGTCCCATACCAATCTGTTTATTTTACTAAAAAAAGTTTCTAATAATTTTTAAGTTAACTATGGATGGGTTTAAATATAAATTCGTCATGCGTCGTCACTTGTTGTTTTTAACCAGTTTTATTGGTTTATTTCAAAAATGACAGATCGTATTTCAATTTTATTGGTTTGACGGAACGATGAACTAAACGGACGCCGATGCGTATGAACTCGCCTTTAGATTTTTGACGTTTGTCAAAGTCTTGCCAAATTATAGGTTATAATATTGTGACAACTTTTGTCAAATACCCTGCGTTTTGAAAGATCGTGCATTTTGATTCGTGTTATTACGAGTGTTTTGTGTCTTTTGAAGTCAAAATCGAGTGAAAATTAACTGTAGAACCCAGAGCACAGTTTATGGTTAATACATTGGTTAATACTCGCTGCCCAGGCAGAAAGTCTTATACAGATACACCAATAAAGTTACTATCAATAAAGTTTGTGTACCATCTCGTCGTAGATAAGTGCATCTCGAATATGGTAGAAGGACCATACTCTAAACACATACTAAAAACTGGAGTAGCTGTAAAATATCGACATCACACGATAGGTAAATAATGGATTTAAGTACTGCAGAAAAATAATGTCAAAAGGTACTGGTTTAAAAAAATTAAGATTATAGTTAATTAATCAACCTGTGAGGTACCTATATAAAATTTGGTAAGTGTTATTATTAATAAAATAGTTTGTTTTATTTATTCCTGCGGAATATTACAAATTTGTATTTGTACCTATGATTTGTACATAAGTTATATTGATAAATATAATCAAATGCGGGAAGTTTCATAAAGCTTGAAAGTAAGAAATAGTTCTTTTTTATATTTTTTGGTATGTGGTGTCTTGTTTTTGTTTGTTTTGTATTAACACATACCGTTTTTTTATTAAATAAAATAACTCGATTACATTTTTTCAGTTTTATACAGTTTTTTTCACAATATTTTGAAGTTACTTGTCAGTCAAATTTTAAATACATATATTAATTTCCTGCTATGCGTTCCAGTTGTACCAACTTATTTCTTTGTAAAATAAAATAAACTACTTTGAAATTAAAATGACAGACACATCTATCACTGTCAAGGATCTTCTCGTTGGACAGACTATAGCTCTGATTAGATTTTATCTAACTCTATTATATTATACATTGTGTTTATAGGATGCATTAAGAGCCCTAATTAATTCTATATAGCAGCCAAAAAATGGTACCTGATCAATACAGTAACTTTCAAAAATTATAAATATAGTTCAGTTATAATATTATCAAAGTTAAAGGCGTCCATTATTCTATCAAGAGACCCGGTTTAAATTAAAAAAAAAGAAAAAAGAATCAAAGTCCCGGTCTCAACGATGAGAAACGTTGAGACAGGGACTTTGATTCGACAACAATGATCAACCGACGATAATGACAAATTGATTGGTCTCAATCATTCCAGATCATTCAGTTAATCTGTCATCCGTACCACAAGATCCGACAAAAAAACTCACTTCACTGTGAGGCGGTATGAAGCCGGTACTTATAGTCAGCTAGTACTTATTTAAAAAATATTTTATCGTATTTGAAGAAACAAAATAAATCTAAATTTGATTTTCATTTCTCCCTTCTTTACAAAGATGCATGTAATTTGGGAATTAACATTTTCTGAACTAGGCCCTAACATACTGCTCTGCATTTTAAAGGGATGCATATGCATGCTATGAATCTGATTGGAATATTTTATTTTTTATAGTAAAAATATTTAAGATAAATATAAAAAACTGCATGATGTCTTAGTGAATTCCTAGAAATGTTATTTATTTGCCTAATTCGTTAATATATGTATGTACAACTAATTTGACCAATTGGCATGTACTACACGTTAAGTATAAATAATAAAATTAAATTAAAAGTGAAAATAAAATTCGCAAACAAGTGTTAATAATAGGAAAGAGTAACATTATGTTAACGTACATAAAGTATTAATAACGTTTACAGTTCAATCTATTTGAACTGTAAATATTTAATAAGATTTATATTATTCTGAAAAAAACACACCAGCACATACATTTTCATACAACTAAAATACTGGAAAAAATGTAAATGGCATATTGTTACTAAAAAATCTAAACTTTTTTTACTAATAATTGCATTTTTATGAAAAAGTAAAAGAATCAAGAATAAAATCATATACTAGGTCACTTTATCTGCGTGGTCTGTATTAATGCATGCGACAGAGATAAATATAAATGACAGGATGACAGACAGAGGGGGGGGTGAATTCACCAGGACAGAGAAAAGCGAAAAAGTTCATAGTTCGCTTGTTCATAGAACACTCATCAAAATTCACGACAAACCTGATAAGCAAAAATAGAAAGACAGTAAAAACTGTCGTGGGTCTACTGACAGGGTACTGACTACATTGTTGTAAGCTTAATAAACAATGCAGATTTGGTCTATTTGAAGAAAACACATCTTATGTTGGTGCGATAGCCTGGCAAATGTGTGGTTCTTTGTAATAGGCAACGATAGACCATTGACAAAGAGCTATATGGAGAGTTCAGTCTGCAAGATGCTAGACTTTGAAAAGGATAGGACTGGAGAATGTAACCTAAGGATCAGAAGAGGACCAGAATAGATCTGAAAACAGTGACAGTAAAACAGGCCGATAGCCAGCTCAAAAATATAATATACCTAATATAATCTCAGTCTATGACATCCCCTATATTATTGAACGAACGACGAAGATTCATTTCCATTACATTTAGCATACTGAAATCAAACCTCATTTGTACCGGGTGGCCAATTAAGAATGGACGCCGGCTTTATCTCAGAAACTACTTATCGTATAACTTTGGGAAAAAAACTCTAATAAGTAAATCGACCAAGAGAAATCGCTGGAAATTATTTTCAAGTTCGAAAAATGTCCGCTAGGGGGCGTTTCGCTGATAGCCAATCAGAAAACAGGGTTTTTCTCAAAAATATGCAGGTAAACGGGTATCTTAAATATTACTATTGTAATCATCGAGAAATTTGTAATTTTTTTGATATGGAGTGTTTTGCTCTATCTCATAAAATAAAGTGGTGGGGGAAGGTTAAACTTGTTTTTATGAAAATAAGGATAACTCTGGTTTAGGTTAACCGATTTAAATAAACTAGGGCTCGTTTAAAAGAGCTTTTCTTCCTTAATAATCTCCAGTGTAGATTTTGTTTCCATCATTTTTTTTGTGGTAGCTAGAGGGCGCTGTTTGACATCATAACAGATATTGCGCTTTTGCATAAAAAAATTAAATAGGAGGTTATATTTCTCTTTACACAGTTAAATAGAGAACAAAATTTCCAAAATATCAGCGCAAACCGCAATTTTCTATCTTGTCTAACCGAAGATATTAAGAGAACAAATCATGTTGACTGCCGCTTAGGATTATATGGTCTAAAAATTATAGTAGTAGGCTAGGAAACAAAAAGAGGTAAATTAGTTACGTCAAAATATCAAAACGTTTAAGTTCAGTTTTCATGCATCCGAATTTCGGGCGTTTTCTTAAAAAAGATGACGTCATAAATTTTTAAACGTGTTTATGTAACATTATCGTCCATCCACATAATTTTTACGAATTTCTTGGTTAATTATACGTATACTCTGTTTTTTTTTCTCAGGTAAGATTTCGACAGACGATGACAGAAGAAAAGCAGATAAAGTCCCATACCAATCTATTTATTTTAGTAAAAAAAGTTTCTAATTATTTTTAAGTTATCTATGGATGGGTTTAAATATAAATCCGTCATACGTCGTGTCTTGTTGTTTTTAACCAGTTTTATTGGTTTATTTAAAAAATGACAGATCGTATTTCAATTTTATTGGTTTGACGGAACGACAAACGGACGCCGATGCGTATGAAATAGCCTTTAGATTTTTGTCATTTTTGACGCTTGTCAAAGTCTTGTCAAATTATAGGTTATAATTTTGTGTCAACTTTTGTTAAATACCCTGCGTTTTGGAAGATGATGCATTTTTATTCGTATTATTACGTGTGTTTTGTGTCTTTTGAAGTCAAGTGGAGGAAAAATCGAGTGAAAATTAACTGTAGACCCAGAGCACAGTTTATGGTTAATACTCGCTGCCCAGGCAGAAAGTCTTATACACCAATGAAGTTGCCATCGATAAAGTTTGTATACCATTTCGTCGTAGATAAGTGCATCTCGTATAAGGTAGAAGGATCAAACTAAACACATACTAAAAACTGGAGTAGCTGTAAAATATCGACATCACACGATAGGCAAATAATGGATTTTAGTACTGCAGAAAAATAATGTCAAAAGGTACTGGTTTAAAAAAATTAAGATTAAAGTTAATTAATCAACCTTTAAGATATAAAATTTGGTAGGAGTTATTATTAATAAAATAGTTTGTTTTATTTACCTATGTTGTTTTATTTATTTCTGTGGAATATTAGAAATTTGTATTTGTACATAAGTTATATTGATAAATATAATCATAAATGCGGGTAGTTTCATAAAGCTTGAAAGTAAATAATATTTCTTTTTTATATTTTTTTGGTATGTAGTGTTTTGCTCTTGTTTGTTTTGTATTAACACATACCGTTTTTATTAAATAAAATAACTCGATTACATTTTTTCAGTTTTATACAGTTTTTTTCACAATATTTTGAAGTAATCACTTGTCATCTTGTCAATCAAATTTTAAATATTTCCTGCTATGCGTTCCAGTTGTACCAACTTATTTCTTTGTAAAATAAAATAAACTACTTTGAAATTAAAATGACAGACATATCTATCACTGTCAAGGATCTTCTCGTTGGACAGACTATAGGTACTTCTCAGAGTAAAATGTCCTAAAGTCGGACAATCAATTTTATTAAAATTTCTAGGAATTTTGTGCCGCCATATTGCTTTTAACAGAAAACGGCCAAATTTCGTATGGCAAAAAACTATGGGTTTATTTCATGTAACGTCATTTAGCTATTAATCCAAGTTCGTCCTTGATTTTACGTGTTTTACCGGTTGTTTGTGTTATATATTATTGTATTATAAAGTTTATGTCGTTTGGGTCACTTTTTATATAGCCCCGAAGGTGCAAATGTTAACAATATGCACTACTGGTCCAAATCTACCCTGGATGCAAGTAGTTCAGCACCAAGACCCTTGGTTTGGTTTGGTTTGGTCGGTACATGTTTAGGCAGGAATTCTAGGATGGCGAATGATTATCTGAATGAAATGAACTATCCATAATTTCTAACAGATAATAACCTAACCAATTTTGTTAGGGGATCCACCATGATGAAAATGCATTTGTTGCAATTTCATCAGCATGAATGAAGTTGGTGTAGATAATGCAGTTTGGTGCAGTTGTATCACATATTTTGCTATGAATGTGTGGGGCTTCTTGGATACCACTTACTTTAGTAGATAGAGACGCTGGAGCGGCATATTTCCATGGCTAGCTAGGTCATCGGATTCAATATGCCTGGGTTTTAATTTATGGGGTCGAATCCAAACTAAACCCGAACGAACATGGATAAATAACAATTAAATGGTATTAAAATGAAATTATAATATATGTTTTGATATTTTAACGTAACCAATTTACCTCTTTTTGTTTCCTAGCCTACTACTAAAATTTTGAAACTATATAATCCTAAGCGGCAGCCTAACATAATTTGTTCTTTTAATATCTCCGGTTAGAGACAAGATAGAAAATTGCAGTTTGCGCTGATATTTTGGAAATTTTGTGCTCTATTTAACTGTGTAAAGAGAAATATAGCCTCCTGTTTAATTTTTTTATGCAAAAGCGCAATATCTGTTATGATGCCAAACAGCGCCCCTTAGCTACCACGAAAAAAATTAATGAAACAAAATTTACACTGGAGATCATTAAGGAAGAAAAGCTCTTTTAAACGAGCCCTAGTTTGTTTAAATCGGTTGACCTAAACCAGAGTTATCCTTATTTTAATAAAAGCAAGTTTAACCTTTCCCCACCACTTTATTTTATGAGATAGAGCAAAACCTTCTATATAATAAAAAATACAAATTTCTCGATGATTACAATAGTAATATTTAAAATATCTGTTCACCTGCATATTTTTGAGAAATACCCTGTTTTCTGAATGACTATCAGAGAAACGCCCCCTAGCGGACATTTTTCGAACTTGAAAATAATTTCCAGCGATTTCTCTTGGTCGATTTGCTTATTAGAATTTTTTTTCCCAAAGTTATACGATAAGTAGTTTCTGAGATACAGCCGGCGTCCATTCTTAATTGGCCACCCGGTACACATACATCGATTTCGTTTAATTCAATCAATCTTTAACGGTACAGCCAAACGTCAACCGGTTTATCGATAACAATTTGCGTAGTACGTACATTACCTTGTTGTTTGTTTTTGTTTAAACTTGGTCCGAATTTCCACATTTCCCAGCGAGATCTCGTTTTCGAACAGATTTCTCCCACAAATGCAACGCTACATTTATGCATACGCACGAATATTTATTACTAATGTGTGCTTCGATGAAATTCCACACAAGGCCGCTGAATCCGCGAAATGAGAATGCCACTGTTCAGAGTAACGAAAACTACATTTTCTGGGCCTTTTCTTAATATTATTTATGCAACATTTTAAGTAACTTTGTAAATTTGAATAATTAGAAAGAATAAAGATGTAAGTATTCCAAGAAAAAAACTAATTTGTATCAGTTCGTATCAACACGAATTTATATTTTGGTGAAAATAAAAAGTTTATTACTGGGCTGCGAAAAGTACCGGTAAAAATTATTGCACCCACATATAGAAAAAACTCCTCCTGGAATTGGAAACGGGTTTTCGCACCAACCGCGGCACCGTCGACTCCATTTTCTCCGTTCGCCAACTACAGGGAAAAGTAAAAGAGCAGCAGTGTAAACTTTATGTTGTATTCATCGACCTAACAAAAGCCTTCGACTCTGTAAATAGAGATGCACTCTCGACAATTCTGAATAAGTTCGGAATACACAACAATTTTTTTACAGTGTTAGACTACATAAAACCTCCATAACAAGTCAAGAGTGTCACATCATGTTATATGGAAGCGAAACCTGGGTACCGTACCGCTGACACATGAGCGCATTAAACAAGTTACAACAGAGACACTTTAAAGCCTCAGCGAGGGCTACAGCTTTAACTTAATTGTTTAAACTTGATGGTAGTGGAAAGATTACACTAGAATTGTCACAGGGTGGTCGAAATTGGTCTATTTTAACCTTTGAATAAGAAGACTAAGGAAGGAGCATAATGCTATCCATGTATTCATGCATGGTGGGCGGAAAAAGCACTCTAGGGTGGGGATCCTTGACAGTTCTGTTTGACGATTCATTTGACACATTTGAATTTGATTTTAAATTTTGTGGATTTGTCAGTCTTTACGGAGCTTATTTTATGTTATTTATTATTTATTCTACTACTGATAGTTGTAGAAAGGTAGTAAATCTAGATGGAAATTGTGGCAGAACTTAAATTAACAGTGACACTATCGCGATTTATCGAAAAAGACTCTAAAATAGTTGGTTGTGTAGCGTGCGGTAGATCTCGGCAAAAATCGAGTGAAATAATGGAACAACTTTTCGCTAGTAAGTGACTATATGATATACATACGTGTAGTAAACCGATCATTTATGAAATTCACTTAAATTAACTAATTATATATTTTCTCTTGCATTTTTGCTTTTATTTACTACTTGCAAAGATTAGATGTCAAAGAATTTAGATACGTTAATTTGACTTACCTGCTTCAGTAGCGTATCGGATGTTTGTGTTAATAAATACTTATTATAACTTATCTATTTTTATTAGAATTATATATTTTTATAACAATTTTAATAACTACCAACATTTATTCACAACGTAAAATAAAACAACAAATTATTGAGTCTACCCCACGTCTACCCTACATCATAGTTTTACATTTTTTAAATAAAATTAGAACGACACTGATAAATCGGAATTTAAGTCGGCCATATTTGAGGCCTATTGCGGTGTACCTAAGATTTTTGATATGCTCCTTCCTTAGTCCTCTTATTCAAAGATTTTAACAAAAAAACTTTTTCTTGACTAGATCGTGTAAAACCGCCTGTGGATATTTTCATTGGAAACTGAGATAAAGGTCTTTTTTAATCTGATTTAATGGTTATTTCGTAAATTATCTACAACTTATTTCACAGAATAATGAAATTCTGTAAAGATATTCAAGGCACTTTTTTAACCACAACCCAGTTTTTTCTATACTTGCTCTTTTTGTCAAAAAAATATAGTGTGATATGAAACCGAAAATCGGTTTTGCTGTATCTAGTCAGGAAATTGTTTTTTTTTCTGTTAAAACAGACCAAATTTGATTAAAAAAAATCTAAAAAGCCACATTGTGTGCTCCCCACTATCCTGGTTTACTTTTTATTTACACTATACGTTTAACACTTAATCTCAGTACTGTATCGTTGAAATGCCATCAACAATCCGCCTTCAATGGTACTTACTACTCTGAGTGTCATCTGCCGTCCTTGGTTATTATGTGTGTCGTGACATTATAAAAACAAACATAATTTTCGCAAAATTTTTCGGATTTCGTACATTATATTCGAGGTTATCGTTATAATATATGTATAATTTATTTACATCCCACAACCTTAAAATTTCTTATAACACATCATAACAAATGTCAATGGAAATCAAAATGTTTTGAGAAGTCCACTCTTTATCGATGTTCTAATTAGTTTTAATTAATTTATAACATAATTTTTCCTCTACATTTCGCCAATATAAGTAAATATTAGGTACTAGAAAAATACAGCGAACAATAACGTGAGATCTGTTTTTTAAACAACTTAGAGATGTATACAACTTATAAATCTAGGTTCAGAGTTTAAGTGTTCAGGAACAAAAAAAACAGAAAACAAAAAAATTAAAAAATGAGTCATTAAGTAGACTGATAAGATTCCAAAAAACTCAAGTACTTATACTAATAAAACCACATGTCTTTAACACAATTAGAATACTTACATATCCATACAATTGCTAAAAACGTAAGCAACTCAAAAATATTTATCAGGTGAAATAAAATTAGGTTAAATTTCATTAGTTGTCATCATGCTATAAGTATATACAGGCTGAGTCTTAAATATGTGCAAATGTTCTTTACCATTTTTTAAATAAGTTCAAAATAACCGAGTTATTCAAATTTGGTATTGAAATGTATTGAACCGGATTTTTTCTCTATTTGCATCATTTTTAGTGCCTGCTACTCTGAGTGCCATCTCACCAAGAGAAGGTAAGAAGAGATGAGAGAAGGTAATGAGAAAGCAAATGATCTAGCTAGAAAATAAGGAAACTCTCCACTAAATGGACCAGAACCGTTCTGCTTCCCAAGTGGAAACCAACTTAAAGCGAAACTTGGATAACTCCTCCGTAACCTAGAATGGGAATCCTGCAACGGTCTAAGACACTCGAAGAAGTTTTTCAGGACTTATGACAGAGAAAAATCAAGGATTTTCCTTGATCTAAGTAAGAACAATCTTCGGATTGTGACGGGGTTTTTAACAGAACACTGAATGAACACCTCAGTAGTTTACAGTTAGGAAAAAACGGCGAATGCAAAGTCTGTGAGGAAAATGGGTAAACATCAGAACACCTCATCACTGAGTACGCCGAGACGACAACCATTCGTGCCATAAACTTTGGTACGACTGATATCAGGGCCCTGGGACCGTATGATGAGTTATAACTCAACAAAGGGGGACAAAATAAATGTTACAGATTATATGACCCGGACCGTATGATATGTTATAATAATATCAGAAAGGGGGACACAATAGATGCTACAACCATCTACATTCCGAGTTTCAGCCCTCGAGCTCACATAGGGCCCGAGTTACGACGCTCCAAAGACGCATTAATTCGGACGATTTTTTCGCCATTGATGATGGAGTTTCATAGTGCACGAAACGTCGTCAAAATATCATGAAAAGATGTACATTCCGACTTTCAGTCCCCTAGCTCATATAGGGCCTGAGTTACGACGCCCCAAGATCGTTACCATTTTTGTGACGCTGGGCGACTTTGGCGTGATACTTCGTGTAACGCTAGCTCGTGTGTCGCGGCCTTGAATTTTTACTCCCATCGCACCTAAAGAAGGTTCACTTCAATAAAGAACATAAACTAAGCTCAGAATGTTCAGAATGTGGATATCGTTTGTAGTGCATAATTTATCGTCTAAATCCGTACGTCGCGTACGACGTGTAGTGGCTCT
The DNA here is from genome assembly GCF_002938485.1 of Sitophilus oryzae. Lineage (NCBI taxonomy): Eukaryota > Metazoa > Arthropoda > Insecta > Coleoptera > Curculionidae > Sitophilus > Sitophilus oryzae. The sequence goes on along the minus strand of NW_022146187.1, from coordinate 1,405,665 downwards.
TGTTCTAGCTCTAAGGACCTGACGGCCGCACGCACCGCCCGTCTCCAATTTTCTCTGTTTTCTGTTTTTCGAACGGCACCCTCCAGGTTGGTATTCATAAGTTTTTCAACCATGTCCACCCACCTGGTTGGCGACCCTGCACTACAAGTCTCTCCATCTCCCGCTCCTGTTGACGTGACCGAAGAAGGAAAGGATGCGTTTATAGACAGTGCTGGAAAGTCTTTGTGGTAATTGGATTGCATTAAGGACCGACACATTGGTGCGATGTGCTGTCCATCGTATTCGCAATATCCTCCTCCAGCACCACATCTCGAAGGCGTCAATGCGTCGTCTGTCGGCTGCCAACAATGTCCATGTCTCAGAAGCATAAAGCATCACCGGAAAGACAAGATTATTTACAAGATCGATTTTTGTCGATTGTGTTATGTGACTGTTCGGCCAAACTTCCGTGAGCTGCGTCATAGCGTTACGGCCCAGTTGAATTCTGCGGCGTATTTCCATTTCGCAACTACAGGTATTAGATATAAGTGCACCTAAATAAATAAATTGTTGCACAACTTCGCAGCGATCTATGTTTGTGATGTCTGGGCAGTTATTGTTTTCGTGATCTACTATCATCACCTTAGTCTTTCTGTAATTAATGCGAAGGCCGAACTCTCTACTGGTATTTTCCAATCTTGCTAGAATTGTCCTCAGTTCCAGCTGGTTTGCGGTTACCAATACCGTGTCATCAGCAAAACGTAGATTTGATATATTGTATCCATTCAATGATACACCCCCTGTCCATTCCTCTAGCATAATCCTCATAATGTATTCGCTGTAAATGTTAAACAGCATCGGGGACAACACGCAACCCTGATGTACTCCTTTCCTTATTTGACAAATATCGGAAATACTTCCATCCAACTTCACGACTGCTTGGTTGCTATCGTATAGACCTTTTATTATCTCTAAAAGATGTTATGGTACTCCCATTTTAGACATTATGCTCCATAACTGTCCCCAACATACGTTATCGAAGGCCTTTTCGTAATCCACAAAGCGTAAATACATGGGCGTGTAGTATTCTCGAGATTTTTCTATTAGCTGGCGAAGGTTTAGTATTTGCTCACGAGTTCCTCTCTCCTTCACAAAGCCGGCTTGTTCAGGTGCAAGTTGCCAAGTTACGTAGTTCGATAGCCTTTGAGTAAGTATAGCATAATTTTGCTGCCATGTGAGAGTAGTGCAATCTGTATGTAATTATTGCAATCTTTTGTGGAGCCTTTTTTGTGTAGCGGGATGATTGCGGAAGTATACCAGTCACTGGGCCAATGTCCTGTGTGCCAAATAGTTTGACAAAGTTCGTGTAGTAATCTTACACCAGTGGGACCCATACTGGTTATATATTCTGCTGTTATTTTGTCAATACCTGGAGATTTTATGTTAGCATCAAAGATATTTAAACTCCAGAGATACAATTTTTTACCTTTTTCCTTCATCGACCATTATTCTATCCTTATTTTCGTATCTCTCTTACACCGAAAACATTTGCCAGATTTACCTGTATATTGGTATTAGTATTCGATTAAATACCACAACCAATTATTAAGTAATAAATAATTTCGTTATATTTCTATAATATATCAAGTACATTAATTTGCTAACGTCAATTTTTTCATTTAATGCTTAACTGCTTAACTATTTTAAATTTTATAATGGAATAAAAATATCATGTTCGTGTTTCTTTTAATAATAAAAAGCAGTTTGGCAACGTCAGTTTTAGAAATGCCGGCGTAGTACAGCGGATTTCGAGGATGAATGAAAATTCCTAGATTCTCTTGTTGTGATGTTGCTCTGCCGCCGATCAAGCTCCGTATTCTTTATTTGCAGTATTATAGTATTTTTGCGTTATTTTGTGGACTTCTGTGGACATTGATTTGAAAATATGGTGCATTCATGTATTGTGTACAAGAGAGTGTATCATTTAAATCCAAATTTAACTTTTCACCGGTAAATAAATCAGAGGCGGACCTAGACATAAAAAATTGCAGATTTCTAAATTATATTTATTTTTAGGTTTATTTTTTAAATTGTATATTTATTAATTTATTATGTTTTTTAAATTATATATTTATTAATTAAATTATTTGTAGAAAAAAGGTACATGTGGTACGTACTAATTACTAATAACTTAATAACAATTTCGGTTTCCCCTTTAAGAAAGGCTGTTGAATAAGTATAATCTAGGTACCCACTTGGGTTTGACAAATCATTACCTACCTTTTGTGAAAATTTTATTGGGGTGTACCAAAAATGGAATTTTGCGGCCTTAGTTTTTTGTTGCCGTTACAATTTAATACGGCTTTTGTTTTAAATTTTGGTTGCTATAATGTAAATGGACATCTTTTACATGAATTTTATGACTACTACATTTTGTTGTATTTTTACATTTTATTGTATTGAAATTCTTTGCACATGCACTTTTTATTATTTATAAACAATATGAATTTTCCTTTGCAAACCAGAGAAAAAAAACTAAATATTTTTTAAGGCTAAGGGAAGAACCGTTTACTAAACAATCGCCATTTTATTTTATTTATGATTTTCTAAAATTATCGCTAGACTTTTCTGATGACTGTATTATATTATCAAATAATTTTGTTTAGATTTGTAATAATTTCATTTAATGACATTCATTTATCGAATTTTAACTACAGAGCAGACTCCCTATTTGTTCTCATTGTTTCACTACGTTGACCATGATCATTCGACTAGGCAAGTGCATTATTTAATTCCTCAACACCGAACAGCTAACTTCCAAAAATCTTTCAGTTTCATAGCGCCACATTTGTGGAATAATATTTCTAATAACTTTAAATTTCAATCCTTTACAGATTATAAAAAACAAATTAAAAATCATTTACTAAATTCATAACAATAAATCATTTAAAAAATTATAATTTCTTGGACTGATTTGTGAGGTTCTTGTTCTTCTGTCATTGGTTGCTGTTCCGGTTACACTGTTTCGTTATGCCTCTCTGCTTATCTCCGCTCATCCCTAATAAAATTATATTTTCCCTTTTTTATCTAATTTTATTTTTTTAATTCTGTTTATTTTTTTAATTTAATTTATTTCTATTTTGTTTTTGGGGTCGCACCACTCTGGTACTTTGTATCATTGTATCGATTTTTTAATCGCGGTGCGATCCCTTTAGACACACATTTTAGTAGTTCTAAAATTCATATAGGTATATAATAAATATACATATAAAAATAATTTTTTTAATCAAAAATATGTGAAGTCTACAAATATTAGTTTTTGGTAAAATATTGTGTTACTATAGGTTAAAATAACTATTTTATTTTGTTATTGCTAAAAGAGGGAGTCTCATTCACCGGAGATGAACAAGGTTTGGAACAAGATATTGAAACTGCCTTTACTATTACACCCAAAATTTGATATTTTATTTAATAAAATAAAGTAAAAAACGCTTATTGATTTTTTTAATCATTATTCTTATGTGAAAAGCCATCTTATAATAAAAAATTATGCCGGTTTTTATTTATTTCGCTATCCTCCCTCAACTTATTTTTTCCCTATTAATATCCTACCTCAACTTTTTACAATGCGACAAATATGTAAGTGTTATTATTATTATTTTTTTAAATTTATTATAAAATTATTTTAATTTCCTTAAAATACTGTCGGTCGATCGGCACGCCACTGGAAATTGACCTCAACCGTCTAATCTTTGTAAACAACTACATTGTTGCCGTTGCGCCGATACCCTATTCCCTTCTTTGTCCATTCTCTCTCGCACTCGTTGATTTTCGCAAACCAATATGTGATGAAGGTTTACACCGTTTTATGAATGGATCGTTGTATCTCCCGAGTTTAAATATCTTTGGTTAGCATCATTATCATTATCTTCCTAGTCGTATTCTCACTTCTGAGAAATCGCGATCTCATGGAATCAGGTACATCTATTTACTTTAGTTTTCCATGTTTGTCGGTCCATTGCTTCAGTTAGTAGAGTTTGTGGTGGCTTGACTTGCTCTATCCATCTAACAGGTGACCTGCCTCTCGGTGGTTTTCCTTCTACTTTTCCCTGTATTATTCGTTTTTCTAGGTTCTCTCCCTCGCATCTTGTAGTATGTCCAAAGTATTTTAGGAGTCGTCGACAGATTGTCTTTGACCTTCAACTCCCTTAGTATAATTCTTTCTAATTTCATAGTACATCCGTAACTTACGTCGCCAGCACCACATTTCAAATGCATCGATTCTTCGTATGTCTGATCGTCCAGGATTCCGCTCCAAACAGGAAGATTGAGAATATGAGCGATTTTACTAACATGATCGTGTTTCTTGTAATGTGACGATCTTTTCATATTCTTATGAAGTTACTCGTGGCTCATGGCTCCTCGTCATAACATTATAGTCCTTCCTTAATTTTTGTGTTCAAAGATTTTGGCCGTCCTGTTATCTAAAATCTTAAAGTTATGCGGAATAAATACACCCTGTACATAGATTCTATGGTTCCGTAGTGGTTTCGAAAAACGAATTCGAAATTACCGAAACCCACAAAGCGAGACTAAATATTCCGTCGACGACGCCGAAACCTTACGTCACACCGGCCACTCTCGTCACACATCGGAGAGATATATCGTTTCCTGTGTGCCTTTTTGTGAACTCGCGACGCGTCCGATTGTCGCCTGCTCAACAGTGCGTAAGCACACACATGCACGCTTTCGATTCTAAAATAAGAGATAAATCGAATTAAATCGACCAGAGAGCGCCTTTAAATTATTCACGTGGGAAGGACAAACATTTTCCAGCTAAATTATCAATACGAGGGTTGTCTTTCCTGTTTTGTATATACCTAGAGGTAGAACAAAAAGGTAGATAACTTTTAAATGCTTCTTTTTTCGCCTTTTTGCATTCGCTGGAACCATTTCTGAAAACAGTTATTCCACTAGCTTGTTGGTACCCTCAAAATTGCGTTTTTGAAGGCGCTGACTGCATCTTCTGGGGACTGGAACCTTTTATCACGCAGTTTATTCTTAATTTTGGGAAAAGTAAAAAAGTCGTTAGGCGTGTATAAAGGACTGTAGATAGATGATGGCCCAACAATTTGATGTTTTCTTGCTTTAAAAACTTAATAGCTTTCGAGCTTCGAGCTGTGTGGGAACTTGCATTGTCTTGGTAGAGGATCATTTTGTCGTTAAGGGTTGTTTTTTAGAAATTCAATAATTACTTCCGGTAAACAAATAGATATGTCAATCAGCAGTAACAGTTCTTTGATCTTGCAGAGGAATTGTTGCTACATGGCCGGCTTGTGAGACAAATGTCGCCACCATCTTTTTGGAAACACTTCGGTAACGGATAACTTTCGTCGTTTTTGGTTCATTTCGAAACACTCAAACAACCGATTGACGTTTATTTTCGGGTTCATAAGAGTAAAGCTTGATTTTCATGCATCCGTTGTCCGACAATACGATGATACGATTAATTTTATTAGTTGAATTTAAAGGCTTCGATTGGTTAACCGCTTCTAACCAATTGAAGTCTTTAAATTCAACCAATAAAATTAATATCGCTTCATTCAAAACCTCGTAATTAGTTGAATAAATTAGTGGTTTCAATTACACTTTATACTTTTTAGTTTACGATCATTCACAATGTTTAAAAAAACACTTTTGATTTCTAACCACAATTTCTCTTGACAGAAGAGAATCAAAGGCCAAAATGACATTTGTCGCAAATTTTGAAGTATAATTAGTGGAAAAAGTTGGTCAAGTCATGTGTGGAAAAATAGGGCGGACTTAACCCTGTATTCTATTGCAACTATTGTAAAGATTAGATAACTAATAATTAAATAATACTTTTAGAGATTATTACACAAAAATAGTTTTAATTCGGTAGATAAGTACAGGGTGGGTCAAATTCGACGCTTTTAAATGGAAACACCCTTTTCTATAGGAGATAGACGAAAACTAATATCGGTGTCTGAGCTCAATTTTCTTCAAAAACATGATGGTGAAAACCGCACATCAATATCTGTTACCGTTTCAGAGTTACGGGGTGTTTTTCAAAAATGTGCATTTTTAACAAATCGCTGTAACTTTTTTGCTATGGAGAATTTTGTATTTCTATGAAAACATTTCCAAAGCACCTTTTTACGTAGAATTTAATGGTTTAAGTATAATTTTTTTAAAATTATTAATTTAAGAGTTATCAACAGGAAAATTGATTTTTTATTTGGGACACCCCCTATATTTTTAATTAACTGAAAAGAATTTAAAATTACCTTTCCAAAAATATAGCACACTTAATATTTTGTTATAATCCCCTTCGAAATACAGAATTTTTAAAAGTTTGCCACTTTTAACTAGTAGGCTTTGGAGCTCTTATTGATGATATGCCCTTAATGGAACTGGAAAACATATTTTTCCAGCAAGACGACACACCGCCTCTGAACGCTGAAATTATCAGCAAATTTTTGCAGCCAATTTCAAGGATAATTGAATAGCTAACAAGATCCCAGCCGTTGGCCGTCGAGGCCGCTTGACTTAGTGCCCAAGGATCTAATCCTATGGATATATTTGCGGAAGAATAAATGTTCCTTATTCTTCCGTATAATCTAGACAAGAATTAGAAATACTTAGCAGTTATGAGAGGGTATCTTTCACCCCCATTGAGTTAATGAATTCTGCGAGAAATGTTCAAAAACCACCCCGTCTGTCCATAACAGAAGACAGTCAATATGTCGAATGCCTGTAGCAAAATCTCATGTCTTGGTTTGCTATTTATTTATTTATTTTTATTGTTATTACATATAGTTTAAATGTGTTGATATTGGTTAAATATATTTTAAATTGTTATCAAATTCTGCATCTCTCTTAGCAAATATTATTTTCGTTTTAATTGATGCTCACAGCTAGAATTTTTTTTCTTTACAGCCGCAGCCGGTGCCGTTCAAAGCCTACTTATTTAAAGCGGGCGAATTTTTATATACTCTATATCTCGAAGAGAAATCGAACAAAATATCAAGTGTGTTATATTTTTGGAAAGGTAATTTTAAATTCTTTTCAATAAATTAAAAATATACAGTGTGTCCCATATAAAAAATCAAATTTTCTGTTGATAATTCTTAAATTATTAATTTTAAAAAAATTATACTTAAACCATTAAATTCTACGTAAAAAGGTGCTTTGGAAATGTTTTCATAAAAATACAAAATTTTCCATAGCAAAAAAGTTACAGCGATTTGTTAAAAATGCATATTTTTGAAAAACACCCCGTAACTCCAAAACGGTAACAGATATCGATATGCGGTTTTCACCATCATGGTTTTGACAAAAATTGAGCTCCAGACACCGATATTAGTTTTTATCTATCTCCTATAGAAAAGGGTGTTTCCATTTAAAAGCGTCGAATTTGATCCACCCTGTACATAATACATATCAACTTGGCGCCTCCAATTTCTCCTAAGTGCCTCATCATTAGGCTAATTTCTCAGGGGAAGAAAATAAGTGCTTGTTTTTCTAATTTTCCATATTACATTTTGGCATTTTTATGGCTATTTATTATTATTGATATGTTTATGGATTAATCTCGACTTAAAAATGTCAGTTAGAAGATATTGCAGGATACGAGTCGATATTATATGTTTTAGATATTTTATAAAATTAATTACATCATCCAATAAAATAATTAAAAAATATATATTCAACCCGGCATTCTTCATTTTTCTACCTTTCTTTGATTTCCACTTAGCTACTGTCTCCTTTCCCTCCTTATAAGGATGCGAGAAAATATCCGTCTTAATAAATTAATTGAAATAGAAAATGCAACATTAAACTGTTTTTTAGTTTCACACCTCTATCATAGCTGGTAATGACCTGTTAATTAATTAAAAATACGTCTATAGAAAATAGTATTTTAGCAATGCTATTTTCAATACGCATATGAATCGTGAAAAAAGATTCTGTGAAAAACTATGTAGATACTGTTTTTCTTATATAGATAACATTAATTTCATCTAATTCACCTCAATTCATTTTTAAATAACATACGTTTTACGAGCAACTATTTAATTATTATTAATTACATTGCAACATGGTCGGTATTCTGAGAATTATGATTTGCATATTTTACAACATATTGCTAAGCAACAAATGAACATTATTATTTTTGTCATTAGTACAAAAAAACATATTTGTTGCACGACGCATGAGTTTTGCGTGATCTTGCTGAGAGCAACAACGAGTTTTTTGACATGAGAAATTTAATTTTGATGTCGATATGACTCCTACTTGTAGAGGGCACCACTTACATATTTTTTAACTGGTTTGAAGTGTAATAATTTTTTGACCGTACCTGTATAAAACTACTGAGTAAAAAATATACATTTACGACGTTTTTTACCCCATTCTAAATATCTTGAGAACGGTTGCTCGTAGCGATTTTTACCAAGAAACATTTTTACGTAAAAAATTACGGAAATGTATATTTTCTCACACAGTAGTTTTATACAGGTATGGACGAAAAGTTATTACTCTTCAAAGCCGCTAAATTATAGGTAGGTGGCGCCCCGTTCAAATAGGAGTCATATCGACATCAAAATCCAAATTTCTCATGTCAAAAAACTCCAAGACACCAATTTCCATCCAAATATTGACGTTACTTCAGAAATTATTTGGAAAAAATCAAAATAAAAATGAAACTTCTACACCCTGTATCTCCGAAACTAAGCATTTTAGTATACATACATTTATACGATCTTTTTTACTTATTTTTATCTGAAGTATATGCTGCCGAAGTTTCCGGAATACAGTTCGTACCACCCTGTATATGATACTATGTATAGGTAATTTGTGACTATGTGTATGATATATATATTGTATCTGATATTTAGCACATTTAGCAAATAAAGTGTTTTTTTTTAAAAATCTTACTTTTTGTATTTCATTATAGAGATCATTCGTTTTTTTTTAAATCCCATTGTCGTCCTTATTCCCAATCGCGTCAATTAATCCACGTAATACACAAAAAAAACAGAAATAGTTAAGTTTATCTTAACTATTTCACAACTCACAACATACATTATTTCAATTACCATGCAATAACTATACAATTATTTCTATTTGTGTCATTTCAGTTACAAACATAACTGTAAAGAGTCGTGCGCTATTGACACAACAGCAAAATGCAATAAAGAAGAATAATCACAAGCAAACGATTACAGCTCAACACAAACCAGATTTAATCCCATGTGAAAAATAAAAAAAATATCGTATTTTTTGAATCGTTTTGTTTGACGCGTCACCCATATGCGTCAAGGTGAGACAATACTAAAAGATTATTTTATTACTTCTGGCGTCATCTATATCACGTAAGTCCGTCCGTTTTATTCGAAAAATAAATCGAAACGAGAAACGATTGACCGGGACAACGATTAACATAAATCAATTGTCATCATGGGATCATGTTTTACGACAGCTGTATCGGTAGTTGACACACATTACCGCATAATAGAGTACGTACGTACTTTTAATTGTATTTTATTGATTTTCTGACGTCTAAGTAACAAAAAAGTACAAATAGAAATGATCTGACAGCTGACAATGATGAATTAGTAACGCATGTTATTCTAGACTTTGATTCTTGAATACTTTTGAAGATGGGAATTATTATTTTGATAGAGGATGCGGTTACCTCTTGTCATCATCATCATTTTCAGCTTATTCAACCATTTCCAATTATGGTGTAGTCTCCCTCAAATACTTAGATATATTCTCTTTGTAGTTGGGCCCATTGCTGTCTATTGTTGGCATACGGGCACAATTTATCCCTGTTAATTTCCTAACATCATGGTCCCATCTCAGGTTTGGTTTTCTTCTAGGTCTCTTCATTCCTCGTGGGTACCATGCTGTAACTTTTGTGGTCCATCTGTTGTCCGTCCTCCTTGCCAGGTGTCCTGCCCATTGCCGCTTGAGGGATTTGATTCTGTGGATGACATCTATTACCTGGGTCTTTTGTCGTATCCACACGTAAAAGAATATTACTTTTTCTCTTGGTTATTCCCAGCATATTTTGTTCTGTGGCAATATGATTAGACCTTATTAATAAACCGTGTTAATATTTCTAGCATCTTTAAGCATTTCTAGCATTTATCTTTCTATCATGTTAAATAAACCCAGTATCCTTTCCATATTTGTTTTGGTTTAGTTTGGTTTTCACTAAAAATCACTAAATTCACTAAATTCTTGAAATAATAAAACATAACATAAATATTCGGCACGTTTCTATGCACTAATTTCTGTATTTAAAAATAACACCAAATTTTATTAAACCATAAAATATTAAACAAATATTCAGTATGTTAAATAATGTTTTATTTAATTTAAGAATTTGTATGTTTATGTCATGATTATAAAACAGTGTCAAATTATATGCACCTCTGTGCCTGTAATGTTATAGCCGAGGCTATAGCTGTATTTATTCTGCCCAACATTAACCCAAGATCAACTACTAACTAAAAAAACTATACACTACCCGAGACATTACCCTATAACCAAAAATCGACGCCGGGAGGCACGTATAGCACGTTGGTAGGCAGTTCTTTTAGTTTCAAAGTAAAGGAATTTTTTTTCATCTCAAAAACTGCGACTTTGACTGATTTTGATGTTATTACAAATTTTGTTGCAAATATTATTCCTAATCTTAAATTGAAAACCGCGTTTCGCTAGCTACGGTAATTTTGGAGTTAAGATTTATTAAAATTTTTAACCCCCTCCCATACCCCCTTACCAACCCCCCACCCCCACCAAAAACTAATGGCCAGATTCTCGGGTGCCACAGTATTTTTGTGCCAAATTTGGTAAAAATCAGTTTAGCGGTTTTTGAGTTATCGTGTTACAGACAGACGGACAGACAGACAGACACCATGAAAATATTTTGTATTTAGGTCATTTATGACCCAAATAACTCATTTTGAATGAAATTAAAAAAAAAAATTTTTTTGCCGATCTTAATAGCCTACCATACCCTATTGGTATGGTCGACTAAAAATATACTTCACAAAAAATGATGTAAATCATTATTAATCAAATTATATTAAAATTTAATTAAGAAATTATTTTAACATTTTTGTTGCTCAAGTAAATATGTGTCATAAAGCAAACAAGACTTTTGAAACTGACAACACAGTAGATACTTATAAATAACCGAGTAAAGAACCTTATACCGTATGATCGAAAAAAAAAAACGGCGTCCAGTTGGCTTGGAAATGAGCATCGATGACATTCCCCATATAATTTTACACATAAAATGACAACGATCTTCATTTCATAGCCATCGCTAATGCCATTTTTTTATCATACGGCATTATAGTACATACATATACCGCAGATCAATGCAAACGACCATAAAAGTCTTATACAGGGTGGCACACCTCATTCGCCTCGGTTGATTATACGAAAACGGAAAGATGTAGAAACAATAATAGGCAAATACACCGGAGGAAATGTACAGGGTTTTTCGGAATTTAGATCCATACCAAAGTTATATTTTTTTCTTATGATGAAACTACAACACTAAAATTATAAAAAACGTATAATATGAATAAGTAAAAAATTACCCCAAAAATCTAATATAATCAAAAGTACTGAAGGAGTTCGAAAAAGAATAGAAAATCTAAATTTTACAAAAATGATTTTACTAAATTATCCAAGAACGACAGAACTATTGCAAATCTATCCAGAACTCTCAATTTTTAGTTCTCCAAGGAAAAAAGGTTTTCAACGTCATAGAGATCTATACAAGACATAAATCAAGTCCCACACTCTAGCTTTTAGTTAGAAACATTCCAATTTGTTCATCACAAACAAAAATAAGATAAACAGTTTGTAAAATGTTTACTTTTTCCTTAAACAATTTCCGTTAAGTAAATGTAATAAAAGCGGAAAACTTTAAAGGCGAAAATAAAGTATAAACAAATTTAAACAAAAATTTAACACATTTTTTAAAATCGCTTCATAACTATTTTGATTTCGTGGTAGTTTTTTTACAGGCACTTAAATAAGACAATGAATTGTATGAAATTCCAAAATTAATTGTTTTTTTTTCGGATGACGAACTATTGTAAAAAAATATTTTATCTCTTGAAAATAATATGATTTAAGTTCATGTTATTTATTTTATTTTTTTTTCCATACTTCCAATTAATTTATTGCTTCTGAATTATTATATATTAACTGTCATCTTTAGTTAGCTTAACGCCAAAGTTTTAGACTAGCTTTGGTTAAGGCTGTGCCACAGGCTGTACCCTCGGCTGTACCTAAACTGAACTTTTGAAGTTGATTTTGAGATGGAATTAAGCCGAGAAAACTTTCGCGCAATAATCGTTTACAATTGTCGTAGACAGTTCTCTTCCCAAGTTGGTTTCTGTTTACGGCAATGAGGCACCACATCAGTTGCCAATTTCCAGTTGGTATGGAGAATTTAAACGTGGACGGATTAGTCTTAGCGACGGTCCAAGAACAGGTTCATCAACAACGGCAGTTACCCAGGAAAACGTGGATGCTGTACGTAAGCTGATCCAAGAGGATCGACATGTTACATATTGTGAAACTGAAGCATTACTGGGCATTTCAAAGGCGTCAATTCAAAAAATTTTGCATGAAGAATTATCTGTAAAAATAGTTTTTTTGTTGGATACTTCATCTGTTGACGGAAGAACAGAGAGCAATTAGCAAGTGTCAATTAGTATCAAAAAACTCTACGCAGGTTTAACGCAGGAAACTCAAAAAATATATACAGCATTGTCAGTGGTAATGAATCTTGGATTTACTCTTATGAACCCGAAAATAAACGTCATTCGGCTGTTTGAGTGTTCCGAAATGAATCAAAACCGACGAAAGTTATCCATTCTCGAAGTGTTTCCAAAAAAAGATGGTGGCGACATTTGTCTCACGAGTGCGTCATGTAGCAATTCGTCTGCAAAATCAAAGAACTGTTACTGCTGATTGATACATATCTATTTGTTTGCCAGAAGACAATACCAAGTTTTCACACACCTCGAAAAAGAATTGAGTTTTTAAAGCAAGAAAACATCGAATTGTTAGACCCTTGTTAGACCGTCCTCCGTATAGTCCCGACCTAAGTCCTAATGACTTTTTTACATTTCCAAAAATTAAGAATGAACTGCGTGGTCAAAGGCTCCACTCCTCAGAAGATGCAGTCCTTCATGAACGCAATTTTGAAGGTACAAACAAGCGAGTGGAATAACTGCTTTCAGAGTTATTGGTTCCAACATTCCAACCTCGGATCCAACTCATGCAAAAATGCATTTTCCTTTGTGGAGAATACTTCGAAAAACAATAATGTTCCTAAATTATCTACTGTTGTTTCTACTACTATGCAATATATTAAGACAACCCCGTATGTGTCACATAAATTAAAATATCACATACTAGCAAAATAAAACTCTAAATCACCACAAAACACCAAAACACTTTTCTTTTACACTGGACGCGCGTTAAAACTTTTTTTTGATTGTGTTTTAATCATCTGCTGATGATGCTAACATGGTAAGTGAAGAACCGCGCGTCCAGTGTACAAGTAAGTGTTTTGGTGTATTGTGATGATTTAGTGTTTTATTTTGCTGTTGTAACACCAAAGGTAATGTCATATACAACCCCCAACTGTAATGTCATATACTAAACAATATAAATACCTACCGTATGACCGAAAAAAAACGGTGCTCAGTTGGCTTGGAAATGGCAGTCAATGATATTTCCCATATAAATTGACAGCTTCATTTCATAGCCATCGCTGACGCCGTTTTTTTGCCGGTATAATCTATAAAATATTATATAAACTGTATACATAGTCTTTAGTTTGGTACTTTTGGAATTTGGCACAAACTATAAACTAATAATTATTAAAAATATGAGGACGATTTGGTTGTCTATAAAAAAACTTGTCAACCATTATCCAAACAGTAAATATAGAAGGTCTGAAGGTCATGGCCAAATCGTTTAAACTTAAACCGATCACAACCATATTCGATAATTACATAAATAAATATTCCTAAAGGAAATAATTAGAATCTCTCAAAATTATACCAATTTGTAGACTCTTGCCCGGTGTTTTCCAGACAGCCGCGGTATTTAGGACAACTTGGCAATCAAAACATAATTCAATAAATATCATTTAGCAGACAGGAGCAACCTCCTATGAGTGAGCCGTGCGAGATCTATATTTAATTACCGATTAAAATGATTGAGTAAAGGTTAAAAGGCCAAACTGAGTAATAGGATGACACCCGGGATGACACCTTAACAGAATATAGGTAGGTAGATATTTTTCAGAAATTGTCTTCATATTCCGAATAGCCACAAATTTTTGTACGATATTTTTTTCAACTTATTATGCTTTCAGAGAAAAAATTATTATATAAATATTTCCTAAATATCCTTGTTTAAACTACCTTTCTACTTTAAATGTTTCCTAAACAAATAGGTATAATGTAGTTTTAGAATATTATTGATGATTATATATTATCATTACTACGTTACGTTAACAGAAAAAAAATGAAATATTTATTTACAATTTCAGCTGTTAAATAGAAATTGTTTTACAAATTGACTTAGTTGAATACATAAATGCGAGTACTTATACTGAAGACAAGAAAATATAATAACGACATAATATTATATGCATAAATTTAGGTTTATTTCGGATTAATAAAACGTTTCTCATTAAATAATTTTTAATAAGAAAATGTTGGTCAAACCGGACCGTCATCTGGGGTCTAGGATGTGTGACATCATAACACACCCTAGACTTGTACAGATGTTATAAATCTTAAAATAATACGGAAATCTATAGCAGAAAGCATTTAGAAACGATCCTAATATTGCATGAATCTATTACGAAACATTCAACAAAATATACTTACGATTTAGCTCCAGTTGCAGATTTTCTAGTCAGGATTTATTTACCTTCAGTGAAAATGGATTTAAATTCCTTCGCCTGGCTTTAAAACACTGTATAACACACTTTAAATTGTTCGGTGATACGCGAAACTGATTATTCGAATAGTTCTTGTTCCGTACTTGGATAATTATCTTATTATTCAGTGAGAAAAACTAATATATTTTAACACTCCACACGAAACGAAAACCAAAAACTGTCATAGATTACAGGACTTGTCATCAACTAGAAACACCGCCTGCAATGTTGCCACGATTTTATATTTATAGATTTTAGATTTTTTAAAACTAAAAAAATAAAATAATTATTAAATTACAGTAAAATTATCTCTATTATACAGCTACAAAATGTGTTTTTATTACAAATATATATTAAAAGTATCAAACAATTAGATATAAATGACGTATTCCAAACAAAAAGTGATATGTGGCAACAGGGTCTATGATTCTAATATTGGTATAGTGGCGACACCTTTCAGTCTTGTGAAAAACCAGAATTCATTTTTGTTTAATGCGTTGCATACTCTCAGGGGCAATTTTGTATATAGGGGCTATCTTAAAAGTTGCAAAATATAATCATTGTCTTGATTTTTTGATATTTTCTAACATAATATAACAACGTGTTTAAAAACAATGTGTCATTTTATTAACGCATGACCGAGCATTAAAAAAAATACACTGAAGATATATTAAAATTATTAGAAGTACAGTATGAAATTTATCATATTAATTTCATAGGAGGCGAAGATGATTACCTAATAAAAGATTGATCAATCTAATTCTTAATTTAATTCTACAGTTCTTATATTATTTTTTGTAGTTTCTTTATGGCGACATTTTCTTTATTATCTCTTAAAGTCGCTAATTATTCAAAATCGACTTTAGTTTATGGATTTTATTATTTAGATTATACAGTATGATCGAATAAAAACGACGTCAGCGATGGCTATGAAATGAAGATCGCTGTTATTTTATATGTAAAATTATATGGCAAATGTTATCGATCGTCATTTCCAAGCCAACTGGACGCCATTTTTTTCGATCATACGGTAGCAGTTTACTTAAAGTTACCCACAATAGTTTAATAACTCTGTTAATAAGTAGTAAGTATTCATTATTTTATTAAGAAAAATAAAGCAGTAGGTACTATCTGTGGGCGGAACGAATGTATATGTTACTAGTAATTTTATTTTGTGAGGAAAATTGCTTCTTGGCCTCAAAGGCTTATGCGCAAAGATATCCAAACAGGAATCTTCCTGATAAGCGTTCGTTTGAAAATTTATGATATTTTTTCTTGATAAAATAATATAAATACATATTTAATAAATATTATAACTATTATATATGATTATATTATATTATATTATATTATGATTATAAAACTAGTGTAGGAGTAAATTAAATAAAATAAACTATTATGAATTTAAATGAAGTTCGTAAACTAATATCGATTTTGAAAATAACTACTATCACTAGAAACTTGCCATGACCTCTTGGTTGCCATTTTATTGAAAAATTTATTGAAAAATTGATTGAAAAACTTATTGAAAAATCTGAGCAAGATAGATATAGGAAACCCTAATATAGTTTGAAAGAGCATTTAAATCTGCTTCGACTTATTTTAAAAAATACATATTGCATTTGAAATAACAAACAAATTTTTCAGTAAAGTTTATTACTCTGGCTTAAAAGTCACCACAAGAATTAATTCTGAAAAGTAAAGTACAGGGTGTTGACAATCTTTTTTATTATAGCATGCATATATTTAAATATCTTTAAATATCTCAAAAACCAAAGCTTCTAAACATGTTTGACCTTGATAATAAATGCCTTATTTTGTGTCCAAGGATCCAAAAATGAAATAAAATACCGGGTGTTCCATAAGAAAAAATATAATTTTGGTGTCGATCTGTCATAACCTGTATATTTCAAAATAATTTTAAATTATGCACATTGCCTTCCCATATATACCCATAAAATATTTTGTTTCTACATCTTTCCGTTTTCGTAAAATCAACCGAGGTAAATGAGGTGTGCCACCCTCTATAATATTTTTTCGTTTCATTTAATATACAGGGTGAAAGTACTCACGTAAAAATAAGACTTATTTTTCATATCAACATAGGTCCGATTCAGCTTTGTTTTGTAGCAACAGGGTCTTAAAGTCGTTACTACTTTGAGGGTAAGTGTTACATATTTTAATGCTAAAAAAGTGTCAATAAATTCATCAGGGACGTGCATATGGGTTATCACTAGAATATTTTTCAAAAAAAAACATATGCGCCACTGATTTTTTTCTTTTGATTTCAAAATTATGTAGGCCGTTTAATTCCAATTAAAAGTTATCTCTTGATATTTTGTCAAATTCGGCCTCCTTGATGAGATCACAAATTAATAAAATTAAAATTAAAATAAAATTAATAAATTATATATTTTACCTAATTTATTATTAAATATTATTACTATTAGTTATTGTTACTATTAGTCCAACATACAGCAATTTCAAATAAGAAAATAATGGTATTTAAGTACAAAAAAACTAATTTTGAAAAGTTCCTGTAACTCAAAAACTATGCATTTCCATACCTATATTTATAGGAACTTTTTTTTCATATTTTCTGATGAGAAATCAATGAGTACTTATTTAAAGCTATCGCAGGTTAATAATATTAATTTTTTAAGGGTTGTTATTAGACTTGGATCAAGGCAAATTAATAAAATTGCATTCTCACCAAGGAGACCGAAATCGACGAAATATCAAGAGACAACTTTTAATCGGCATTAAATTGGTTACATTACTTCGCTAACAAGAGAAAAAAAGAGTCAGTTGCGTACATGCTTTTTTTATAAAACGACCCTGGTGATTATGTCGACACTCTTTAGCTTTAAAATATGTCGCATTTATAGTAACTTTTACCATCAAAATTTCATTCGAAATGCTAAAAGTACTTATAATAAATCAAAAAAATATTAAGACTTTAACACCCTGTAGCTACGAAACAAAGCAAAATCGGACCTATGTAAAAAATAAATATTATTTTTACATGAGGAATCTCCCCACAAGAGATGGCACATTTTACAAATCACCCTGTATAATCTTGTTTTCATATTTCGTTTTTTATATTTTAACACTTAAAGTGATTAAATATGTGAAAACAATGTTTTCAACGATCCCCCGTATATTCGCCAGACGTCTCCGCCTTTCCACCCAATTCCACCCTAAAATCGGTTCGCTATAGGGTGCGGTTTGATTCACTTCACCCACAACCCTACAATTTTTATCCATACGCACCCGCTGTTTAAAAAAGAGAAATTTTAAACAAAATACAACTTTGCAAATAGCGGTTACCTGACTGAATTAATAGAGAGAGTAGTGCAATTTTCTTAGTTAGTTAGGAATTTGTTGGAAATTGTGGAAACCTGGAAGAATTCTCATGGATTTAAAAGGAAAAGTGGCACTAGTTACGGGAGGAGCGTCAGGGCACGGTCGTGAATATTGTAAAGAATTGTTTAAACATGGGTGTAAGGTAAATAATAACCAAATATTGTTTTTTTAAAGGTCATGTTTGTATTAAATAAGTATACAAAAGCGTAGCACATACAGGGTGTCCCATTAAGGCGAGAAAACCGCCAACATAGGAATATTTAAAATTATTTTTTACAGTTATTTTAAATGCAACATGCTGTTAGTATTTTTTCTATTAGATGCAGAATTAAAAAATATTTTATCGAGGCATTATACTATATACTACTTGTACATACAGCTCTTTCAACGATAAAATACCAAACGAAAATCTTTATGTGGCTTTGATAAAAATTTACTTGATAACGGTCAGTGGTAGTTCTGACCGAAACGTTGTGTTAATCGAATTAAATAAAGACAATGGAGGTCCGAAGTTCTTTTAGTTTCAAAAATTTACCGTTGAAAGAGCTATACATATATAATATAATAATATAGCAAATATCTGCCAAACCGTTAAAAAATTAGAAACATTTAAATACAAAAAATGTTTATTTTTTATTTCTGCATCTAATGGAGAGGCTTTTGCATTTAAAAAATTGCAAAATAGTATTTTAAATATTCACGAACGAGGGAGACAATAACTGATTGCATTTTTAAAATTATAGAGTTTTTCATATAAATTTTTTGATTTATAGTTTAGGTACCTACAAAATTATTTGAGGGAGGGGGGGTTAATGATGAAACAAAATCATAATCGAAAATTTAGTGTGTGGATGTTATACATTAATAATATTAAACACGTCGATTTGTAACAAGCGCTACCAGTAGGCGCGTGTAAACAATTTAATTTACATCTTAGTAATTATGGCATGGCATTACATTCTTACATTATCCTCTATACAGGGTGAGTCTTAAATAAGTGCAAATATTTTCAGAGCTGGTAGATCTCGATTAAAGAAACATAGTTGTTTTACTTTAAAAATTTGCAAAAAAATGTTTTTTGCTTAAATTTTTAAAACCACTGGATCTTTTTTGTTTCTTTTTTGTTGTAAATTTAATTTACTACCTATGTTGCCATATTATCAAGAAATTGCGTTTTTTAAATAAAAATTAAAAAATATTCCAAAAAATTCCAAAATTTCAAAAAAAATTTTCGCGAAAAAAACTCATAATCGTGTTTCTGTGGTCGAAATATACTAACCTTAAAAATATTTGCACTTATTTACAGGGTGGCGCCTCTCATACGCCGCGGAAGCTCCAAGGAGAACGGTAGTTTATATAGAAATTAAATTTTGGCAGCATATGTAGGTTAACTGAAAGCATTTTATAAAAATATATAGCATTATACAGGGTGTCCCCCAAAAAAAAGTTACACATAAAAGTTTTGTTTTTTCTAATGGAACACCCTATATATTAATTAATTTTCGGATTCTAGGAAAAAAATAAAGGTGAGTTTTATCAAAGAAGCATATACCTAAAATCTAAGGATTTTGACATATTTCACATTTTGTGAAAAAGAAGAGTAAATTTTAAATTTCGATAACAGCTACCTAAATTTTAGTTAACCTTTTATAACCTGATATTTAATTACAGTAACCATTGTATGTTAAAACAAATTGAAATTTGGCCCGAAAAGTTGTACAGGGTGAGACAAAATTAATATGGAACATTAGTCACTTTTAAAAGCAAGTTACTCCTTTATTTTAAATGGAATACCCCGTATATTTTTCCGGTGTTCAATGAAGAATTTATATATCTTCAGAATACTATTAAGTTTGTCTACCCCTCAGACAAAGATTTTTTTTGATATTTTAATTTTTATGTTTTTGCGTCAGTAGATCTTTAATATTTGAAAAAATCTAGGGGGTGGCTGTGTGATATACCTTTTGTTAATTTAACAAAAATTAAAGATTGTAGAGTAAAATACTCAACTGTAATAAAAAGATACACGTTTAAAACATATTTTAATTATTACAGAATTAAAACTAGATATAAACCTATAATTATGTGACAAAAGTTAGCTAGAAGAAATCAAATGCTCAAAAGGCTTCCTTTCCTGTTGTGTTAATTGCATAAAATGATTGTCTTTTCAAAAGAGTCTTTTCATTTTAAAAGGCATTTATGTGGAGTTCTACCTCGAAAAGCAGCTACAATAATTCCTCTCATGTTGTAAACACGGATGCCATTAACATATCCCCATAAAAAATCCAGACTAGATAAAATCAGGAGCATTTAAATATTCTATTAATTGGTGAATGCACACTGTATTCACCAACTAATAGAATCATATCAATTCTCTCTGATGTAGGATAAGTTTGAATTTTCGGCAAATTTTTGAGAATTTTATTTGTTTTAACTGATACAAAATGATAACTAGTTATTAAAGTTGGACTAATTAGACAGTTATGTTGAAGTAACGTCAGACATATCACAGCCACCCTAGATTTTATCAAATAATAAAGATCTACTCAGATCAAATCATATAAATGAAAATATCTAGGAAATCTTTGTTTGAGGGGTAGGCAAACTTAATAGTATTCTGAAGAGACATGAATTCTCCATTGAATATCGGAATAATATACTGGGTGTTCTATTCGAAATAAAAGAGTAACATGCTTTTAAAGGTGACTAATTTTGAAAATTAATTTTGTCTTACCTTGTATAACTTTTTGAATCAAGTTTTAATTTGGTTTAAAGTACAGTAGTTAATTTAACTACATATTAGGCTATACCGGGTAAATTCCAATTTAGGTAGCTTTTATTGTAATTTAAAAAATGTTCTTTATTTTTAGAAAATGTTAAATATGTCAAAAACCTTACATTTTAGTCATATATTTCTCTTATAAAACTCACCTTTATTTTTCTCCCAGAATCCGAAAATCAATTAATATATAGGATGCTTCATTACAAAAAAAACACAACTTTGATATGTAACTTTTTTTGGGGACACCCTGTAGAGCTCTCTATATTTTTAAACAGTTCTCTGAATTAACCTATAAATGCTCACAAAATTTAATTTCAATACAAACTGTCGTTCTCCTTGGAGCCTCCGCGGCGTATGAGAGGCGCCACCCTGTATAACAAGAATAATTTAAATTTTAAAAAAGAAATTGGTATTAATAATAAAGTTTCAATGATCGCAAATACTGTAAAATGATAAGGCTTTATTGATACAAATTAGTAGTGTGTCCTGTACAAAAATAAATGTATACATAATAAAGATTAAAAGATTCATATTTAGATATTAACGATGTTACTACTCAACATTTTGTCTCTTTTAGGTAGCTATTTGTGATATTAATACTGATGCCGGTGAAGAATTACTGCATCAGTTATCCAAAAATGGAAAAGATAGAGTGATATTCGTTCCATGTGATGTTACCGATTACCTTCAGTTTGAAGGCAAGTTTTATCACTTTAAAATTTTAAACTTACTAACAATATTTTTTTCTTCTTTTCAGAGGCGTTCCAGGCAACAATCTCTCAACTAGGAGGAGTAGATATTGTTATTAATAATGCATCGGTCATGAATGACAGACTGTGGGAGTTAGAAGTTGATGTCAATCTAGTAATATACCTGCAAATGTTTATACATTGTTTTTTAGTCAAATAAATTTATTGCTGTTTTAGAATGGAGTCATAAGAGGTCTTCTATTGGCGTTTAGATTTCTGGGCAAAGACAGAGGTGGACCAGGTGGAATAGTAGTTAACGCAGGTTCCAGTTGTTCCCGCACCCCGTTAGTGTCACTTCCGGTAAAGTTAAATGTTTTTTTTACAGTTTTACTCTTACTTTAAACCCTGTGATATCGACCGAAAATAACATCGTTGTATAGTTTATCAGAAACCAGTTGGAATAGATTGGGACTAGGGTTTCCAAACCGAGATCCCGGTGTATGTTTAATCCCGAAATCCCGATATTAAATCTCGGGATCGTGAAAATCTCGAAAAATTTAAATGCGAATTAACTTATTGAATGTCAAAGTCACCTTTTCTTTAAAAACTACTTTTATTTTTGAATGAATTACATTTAAGTTTTATTTAATTATATAAAATCTAAAAAATTGACATCTGTTTTAAAAACTAACTAGCTTGAAGAGCTCGTGCGACAGACTGTAAAAAATAGAATCTGTACTTGGAAAAATGCTAGTCTATTGTTGTCTATTCAGCACTTATACACACACACACACAATATAACTCCTCCCTTCTCAGAGACAGCTATACCGATTGAGGGGGTAGCTGGATATTTCTTGAAGGTGGTGGTTGAACGTCACGTCGACATCTGGGGAACTTCTTATATATCAGGTAGATGCAAAGGATGAAAATTACCAGGTACAAAAGCAGTGTCCACAGGCTTGGGATATTTCCTGACTTCGTCAAATACCAGGTGTGGTTGATTTTCAATTAGTTGATTTTTCAATGTGTGGAGATTGTCGAGTCTTATTTCAGATATTTGGCTTGTTAAATGTAGAGTCGGTAGGATCTTATCATCTTCAGTAACATAGTCGTCGAATAAAATCAAATGATTGGTAGTATTAATTATTTTCCTTTCATTGATTATTAATAAATCGTTCACTAAGGTCTCACAACCAGGTGGTATTTCAAAGATATATGTACCTTGAAATTTAGCTCTCTTCTTGTTTGAAACATTTCAAGTGTGCTTGAACTTCATAAGGGAGTACAACGAGCCATTGGTTTGTATTGTCTAGTTGATTGACAATAGGCTGTGTTATTTTTAGTTCGACTTGCTTACAGTTTTTATTGTTTGTTTATGATTGCAATAATTGAACTGAACATGGACTGTTGTAGCTGACTTCTTTAAGAGGGGTGTCGCAGATGTAATAACTATCCATTGCTTCTTTGCAAAGTTCATTTTCGAATGCATAGTGCAATTGACCTTTATCAAGTATTTATTAACAGGTAAAATTGCCTTGAAGAGACTCTTATAATATATAGGTATAGAAAATAAATGAAAATAAGTGAAACTCATCTGAAATGTTATAGGAAAAATGAAGTAAATATGTTATTTTATTATTTAAAATAAAACATTCTAATTCAATAATATTTTCATAATACAATATATTATCGATCTTAACAGGCAAAGGCATAAGATTTTCACCTACTTGAGCCTGTATGTTTTTAACTCAATAAAGAGATCATCTGTTTTTATTATACTTGGATGCATTATTTTTAATTTGGAAAAAGTTAATGAATTTTCGATATCTTGTAAAATAGAATCGATGGTTTCATACATAATGATTAATTGATTTAATGTATCTTTTATAAAGTGAGAATTCTGAGAATAAGTTGTTGAGTTTATTATCAAAGGAATTTGATCTATTTTGCCTTGCAAAATCTTTTCATTTTGAGTTATTTGTTGTATCGTTAAATTAAATTTATCAATTACACCTATAGATAGATAATTTTGCTTTCGAATATTTTCCTCTAAACTGTTTTGGTTTTTCTGTAAATTTTGAATTAGTTTTCATAACGTCGCCATCTGAAGCGTCTAAATTTCCAGTTACTGCTTTAAAAACTGAGCCTACAACATTCACTAGCCCTCTTTTTTTGTTCTGTTTGAATGTGGAATAATTTCTGATATTTTGTTTTCGACTCTCTTTGCAAAATTGTAATGCTTTTTACATAATGTACAGAATCTTTCTTATACTCTCTATGTTTGTTTACTAACTCGACAATAGAAATTGTATTTATATAAAGTTTATTTGTTTCTTGTATTATTGGGTGTAAGTCATTAAAATGTATGAAAGTAAAAGTATACTGTTTAACTTTTGCATTCCCTAATTTGATTGGTAGAAGTCCGACATTATCGTTGACTTTCCTCACATTTATTTTCTGCTGAACCTCGTATGCAGAGGTGATTACTCTGAAACATAATACAACTATTTTATAATGGTCACATTAGCCTAGGTTAAGAATTTTACTAATCAAAGCTATATCTGTATTTAAGTGGGCGTTTAACATTACCCATGTGTACCTTTTCTTGACTTTCAGTAGATACTATTTTTCTTGCAGGGTTGGTACTTACAATTTTGGTAGGGTTAGAGAACTTATTGGCTAATTTTTTGACGTACGTGCTTTTAATATAAACCTTTGATTTGGTTCTAATATATCAGGGTCATCACGCGATTCATTAATTTTACCGATTAATTTTGTTTTATTTGCTATTAGATCTTCGTTAATTTTTGAATAAAGAAGTTTGGCTTTTTCTTTATGTTCCGAAACGTAATTAGTTAATAACAGCTGATCAATGTCCAAGTTAAATGGATCATTTGAAGAGATATGACCACTAATAACGTCAACAGGTTTTAACTTAGTAACAGAATGAATTGAATTATTGTAAGCCAAAATAGCGTATTTCATTCTTTGATGTATCGGTGTTTTATTAAAATTTTGGTTGTTTAATAATCGAATGTGTTCTGATAAGGTTGAGTGTAATCGCCTATAAGACCATTAGATTGTGGATGGTTCGGCGAGCAAAAGTGTATATTAATTTTATGAAGTTGTAAAAGTTCTGTTACTACTGTGTTCTTGAATTCGGTACCATTGTCAACAATTATCTTAGACGGAATACCGTGATGAGAGAAAAATGTTATTAAGTTGTCAACAATTTCCGTGCCGACCATAGATTTTAACATGTACGCTTGCGCATATTTAGAAAACTATCTATTATAGTTAGAAATTTAGTCTGTTCTAGTGTATAGGTGTCTAAATGGATTATTTCGAAAGGTCTAACTGCAGTGGGAGTAATATTCATTTTAATATTGATTGGATGACGCTCGTACTTACTTTTTTGGCAAATTTCACACTGGTTAATATATGTTTGTATAGAAGCCTTAATATTTGGCCAATAATATTTTTCTTTAATTTTTGATTCGGTTTCATCTATACCTCTGTGATTTGTTTTGCTCTCGTGGTAGTTTTTGATAATTGTGGGAATTTCGTTTTTATCGGTTATATCTATTAGTTTGGTTAAACATCTTTTAAATTTAATAGATGGCCACTTAAAGGTTTTTCTTACAATTTCGCAGAAAGGCTCGTACATTTCTGGTGATTCAAAATAAAGAAAATAAGTTTTGTCTGGAATTATATTTTCTTTAATAAAATTTAGAACATCAACATCAAAATTGTTTTCAGAAAGTTGCACCAAAAATCTACGTTTCTTTTCGAATAATATTAGTTTTTTACTTTTGCTGGACTGTGTAAGACTTTTGTAAAAATAACTTGATTTGCACCAAAATTTACCGCTGTTTCCAGTGTAGGGACTCCTACTATTGATCCTGCTCGTCATTCGAATGAATGGTTCCATCGTCATTTTCCTCGTATAGATTTTGTTGTGGTTCCTTATCTGGTTGGACTATAATGGAGGCATCTAAGTTATCTTCGTCTGTTCTGTCATTTTGCTCACGTATATAATCTTTTAATACAGATATGTCGTTGGTATCTTTTGTGTGTATCTCAATTCTGGATAAGGCATCTGCGTTGGTGTTCAGTTTGCCTTCTTGTAAATGATCTTGTAGTCAAATTCTTCCATCTTTATACGCCAACGCAAGAGTTTACTGCTCGGGTCTTTGAGAGAAAACAGCCATTGCAGAGGCTTATGGTCAGTAATGATGTTGAATTTTCGACCAAATAAATAGGGCGAAAATATTTCGTTGCCCATACTAAACAAAGACATTCTTTTTCTATCGTAGAGTAATTCATTTCAGAATCATTCAAGGTTCGCGATGCGTATGCGACTGGAAGGTCTTGTCCAATCGGACCCTGTGACAATACCGCGCCTAAGGCTACATTACTGGCATCGGTGGTAAGATTGAAGGGCGAGAGAAGTCAGGGTATTGTAAAATAGGTTCATTGGTCAAAAGATTTTTACAGTATTCAAAGCAATCTACAAATTCAGGGTTATGTTCAATTTTGGCTCCTTTTTTAAGACATTTCGTCAATGGTTTCGTAATTTTGGCAAAATTATTTATGAATTTTCTGTAGTACCCTAGAAGTCCTAAAAATCCCTTAATCTGTTTGGTTGTTTTCGGTATGGGGTAGTTCTTGATAGCTTTAATCTTTTCCGGGTTAGGCTTGACTCCATCAGGTGTCACTATATGGCCTAAGTACGCAACTTCACGACGCAAAAATTCACTCTTGTCAAGTTGGATTTTAAAATTTGATTCTCTTAGTCTAGTAAAAACAGATCTTAAACGTTCTATATGTTCTTGCAATGATGTTGAATACACAATAATGTCATCGAGATATACGAGACATTTTTCATTTTGGATTCCACGTAATATGCTGTCCATTATTCTCTGGAATGTCGCAGGCGCATTCTTTAACCCAAACGGCATTCTCAGAAACTCGTAGTGTCCGTTTTCTGTATTGAAGGCTGTTTTCGAAATATCATTTTCGCTCATCTCAATTTGATGAAATCCGCTCGCGAGATCTAAGGTTGTAAAGTATTGACATTTCCCCAATTTGTCAAGCAAATCTGTGATATTGGGAAGCGGATATTTGTCATCAATGGTCTTTTCGTTAAGCTTACGGTAATCAATAACGACTCGCCATTTTTGATTTCCCGAAGCGTCCAACTTTTTGGGCACCACCCAAATTGGAGATGACCACGGCGAATTGCTATGGCGGATGATATTCTGCTTAAGCATTTTATTAATTTGACTCTCCACTTCTTGTTTGTGAACAAACGGGTATCTATATGACTTGGTATACACTGGTATTTCATCAGATGTTTTGATATGATGTTTAATTTTATTTGTAAATGTAAGTGGGGTGTTCTGATAATAAAATACGTCAGAAAATTCAGCACACAAATTAATAATTTCAGATTTTTCCTCTAAATTTAAGTGATCTGTTCGAATTACCGAAGGATCAAATTCAAAATTGTCTAAATTTTCAAAATTATGTAATTCAATATTATTTAAATCTTTTTTATTAAAATTTTCGACTTGAATCGGCTCGGAAAAATCTAAAACTACTGGACTAGTGGTTTTATTTAAAATTGTAGTTACAGCGTATCCGTTCTTAGCAACTGATAAACAGGATGGTATTTCACAATTCTGCAGTTTTTGATATGGAATGAAAATATCACCGTGTTTTACACTTGTTTTTATTCTAATAACTTGTTCTGTTCGTGGAGCTACAGTGATGGAATTTAACTCATGTTTAATTCTGTGAAAAAGTAATCTGATCTTTGAGTATGGCGTTACTAGGTATCCTGTGTCGAAATCAAGGTTGGCTTGTAATAACTTTAAATTATCTAATCCTATAAGTCCATCGAAAACATTGTGAAACTTAAATAAATAAAATTTTAAATTTTTATTGTTAGGCAAATTAAAAATTTTGGATGCAGGAATCGATACACTGAATTTATGGGCTGACTGTTGAAATACTGTTGTTACAATAAATGGATCATTAATAATAAATTTTGAATAAAATTTTGAAGCTAAATATGGATCTAAAAATGATTTTGTAGACCCAGAGTCTATTAAAAATTTTAAATTATGTTCAGGGAAAATAATGTAAGATAATTCGCTAGCATTATTTGTATTGACTGATATTATTGGTGGCGTTACGTATCCGTGTTCATTACCGGGGCGCTCTGAAAATTTTCGTCAGGTTGCGTATATTGTGCAGATTGCTGTTGATATTCAGAATAATTTTCATCGCACACCTCGTATTGATTTTCATAGTTATTGTAATACTGAGATTCAAAATTTAAATTTTCTGGATACGTTTCTTCTGTATACTGATTTGGATCAGTTTCCGCATTGTATAGCTCTTCGAAAACGAATTTTGGAGGTGGATGATAAGATGTCGTATTAGGAAAAGCTGGTTTAATATTACTGGTCTGTTTTGTGGAGATACTCATTGGGGTAGGTTTTGGTAGGGGTTGTTGACTATTAGGGTTAGGTTTAAAAACATTTATATTTGAATTAGGTCTTCGAAAAACTTGTGAGTTAGTAGGAAAACGATTTGGAACATTATTAAAATTAGGGCGAATATTAATAGGTTGAGATGGAAAAGTGGGTCTTGGCATAAGTGAATTATTAGGAGCATGATTGTTAAAATTATTAAAAGGTCTAAATTGAGACAAATTGTGATTGTTATGATTAAAATATTGAGGTTTAAATTTATTTTGTTGAGATGGTTCAATTTTAGGTACTGGTTTAGAGAAATTTTGGAAATATCTTGTATTATGTTCTTGCGTAACGAATTGTAACGCTGTTGGAAGGTCTTTAGGCGCCATGCAACGGATTGTGTTGCCTAAAGGTTCTCTCAGTCCGGATAAAAAAGTTTTAAGAGCTAAATCGTTATATAGTTTGCGTTTAAGAGATTTTGATGTACACATAGTTTCATGAATGTCGACGTAAGAGCACAGTAAATTAAGCAAATGTAAGATTTTATCGTAAAATTGATTTGGAGTTTCGTTTGGCATTTGTCTAAGCATTACCAGATCTCGGTTCAAACATGTTTCGTCTCTTTGATCTGCAAAATGTCTATAAAGTGTTTCTTTTAAATCGTCCCAGGTAGTAACGTTATGAATATTAATAACAATTTTGGCATTACCAGTTAATTTTCCAATTAAACAGTTTAGTAAATAAATATTTCGAAAGTTAGTTGGAATGTAAAAATGATCAATAAGGCTTTGACATGTTGCAAGATATCTATTTAAATCATTTGGTGTCCCATCGAAGGTGGGCACGCAATTTAAATACTCTGGTTTAAAATCGTTTTGTGAATTACTACTGCTAGTACTTTGCATGTTTATTTTTTTTAGTCTACTATAGATAAAGATATAAATATTTTAGAGTCTCTTAAAGGTTTTATAGATAGCGTTTCAAAAAAAAGTGTATGTTAAAATTTCAATCGTAAAACAAATTGCACTTACATTAGGGTGAAAATGACTTTGAGCATTCTTCTATAAGGTAGATTTGTCAGGTCTGCAATTTTGTCTTCGCCAACTGTAATCTGCCTTGCGAGGGTGAGGGATGCTTGCTTCACACCTGATGAATTGTTCTTTGGGGCACGTCACCAGTTCACGATTGAATGGGCTGTTCGATTTTGAATGGGCCACTCCAGCGACTGTCCGAAAAGTTCGATTCACCACTGATTCCCAATAAATCGTTGATACGAACTCGAACGACACGATGCGATACGATTTGGGAATCCTACCGACTGCGCCAATTAACTTATTGAATGTCAAAGTCACCTTTTCTTTAAAAACTACTTTTATTTTTGAATGAATTACATTTAAGTTTTATTTAATTATATAAAATCTAAAAAATTGACATCTGTTTTAAAAACTAACTAGCTTGAAGAGCTCGTGCGACAGATTGTAAAAAATAGAATCTGTACTTGGAAAAATGCTAGTCTATTGTTGTCTATTCAGCACTTATACACACACACACACACAATATAACTTGCGCAATCTAAAATGATTCGATTTTATACACTTCAGTCTTTCAAAGATCCTATATTTTATTTATACTAAGCGGAACGTCAATATCTAAAAGTTATATATCCGTGTTTGCTATACATATTTATTTTTTCAAAAAGAATTGATTTTTTAATCACTAAATAACATATGAATGTTACTTTGTTTTATCTATTTTAATGAAGCTCTTTTCTCATTTTCTTTTTGATATATGTAGCTCCTTTTTTGATGTAAGTATTTCTTTAGATTAAATTTCTCATTCTGATAGTCAATCCCGGGATTATAGGTTCAAATCCCGGTATTTCAAAACGGAATCCCGATCTCGAAAATTTGAAACCCTAATTGGGACTGTTAATTTCGGCACTGTCTTTATCGGCGTCTTTGTCGGCATCATGGCGTCGAAACAAAGGAATTAAGAGTCTCAGTACTTTAAATTGACTTCGGAAGTACTACACGTATTAGTTAAGATTGCTGGAGATTTTTGTTAACAAAAAGTGTTTTGATATGTAAAGAAAGTTTTCAATCTTAAATATATTATATTTAACATATAATAATAATATATAATAATCCCTTTAGAAAAATCAGTTGTCAAAAGTTAAAAGTTAAAAAAGTTACAATGTTCGCTTTGCAAAATTAAAATTATTGTCAACTATCTTTACAATTAATCCTAAAATTTTAGAAGAACTTATATATAAATCTCGTTATTTTCCAGTTTTTGTTTTCCCTAAAATTTTAGGATTAATTGAAATAATAGATGAAAATAATTTCCACTTTGCCTTTGTCACTTTTTTCTCCAGTACAAAACGGCAAGTTTATTTTTCCATCTCGACGTTCCGAATTCGAGACACCATCATTATCATTTTTAGGGTTCCGTATCCAAAGGGTGAAAACGGAAACCCTATTACTAAGACTTCGCTGTCCGTCCGTCCGTCCGTCTGTCACAAAGGTCTATCTTATGAACCGTTATAGCTAGACAGTTGAAATTTTTACAGATAATGTATCTATGTTGCCACTATAAGAACAAATAAAACAGAATTAAATAAATGTTTATAAATACAGTACTTTCACTAAACATTATCTTTTAAGTAAGAATTTTACATAGAGTCTTTCAAGTCCTCGGTGGCCGCGTGGTTAAAGCGTTAGGGACTTTATGCTGCTATGACGTTGGAGCCGTAGTAAGGCAGGTTCGAATCCTAGTCAAGACGACTTTTTTTTAATCGTTTTTTTTTAATTTTTACATATTTTTACATATTTATTTTTACTTTTTACATATTTATTATTGATTAATACAATTTTAGTAATGTATTATTATTTATTTTTTTTTTATTTTTTACTATTTTCTTCATTTTTTTTAATTACTTATACGCGCATTCAAAATTTCAACCAAATCGGAAAAAAAGTTTATAATAATATAGTATCTAATGTTGTATAGATAATGAATGGTAGGAACCCTTCGTGCGCGAGACCAATTTTTAATTTAAATACGGACTTGGATTTTGATCATTGTTCAATGCTCTTTGTAGATCCAAAATATATTACCGTATAAAGCTTGATTATCATGCATCCGTTAAGCCGGAGCCTCATGCATCCGAAATCCGATGATACGACATCTGAAATCTGTGAAAGTAGGTGAAATAAAAACAGCCTGTCACATACATCCGAAAGTTCGTTCCGAAATTTGACAGTTTTGACATTTAGACCTGTCATTCCTATCAACAGTATCAACATTATTACATGTATTATTGGAGAAACACTTAAAAATAACTTCCTCGTCAAATATCCCGAAATTGCCCACTAAACTTGTTTTTAAAAACCAATGTTTTCAAGAAACGTAAGGTTAAAAAATACACGATATCGTACAAAAGTTTAACAAAATTTAACTTTATACGACGTCGGACGATTAGTTAAAAATATCGGATAAAAATTGGTGTCAAAATATTTCGACCAATAGGAGCACCGTCGGATCGTCGTGTCATCGGATTTCAGGTGCATGAGACTTCGGCTTTACCCGTTGATACGATGCAATGGTCCGAAAATCTAACCCCTCTGATTGGTTATAGCGTTTTAACGCCACTTTCTCATCCGTAAATTTTTTACTATAGCCCGTCAACGAACAGAGAAAGTTAAAATAAATTTAACTTTTCGTACGATAACGGACGTTTTGATACTTTTTGGACAAATTACTACAACTACAACCTAACCTTAATAAGAATATAAGCTAGGGTAAAACCCATGTTTGAAAGAGTAAAACTTTTTTAAGAATAAAACAGATGTTTATTGAATTGTTGGTTATGGAAATGAAACTGACATGATGAAACATGAATTAAAAGCTATTATATTGTTCTATACCAAATAACAAAAATAAATTACCACTAGCTTCATATTTTGATGATAAGAAAATGTATGTCATAAATTAAGAAATTATGAACGGCAAACCAGGTTTTTATAAAAGCAGCAATTGAACATAAAATAAAAGATGTTCTATCTTCCTATTTGGAACAGTTGTACACACAAATTATAGAAATGAATTCCAAATCAGTTAGTATTTTAAATTAAAGTAAACGTCAATCGTAAATTAAGAAATTATGAACAATATATCAGCATTTATAGCTTTTATATTATAAATGCTGTAAATATACAAGTATAAAAAGTACAAAACACTAACATTTTAAATTTTACTAATAAGAAAACGTGTATCATAAATTAACAAATTATGAGTGCTATATTAAATTTGTTTAAAAATTGTACCCACTTCTGAAAGCACTTAAACATTATTAAGAGTTAGAATTTGTTGGAGTATTCAATATCAGGAAGAACTAGCCATCGCAAATCATTAAAAATTAAATTAAGAATTAAAAATTCAATATAAAAAATGTAAATATTTTACTACCTAAGGTACCTACTGCTTCTGGTTTGAAAATATTTCTCTAATATGCTATAATTCTTAACTAACTAACTTACTTTTAACGTTAATAAGGAGATCAAAATAAACTTTATCACTGTTTGAAGTTCTTATATGACATGCACCAAAACTACAAGATAAATTACTTATTTTATTTCTTTTTATTCTTTTTAATTTTTTAAATTGGAGTTTTAGAGGTTGACAAGAACTTGAAATAACTCACGATTAGCTGTCATTGTTATAAACTTCGGCGATACGTAGTAAAGTCAAAAATGGAATTATATTTCTAAGCCTACAGTGATGTTGTTTTCATTCGATAACAAAAGGTACAACCACTTTATAGTACAAATTTTATTTGGTCAAATTAGGTATATACAGCTACAAAACAGGCAGTGGCTGCTTTGACACGCTGCTATGGTGATCCATATCACGTGAAATTGACTGGGATTAAAGTCGTTTCGCTTTGTCCTACTCCGACAGAGGCCGAGATGTCGGGGGATCCCAGGAAACGAATATTGAGCGGCGAGTATGAGCAGGCTTGGCTACGGGATACAGCCAGTAGCGCACCCGTAACGTAAGCCTTTACATAAGCTTTTTATACTTTTATATATACAGGGTTGTTCACCACATACGACACGGAATATTGTAGCTAAACGATTAGATTTTTGCAAATTGTAAGTTTTGGGTTCGTTGAAGGACTATTAGAGTTACAATTTAAAAATAATTTTACAAGATACACACTGTTCCAAATAAGTAAAAAATATCAAAGTTGTATTTTTTTAAATGGAACACCCTGTATATTATTACATTTTCAGTTTCTACGATTAAAATAAAGGTAAATTTGATTAAGGTTTACCGCATTTTAATCTTACTGTTTTTGGAATATTTAGTTTTTTGTCAGAATACAGTAATAATTTTAATTGTAAAGTATTTCTATTTACTAAATTAAATTTTGTGTTGATATAATAAAAATTACACTACCTTATACAGAGTGCCTAAAAATTTATTTTAAATAATTACTAGCTTTAAACGTCAATAACTTGTTTAATTTAAATGGAACACCCTGTATATTTTATAACAATCAGATGCATAATTTAATTGTCTATCAAATTGTATTATACCATTTTCAAATTGTTAAAGAGTACAGATACTAATATTGTCGATACCGTTCGTTTATTTAATTAAATAATAAAAAAAAAACCGTTTAAATATTTGTTAAAGAGGACCAATTAATATGGTTGCTATGTTCAAACTACATTAATTGACTGTTATTTAGAATAATTTATTAATTGACACAATTAAGTATGTAATTAATTAATATTTGTGCGGAAATAATGGTGGTATATTTAATTAAGGGATAGTAATATTATCGTTTTTAGTACCGGTACATTTCGTAAATGTGTTGCTTTAAAAACAATCTAAAATGTCATTACTCCAAGGGTGTATTGATAAATGAGGTCTAAATTATAAGAAAATGCATTTTCTAGGAAAACTTGGAGGGATAGGTAAAAAATAGTATAATACAGTTTGATAGACAATTAAATTGTGTATCTGATTCTCCTAAAATATACAGAGGTTTCCGTTTAAATTAAACAAGTTATTATTATATTAAAGCTAGAAATTATTTAAAATAAATTTTATACACTCTGTATGAGACTGTTATTTTTATTATTGTAACACAATAACTGATCAATAAATAATCTTCAGTAAATATTTAGTATTAAAAACTTTAATACCCTTGGAGAAATGGCGTCTTAAAATTTTTACTGCTTTCACAAAAAGACGGTAAGGTGATAAACCTTAATCAAACCTACCTTTTTTTTATTTGTAGAAACTAAAAATGTAATAATATTGTAATAATATATTCCGTTTAAAAAAATACTACTTAAATCTTATTTATTTGGGATATCTTTTATTTATTTGGGACACTCTGTATCCTGTAAAAATATTTTTAAATTGTAGCTCTAATAATCCTTCAACGAACCCAAAACTTACAATTTGTGAAAATCTAATCGTTTAGCTACAATACTCCTTGTCGTTTGTGGTGAACAACGCGGTATATTTTTTCAAAAAGTTTTAATTAATTATTTGTTAGTGCTACAAATCGTCCCTCTATGTTTCAGATATGACAAACTTGGCAGAGCGTTACTAGAAGTCCTTCAAAATGCAAAAAGCGGTACCAGCTGGTTGGTCAGCAATGACTATCCCATAAAGGAGATATCGTTATCTTAAACAATCAACTTCGCTACACTTTCATACATATTTAGCCATTCCAAATAGTTTTAAAACAGATCAGTACTGTATTTAAGGAATATCAAAATATCTATATTTATCAAAATTCTAAGAATTTAAAATCTGAAATATATTAGTTATATTTTGTGTAGTATTTAGTAATAAATGGTTTTAAAAACATGTTGCTATAAATATAACTTTCAATACTTAAATAGTTCAACTAGGAAGTGTTGAAAATGATACAGTACTAGCCTGTTTTAAAACTCGCGCAATAACAAAGAAAACTGGGGATCCAGCTATATTTTTACATCATACTGTATAAACCCTGGAACTCTATTATACTGGCTCAATACTGAGCTTAACCCGCAAAAATACTGCATAGACGCTTGTATATACGCACTGCAGCTATTGCCTACTTCACACAGATAGAATTGCATATCGATGAACTTACTGTGACTTTTTCAAGCATTTTTAATTTTTTAAATTATGATTTATTTAAACCACCACTTAAGAAGTTGGCTAGTAGTGGGAGTTGTACTACTTTATAGACTTATTAATTGAAGACATGAGTTGATAAACGTGTCATGTCGCATGTTTTTAAAAATCAGTTTTATTCAAGTCTTTCAACATTCCTTTGACAAATCTATCCTCCAATAGACTCTAAATATAAATACCATAAAAAATATCCTAGGTGATAAACCTAGATATCCTAACCATCAATAATTTTTAGACGTGTTTTGTCGATTTACTTCATACCTTTATCCACTCATGTCTTCAATTATTTGCTACATCTGAGTTAAATAGCTTTCTTGAGATTTTTGAACGATGTACTTAAACAGCCGTTAAACGGTAGCCTACTAAAATGCCGTTAATAGATATTATGACGTCGTTGATGTCGGCGGAAAGTAATGCCTAGCGATAGGCATTTTGCAAGAGCACCTATGGCTCCGTGACTGAGGCTATTGCTTCGTGAGCGAAAGGTCCGTGGTTCAAATCTCACGCCGGACCAAGACTTTTTTATATTATTTTTTGCTTATAGCGTGATCTTATTGCATTGGTTTCACTCTTTTTAATTGGATTGGTTTAGTTATTTGGCGGGTTGGTTAGCGTGGTTATTTGGAGTGTGTTAATTCATTGGTTAGTTGGTTATTTGGTGGGGTTGGTTGGTTTGTACTAATTTATATTTGTCTTTTATATTTTTTTACAAGTGTCAAGATTAGTTGCGTTGGTTAAGTTGGTTATTTGGTGGGGCGGATAGCGTTGGTTAGTCCTTATAAAATTCCTATATTTTATAAAACCGTCAAGTGCGTCTCATCAACGACGTCACACCTATTAACGGCATTTTAGTAAGCTACCGTTTAACGGCAGTTTAAGTACAGCCATTTTTGAATTCAACGATGAATACAGGGTGTCCCAATATTCCGTGGACATAGCACTACTACGTATTTCTGGAATCAAAATAAGTTTATTGGGCATAATTTACCTCTATACAAAAGCGCTTCTTTTGTCCGCTAGAAGACATTAAACTTTAAAAATAAACACATTTTTTCAGATATTTTATGAACTGCTATTCCGATTTGAATCAGATTTTGGGTGTCAATGTTTTTTCTAAGAGCTCCAACATTTCACTTTAACAAAAATCAAGAAAAAGTACGGGAAGGGTGAAAACTACCTCCACCCCTACATAAATTTTAGTATAAATATTTATGTAGGGATGCAACTCCACCGACGGCCGATTTTCTTTTCGTAAAATGATCCTTCTAGTATTTACCACATTTTTTGTTTCTTGTAAAAAAACCCACCGTGCATACTTTTTGAGGAAAAAAAATATTTTTCTAAAGCTGACTTCCAAAAAATGTTTTTTGTCACATCAACCTATGGAGGCGCATAATTATGCCACAAACTAAATTAGGTTAGTTTGTGATTATGCTCTAATAATCTAGTTGGCGAAAATATGGAATTTTATATGAGTACCCATAAATTATATTTGACAATAAGCTTCATAAAAAGTTTAAAAATAATAATTTTTAAATTAATTAACGTACGAGTTAATTTTTGATTGATTCCCTCTAACGGACATACGAAGCACTTTTGTATAAAGGCAAATTATGTGCAATTACCTTATTTTGATCCAAAAAATACT
This sequence comes from Sitophilus oryzae, assembly GCF_002938485.1. Taxonomy (NCBI): domain Eukaryota; kingdom Metazoa; phylum Arthropoda; class Insecta; order Coleoptera; family Curculionidae; genus Sitophilus; species Sitophilus oryzae. The sequence continues at coordinate 1,368,491 of NW_022146187.1, read as the reverse complement.
TAGTAGTTTGAGTAGTTGTTCTATGTCCACGGAACATTAAAACTCCCTGTATATTTTGTAGGTCTGAATGCCCGGCAACTGATAATCAAATTAGCCATGCAAAAAAATACAGTTTTTAACCGATACGCAAATCTATCTTGACTTTGACAGTAATGTAGAGCTTGTTTGTAAGACTTTTTACGCATTTCTCAATAATTCTGGTTTTAATGGACTCTAAAATATTTATTTTAAAGTCTTAACATCTTTTTAAGTCTAGTTTGAACCAGATTATTTTGTGCTAATGCTAACGTTTTTAATGGTGTGTCCAGAATATGTGTATAAAAATGGAATTGCAGCTAAATAATAATTGGCATAATTAGAATTAATTTTTTGTGATTAACAAATGGCCACATTAAATATCAAATTCGATATAAACAATATTTATTTATTAATAATATTAACAATATTAATACATATAACAATTCATTGGATATATATGTTTGTATATGTAAGTAGACACTTCCTGTTGCTGGCAAATGTCAATAAAAACACACTATAGTCTGTAAAACGAATAACTTTGAATTTGACAGTTCCCGCGGGTTTTTCTAGTGTTAATTTTATTAGGTTAGCAACTTGCGGCCATGCTGACGCGAGATTTATGACGTCACGCTAGTTAGATACTACGGATTAATAAATATGTTATAGAATACATGGAAAACATAATTATTCCTCGTATTTTAAAAATGATATAGTTTACATGAAATATACATAATATACAGTTAACAAATACAGTATATATACATACCTATTTATAGTAATAAATACTTTGGCAGATAAACTATGAACCATACAAATGCAGCAAATGTTTTACAATATGGTTGAAATCGTACTCCATAGTCAATGTAGATAGTTTTTGTGTTAAGAATAATAATTTTAAAAAATATGTGGTCATCTTTTGACAAGTTTATATTAGTTTATTAATTGCAGTAAACATTATAATATATAAATAAATTTTGTGAATGCAAAAAATAATACATCACTATTAGTAGATATTGAATGTTTTTTGTTAAATTAGATCGATTTTCAAACCCCAAAATTTAAAATATATTTTACATTTTACCCATTATCTTATGTACCACCTATTCATTATTTGTATATTGTAAAACATTTGCTGCATTTGTATGGTTCATCGTTTATTTGCCAAAGAATTTATTACTATAAATAGGTATATATTATATTTTATTTATTAACTGTATATTATGTATATTTCATGTAAACTATATCATTTTTAAAATACAAACCAAAAATACGAAGAATAATTATGTTTTCCATGTATTCTACAACATATTTATTAATCCCTAGTATCTAACTAGCAGGACGTCATAAATCTGGCTTCGTGGCTGTTCTATTAAAGGCGGCATTGGTCTAATATTTAGAAATGTCAAAAGCTGATGACATTTTACTTTTGTCAATTATGACATTTCGTGTTGATTTTTGCAAGAAGAGGAAGAACTGTCATTTGTTTTATTATTTTCTTTTTCTATTTGACGAAAGTAAAAAGAGTTACCTATCTGATTCGTTCAGGCACTCAATTTAAAGAATATCAGTAACTTTTTTGACAGAGAGATTTTATATTTGCCATATTGGTAAAAAATAACTGTCAAAATTCAAAGTTATTCATTTTATAGACTATACTAAGTAGTTCAAATGACCCGATAGACACACCATAAAAATGACGCCAATGTAACTTTTTTACTTGCTTCCCTTTACACTTTTATATCTACCTATATACTTTTATAAAATTGTTTTACGCTTATATATAAAAAAATGATGGTTAAGTTACTTATTTCAACATTATAAATGTTATGTTTTGAATAAATGGACATTTCTAATAAAACGCAGTAGAAAAAAGTATTCTTTCTTTTAATGCCCTTTGAATTAAAATACGCATTTTTATTATACTTTGATGATCGACATGATCGAGAAAAAAACACCGTCAAAATGGCTTCGAATCATCAAATAATTAACTAGAAAGAAGTGTCAACTCTGTGTTAAATCGTGGCATAGATAAATGAAACAAGTTTAGATTGGAAAGTGCCCATAAGGACAATGTAAACACTATTTGGCGCTATTCTTGCAACGGTCGCGACCCAAAACTTTTGAAAATTTCGGAGCGGTTCGGCTTTTTCCGGAATTATATCGCCAAATATTGTTTATTCAAATTTATTATTATTTTTGTTTAATTTTATAAATAAAATACAGTGTGTTGCATTCAAGAAACTTTATTTTCCATAAGGACGCATATATGAAATACCTATGAAACACTGGAAATCGATGTTATGCCACGATAAATAAAACTTGAATTAAACTCACAACATAGCAGTAATTACTTTGAAAATGGACGCTATAAACACTTTTCGGAATTTCTTTAATGAAAGCGGTTTAGATTTTGAAAGATTATTATGATTTTGAAGATTCTGACTTTGACAAGAGAAAATTATTTCTGTTTTTGTTTGCCGTTGTTCTTAGCGACCGCTATAGCAGCGCCAGATCGCGTATAACGGTCGCGACCCAAAATAATTTCGCGACCTAAAATTTTTACGGGCTTTCCAATCTAAACTTGTTGCATTTATCTATGAATCGTGGAAACACGATACGCCACCGAAAGCCTTCGTTGTCGTCTGGAGAACTAATTTTCCAATTGACAGGTTGACATGATGGCTTCATTTTTATTTCCGTTTCCGGTTATTCAATGGCGGGCCCTCTTTTAGTTTAAATGTATTTTGTAGTCTTTCTTATCATAAATAAAACAAAACAAAATTTTATTCAAACATATTTATTTGAAATATGAGGCAACGTGACTAAATAAATGTAAAACATAAAGAATTGAATGATTTCTACAGCAATTACTTAATGATATGCAATTTTAACCTAAATTAGTAAGGTATAAGCATGACTTACAGTAATTTGTAAACAAATACACGTATTCACAGCCATCAGGGACAGAAAACGGGAGCAGGAACATGAAAACGGAAGCCTTATACAAAAACCTGAAAACAAAAAAACAAATTTTTTTATACTAAAGTTAACAATGTAAAAATATCTTATAAAATATAAATATACTGTTAAAAAGAAGCAAAAAGAAACTTTTAGTCGGATAACATAATCAGATTATCAGTCCGATTTATTGCATTATTGACAATAAATCGAACATACTGGAGTAATGTTGGCTATAGTTAAAAATGATCTTACCTTGCTGTAAATTGTTTCTATTTTCAAAAAAATCGCCGATCAAAGAGATTAAAACACCATTTTCTTGCATCTAAAAAATGTAAAAACAGTGTTTATTTACTACCTATTTTTCATATATATAGGACATACCTACTACTGCAGAAACGTAATTTTCTCCAGGATTCTTCATGTAATATATATTTTATATACTTTATTACCTTTATATTTATAAATTTCAGCCGAAATATTAAATTGAACTTCCAAAACGAAACTAAACGGAATGAATTAAAATGGCGTCGAATATTTTCTAATTTGTTCTAGAACAAATCTGAAATTGTCTCTGAAACTGAAATCTGTTAATTCTAAACTGTGAAGTTAGACAATAGTTAGACAAAAACAATGCTGTCCTTGTCTAGGCGGCCATACTTGTCGTGAGGAGAATGACAGGAATGACACTAATGACTGTTTCCAATTTTCCTATTTCACTGTCACCCCCCTGGTGACAATCACATTTTCTATAGGCTTAGTGCATTCTCCGCCGGTGCTGCCACCATCGGAGAATATTGTAAAAAACCGGCATATACAAATATACTGATTTAAATAGCGAGTATAACGAAAAATTTATTATATAATTATTCTAAAAGTGTTAGGAAGTATAATTTGTGAAAATTCTAAAAAAAAACGTAATTATTTTTATATCTTCAGAAGGTCTAAGTTTTATTGTAATTTATTATTCTATCAAAAAAACCTTTTAGATGAGTTCAATTACGGTAGCTAGCATAGTTTTACGCACCGATTTTGCTAGCGGAGACATAACCGAAGCTATTTCGGTTATATCGAATGTTTTTAAAGGCACATAATTATAATTTTAGATGTTCATAAAACATTTAACCACTATAGTTAGCCAAATTATATTTTATTCTTTCATAGTATAGTCCGTTTAATTTTTTGATTATGTAATGAACACTTTGTTTACTCACTTCTTTTGGCAAACTGTTTGATTCGATTTTTGTTTTTGATCAAATCGGCGTGAGAAACTGTGAAGCTATAAAATGTTATATCGGGAGTGTTGAATATCCGGGAAAGTTGAGTTACTGAATGTTATTGCACCGAACAACGCCCTTAATTACGCTCTCCTTTACGCGTTTTCGGCAATTTTATTAACATTTGTAATTGTTAAACCAACACAACACGACGCGACGCCTAGTTCGGGTTCCGTTTTTCTAATTTATTACCCGAAACAGCGTTACATCACACAAACCTCGTACCTGAGTGTTTTATAGTTTCAATAACTACAGTAGTAAAAAATCAAATACTTAAATATTATGACAAAGCCACGATTTTAATATTATTTCAATGCGATCTATATAAGCGGTAACAGACTGCGTGAAATACCCGGTATTTCTAATTTCTAAAAGCATATATCTCCTCTATATATAAAAAGGGCTCAAGGAAGGATCCCAATAACTACCGGGAAATTTCGGTCACCAGCACTATGAGTCGGCTCTATGGAAGGATACTGAGGAACTTAATTGAAGAGGAATACTCCAGCTACGAAGAAGAGCTGAATGGTTTCCGAGGCGGAAGATCATGTACAGATAATATCTTTGCATTGAAACAGATCATCGAGAAGAAATCTGCAATGAACCAGGAAGTTCATATAACATTCATCGATCTACAAAAAGCATATGATACAGTGCCAATAATAAAATTATGGGAAGTATTGCACGAATCAAGAATTAACGCAGCTCTGATAAAAGCTGTACAAAATCTTTACCATGGAGGAAAATCACAAATAAAAACGGTCAACGGTCTCTCAGAGGAAATTGCTATCACTAAAGGGCTCCGACAGAGATGCTGTAGATCCCCAACACTATTTAAAATTTATATTGCCAAGGCCTTATATATATGGAAAAGAAAATGTAACGGAATGGGTACAGAACTAAATGACATATGCTTACATACACCTTGCAATTTGCAGACAACAAGGCCATAATTGCAAACGATGATGAAAAAGATGACATGGAATATATGGTGCGGAAAATAATTGAAGAATATGCTAAATGGGGGTCTCACAGTAAATACAGAAAAAACAAAAAGTTTCCAATTGGAGCCAATACAGAAAATCTTATTTTGGACAATAATATGGAAATTAGGGCATGTGAAGATTACAGGTACCTGGGTTCGATATTTACAGGAGATGGAGCGGACGATAGAGAAATAAACAACAGAGTAATACAGGCACGAAGAGTTATCAGATGCATAAATGGCATTCTATGGAGCACTGAAATTACAAAAAACAGGAAATATAATATATACGAGACACTAGTTAAAAGCATATTACTCTATGGATGTGAAACATGGCGACTCACTGAAAGGAATAAAAGGAAATTAGAGACAACAGAAATGGCCGCGATTAGAAGAGCAATGAGAATTTCACGGAGGGATAAGATCAGAAATGAAGACATTAGACAACAGATAGGAATAGAGGAAACAATAGTAAAAATGATGTAGAACAAAAACAATTAATATGGTACGGCCACGTTCAGAGAATGCACAATGAAAGAATTCCAAAACAAGTCATTCATTGGATACCACCTGGTGAACGAAAGAGAGGACGTCCCAGAAAGACATGGATGGAAGGAATAACAAGGTCCATGAGCGAAAAAAATCTGACCGAAGATCAATGGGAAAATCACACAGGGTGGAAGTTAGGCGTCGGACAACGTCGTAGGACGTTCTGACCCGAATTTATATATATTTCTAATTTCTTCCGTTAGAGCGCTGCGGTCGGAATTTTTAAAATGAATTGAAATGCACCAAGTATATTTACTGTCATTTTTTTTTGTTTGAGTGGAATTGAAATCAAACTACAGGATTCATTATAAATACGATTTTTAATCGATTACAGCACAAAGTCGAAAATATTGCGGTTTTACTGGCTATGAAAATAAAAACTTTTGTACAAAAGCGATAAAGAGATAGGAATACAGCGTTTAACTTACGTTTAAATATTTTGTTACATAACACATAAACATGAAACAATAGTCGAAAGATAAAATAGAGCTCTAGTTCAAGTAAATGCCTCGTCAAAAAAGAAAAAATGCATCGGTTTTTATATAGAACAATCGTTTTTTTAACAATAACATCTTTTAAAGAGTTTAACAATAGTAAGTTCAATTTCCTAGCACCCTTCGACCGTTTTATCACCGTTTCAAAGAAAAATTCATGTAGCCAGGCTTTGGTGCTATATGCATCCTTGAATAATTAAATTATACAGCCTAGCATAGTGAACTGACTAGACATTTCTTTTAAAAGCACCTAAAGGGACACAGGATGCTATGAAATTAATTCTCGGCAAAAAATTTCTAAACATAACCTCTACGAATTCGACTAAACGTCAATTTACATTTTAACAACAAAACGGAATTTACGTATATCAGTAACATTATTTTATTCTTTTTTTTAAGTTGTTGGCAAGGAGTGGCAACACAAAATAGAGTTCCAGTCGATATTACGGACAGTAAAAACGTAAAATTTTCTGTACAGATTTAGTAAAAATATCGGATATTAGCACTTTATTAGCACCCTATATAGATGTGGATTGATCTAAGTGAAGCATACAAATTTAATAAAACCTCTTTGTAAGTGTAAAATTAAAATATATGTATTTAGAATATTCCGAGCTAGCAGCCATTGACTTTTTGATTGACAGTTGATCGACGGCCTTCGCATACAATTTGCGAGGTTGTCAATATAAAGCTGGATTTATAAACTCGGGAGTTGAGGTTCAGTTGCCGTTCAAAACGTTCAACGCTATGAAATGAACGCGCGCATTTATAAAGTCAGTTGGTCGAAAAGTTGGCAGTTCGTTTTACGTTCAGCGGAGTTCAAAGATGGTCAATGTTTATGTCGGCAGTTGCGGGCAGTTGGCGACCGCTGGCGACGTTCGGCGACAGCCAATGAAAAAGCGCCTGTCGATCACGTGAAGCACAGTACGCCGATGCATTGGAAAATGACCCTTATTGTTGTTTCATTATTTCTGTTAATGTGATGTTTATATTTTGCGTAATCGTGGATTACTGTGTTTGAACTTTGACAAATACCAGAAGTATTTTTAAATCGAAAGAAAAACGTTCGAAATTTTCACAATTCCAAACCTAACCTACAACCGAAACTGACAGTTTATAAATGCAAAAATATTGAACCTCAACTGCCGCGAACATCCAACTGCAACTGAACCTCAACTGAACGCCAACTTCCGAGTTTATAAATCCAGCTTAATGGTTTTATATGATTTTCTTTATCAATTAGTTTTGTTAATTTTATAAAATATACCCAATAAAAATTAATATTTATTCATAATAATTGAAGTTATCATAATACAGCTCTAGCAATCAAAACACGCTGTGATTTTGCAAAAGACTGCTATTAGGTTGGTTAGGTTTTGGATAATCCGCAATTTTTTTTGGCTAAAATTATCTTTAAAAACCCGTATTTTGAGGAAAATTTTTGTTTTCTTAAAATTCTACTGTTCGTAAAGTCGAACGGACTCCAAAATAGTGATAATAATACAGTTTTTTGGCATTATATGATATTTAAAAAATAATTATTTATACAATATATAATTTTACCTTAACTATTACCTTAGAATAACTTTAGTTATACTAGACCGCAGTTTAAATGAATGAGATTGTAAACATTGCCTAATGAAAGTCTGGCACAAAAAGAATAATATATTAATTATTCTAACCAACCTAGAGTACCACCTTGTATGAAATATACAGTATGATAAAAAAAACGGCGTCAAGTTATCTTGTAAATGACGATGGACGTCATTCACATATATTGTTTTCTCTAATTTTTTGTAAACTATCTTCTGTTTTATTGTAGCTTTTTTCTTTTTGGTTGAGACGGGAAGTTAAATTTCAACCCCGTCTTTTGAAATAATTTATGTTAAAATTATTAATAAATACTACAATAAAGACGTTTATTATTATTTTACATATTAAATGACATCATTTCATCTATGGTCAACTGTGGCGTCGCTATTTTTGAAAATAATGATAGCTTTGAATTACCTAAATACCAAAAATACAACATATTTCAGTATGTTAAGTGTTTGTTCTAATTTAAAAAAAATGCCATTTGTTAATTTTATTGATAAAAAAGTGTCCACTTGCATTTTTAAAGGCCAATAAAACAAAATGATCTTTGACGATTAGGATGTGTCTAGCAAGTGTCTCTATAACAAAAAATGTGAACTATAATAAGGTCTTAGTAATTCTTTGGTAAAGAAAAATTACCTATCTATCTGTCGTCGAGAAAATGAAAAATTGATCCTTTATTTTTGTAATCATACTAATAAAATGTTTATATAAGCCTATTAAAAATGAAGTAGAATTTAATAATTCATTAAAAAAGTTGAAAACATTAGCTTCCCAGTAATTCTTTAGCTAAAAATTTGTAGCTGAAAATTCTATTATACAAGGTGCCCCAATATTCCGCGGACATAGAACTACTACATATTTTTGGAAACCAAAAATTCTTTAAAATGTTTTTTTCTTAAAAACCATGTGATTTGGCGTTTTTTACAAAAGACAAAAAATGAAGTAAATACTAGAAGGACCATTTTAAGAAAAAAAATCAGTCGTCGGCGTTCCAAAATACTTCTACTACAATTTATGTAGGAAGAGGGGGGGGGGTAATTTTCTCCCTTCCCGTACTATTTCTTGTTTTTTTTATGACAGACAAATGTTAAATATCTGTTTTTAAAATATTTAAAAAAATGTGTTTATTGTTTTAAAGTTTGATGCCCTCTAACGGAAAAACCAAGCACTTTTGAATAGAGGTAAACTGTGTCCAATGTACTTATTATGATTCCAAAAATACGTAGTAGTTCTATATCCACGGAGTATTGGGACAACCTGTATACAGGGTGGTCCGAACTGTATTTCGGAAACTTCGGCAGCATATACTGCAGATAAAAATAAGTAAAAAAGTTTGTATAAATGTATGTCCTAAAATGCTTAGTTTCGATTTTTTCGAAATAATTTCTACAGTAACGTCAATATTTGGATGAAAATTAGTGTCTGGGAGTGTTTTGACATGACAAATTTGATTTTGATGGTAAAAATCGCTACGAGTATTGGTTTTCGAGATAGTTGGAATCGAAATTATCAATACCTGTCTATCATTGACATAAATTAAACATATATATGTTGACTAAATAGTTATTAGACTGAGATCATAAATTTGAAAGTTTTTGTTCAAAAAGTTCAACAGAAACTGTTTTATCATCATTTTTTTGCAGAAAAATTTATGATTAATTTAAAAAAATAAAATTTTCCCAAATTTATTATTTCATAGAGATAACTATCTACTCAACTTGTTTATTTTTCGTCAATAATGACATGTATTGACTATTTCCATTCTAAATACCTTGAAAACGGTTGCTCGTCGCGATTTTTACAAAGAGATATTTTTTACCTAAAAAGTCACAGAGATGTAAATTTTTTCCCTCAGTAGTTTTATACAGGTACGGACAAAAAGTTATTACGCTTCAAAGCAGTTAAAATACATGTAGGTGGCGCCCTCTACCAGTAGGAGTCATATTGACACCAAAATCAAATTTATCACGTCAAAAACGCCTAGATACCAATTTTCATCCAAATATTGACGTTGCTTCCGAAATTATTTGGAAACAATCGAAATAAAAATGAAACTTCTACACCCTGTATCTCTGAAACTAAGCATTTTAGGACATAAATTTATACAAACTTTTTTACTTATTTTTATCTGCAGAATATGCTGCCAAAGTTTCCGGAATACAGTTCGGACCACCCTGTATATTATTATGTAAGTTTCTGTCAAGAAGGTTAAAAATTGCCATTGAAAATAAATGTAGGCTAAAGAATTAAACTAGTTTAACATTATTTGGGACATTTTTTAGAGTCAGTCGCCAAGAATGTGACAGTTTCTGATACAGAAATATCTGATATACGTAAACCACCAAATTAACTAATTTTGTGCGCGGGGATTCCCCATAACAAAACTGATTGTCGTTCCGTCCGATCATTTCTCCGGTTAGATTCAGTCGAAATAAACACGTTGCACTACGTTCTAATACTTATAATTAAAATACAGGGTGGTTCGACTCCAACTAGACAAACTGCAAAACTCGATCAATTTCAATAAATTAATAATTATGAGCTTTATAAATTATAATTCATGAGTTCATATGAATTTGTCTTAAACATCTGCGTTTTTATGTTACAGGGTGTACATGTTGCTTATTTTTTATCTTTTAAAACCACTAAAAATGTTTAAAATAAAATCTGATTTTTCATTAAATGTTGTTCATGATGATTGAAGCAAATACTAATCTAAGTTTCAAGCAACCAGCGGAAAAAAATAGTTGATTTTTTTGACCCACCCTAACCGGTATAGTTGTAAAAAATACATTATTTAATAATAATCAATAACAATAACCTTGCATGAACCTGCAGTACTCAAATGTTGACTACTGTAGGTCATATTATAAGGTTAGGAAAATTACTGGTCGTCATAATACAAGGTTCGCTGATATGTATAGGAATGGTCGATTATTAGATAAAATACAGGAGGCACCGCAAAAAGTTTAATATAAAAGTTATAGGGTTTTTAAATGTCTATTAGCGAGTAATAAAGTTAAGTAGACAGGGTCGGTTATAAAGTCGTGGCACATCAAAATTTACTTTTTTTAAATGCAACCCCCTCTGTACACTGCATATTTTAATTCTTCCTTCAATTCTAAGCTAAAATCGAGATACACACGATGTACCCCAAACCAACCGTTTCCGAGTTATTGATTTTTGAAAATATCACGAAAATAATCCGAAAATTCTCGTTTAATATTTCAAAATCAAAACATCATAATTCGGAAATGGTTAAATTTAGGAACATTATGTGTACTACAATTATTATTGCATAAAATTGAAGGAAGAATTGAAATATGCCATAATATACAGGAGATTTTGATTAAAAAAATCAATTTTGATGTGCCACCACTTTATGACCAACCCTGTACACTTAAATTTACTACTAGCTAATAAGACATTTAAAAACTCTATAACCTTTGTATTTAACTTTCGCGGTACCTTGTATATTTTACCCAATAATCGACCATTCCCATACATAATAGCAACCCTGTATAATGGGCTACCATCTTAGCGAACGTCTAAATGATGAATGTATAGCCTGTCCATGGCGCGTACTTGTGAAACATTGATCACAGACATTACAAGAGTATACATGTGAGAGGTCGCCTACGTTCTGTAAAGACAACAACAACAAGAATATGTTTTCAAATTATAGTCAAAATATCTTCATTGATTTTGAAACACTTTTCCTGTAACTTGAAAACGAAACCATTTAAGACATTCAGTATTCATATAAACAATTTAGCTGTCAAAAAATATACTTTATCATCACCCGCTAGTCAAGTCGAAACCATCCTGCAATCATATCTCACTATGGATTTAGCTTTTTTGCACGAGAGGATCACAAAGGGTTGTGTGTATAGTTGAGGGGGCGGGGCGGGTTAACGCCTCAGAAGTCAGTACTTTGGGGCTCGGGCCTCTTCGCGGCCACGGGGGGCGGCGGAGGGGGCTCCGTCGGCTTGCTTAGACTCCTCGGCGACGAGGGCGAATGCAGTGCCGACGCCAAGTCCCGCAAGTTGCCTTCTGAGCGAACCCGCATGTGCGCGCGAGGCGTTTCTCTTTCGTTACGGTTCTCCTCGTTGGACGTCGCTCGGTAGTTGTCCTCCTGGCGCAACGGTTGCCGGAAGGCGTCTAGTTTCTCGTCGGAGTCCGCCGTGTCAAGTTTCTCATTCGATTTGACCAGGATAAGGCTCTTCGGCGGGATCGAGGGTCTCGATTCCGTCGAGGAACGGCGCTCTTTGTTCGAGTTGACGTCGTTGAATTTGTTCTCGACCGAGTTTCTGGGCAAAGGCTGGTGACCTATAAGAGAATATTAAGTTTAATATAAACTGTATGTTTATCTTATCTAATATACAGGTAAAAATATGTAAACCCTAGTCTATTAATGACAAGAGTTCAGCTAATTAGAGAGCCTATATAGCAGCTTATTCTATACCAGCTAGTTGTTTTCTGGTATTTTGCTTTGAACTGTTCTACGTGAATAATTATTCTCATGTGACATCGTGACAAAAACTGGTAATTTCTTAAATATAAATATAAACTTAATCTAATAGGATACTATAAACAAAAATCTGACGTAGTTGCGAATAATAATAGAAAAAATGTTTCATTATTTTGGAAGCCACCCTAAATTTTAACCCTTAATTAATTGTATTTTTAAAAACTGTGGGTTAACTTACATGAGTGGAATTATTGTAATACTTTTGTAACTGATTTTTTCAGTATTGTTGATGAAAGTATATCAAAAAGCTTAGTTACTTACTAACTGCCATTACTCGCTGAAGAGTATTTGACATCATCAGGCGATTGTTACGCAAGGCGTTTTCTTTCATGAGCTTTTCTGCGATTGAAAAGCCCGATATGGAATGTTATCTTTCTTCCGCAGTCCGGACATTCAGAAATCTCATTACTTTGTTGCCTCCTTTCTTTAAAAAAAAATCTTCACTGCGTTCTATTGTGCGCTGCTTCCTCCCACTGATTCTACATGCTTCGCCTTTAAGTTCTGCTGCTCCTTTACTTTCTCCTGTAGTTAGCGGACGGAGAATATAGAATCAGCGGTCAAAAACGCATGTGTAACGTTTGTCCGTCAAAATAACTTTTTAATTTCCTAGTCGGACGAATACAAAATCGTCAATAGAGTGACTACAGATGAAAGAAAGAGACCAAACCGTGTTCGCAGAGAAAAAAAGTGATCGACACGTCATAATTAAGGAACACAGAAAATAAAAAAGTATTTCAATAATTCAACTTATATGTAGGCATAACACTCTACAGTATAATTAGTGGTATTGCAGAAAAGTTAAATAACATTCAAAACATCGTTCAAACTGAAAATGCATAGTTGGGCAGAAAAATAAATATATTATACCATAATGCGGCGTCACACATCACAATCACAGAACACACTGCCTAGGTATATTTTGTTTCAGTTCCACTGCTCCAGTCACAAAAGCCATTAATTAAGTATCCTCTACTACTTTTACTGATATCTATGCTAATACAAGCAGGTAGCATATAATTTAATGATAATTCAGTGGTTTCAAGTCGAAACAATAATATTATGTCAAATTTATTTCAAAAACCTTCCAACAATGAACAAATTTTATAAAAAAACTTTTATTAGTTTTACGAAAAGTGAGGAAACGTAACTCATGTATGAATGAAGGGTCCAGGGTCCAGAGGAAAACCATGATAAGGGCCATTTTACTAATTTTACAGGAAAGCACTGGACGGCTGGTGTTTATCAAGTTCTTTGCGTGTATTCTATATTTTTACTAGACATATATCATCGGATTTAACAACTTATCGAGCTGGCAGAGTTTATATATTTTGTAGGGACCAGTCAGACCTATATGTTAAAATCCTAAAATTAAGAAATTGGCGCTTCTCAAGGTTTTCCCCTGGACCCTTCAAATGTAATAAGGAGTCCTTACAACCATTACTCTATCGTAGTTGAAGTAATTAAATACCTATATTATTTTTAAATTTAATACGGTTATAGTGTTATTGTCATAGTTATAAATACCACCAGATAAACAGCGGATATTAAATAAGCTTATTAGCGAGTTATGGGCTACGATTATTAATAAATAATGTTTGAAAGTTAGTAGAAATATTTTAAATTTTGCGTTGAAGAAAGCTGTAAAATATACGCTGATGTTAATGACATAATAACGAATTGACTGTAAACTTTAAAGTACTCTTTGATTCAAGTAACAATATATTAATCAAATAAAATGTATTCAGAATATCAATTCCACATCCAAATGCATGCAATCTATAAAAGTGATACATTACATAGTTCTCTATGACAATAAATAGAAAGATATGATAACGACAAATGGCATTGCAAAAGATGTACTAGTGATATCGTAGTATAATAATAAGTATATGCACGTTATTAGCGTTTGTCTAGAACATTTTTATATCTGCTATTATTATTAGGTACTCAAATGGAATTTTCTCACTACAAAGTTTTTATTAGAACTACCTATAGAAGATAGGAACACCAAAGTTGGGTTCATATTGTAAATTGACTAATTTGCTAGTTTTTTTAAGAAAGTGGCAGCTGCATTAGCCAATTTGGACGGTTTGTTAGAATAAGTTTATATTTATAAATTAGTATTTCCTTTGGGTATTAAAAAAAAAACTAAAAATTTTAATTAAGTAAACTAAAAACAACCAGAAAATTTAAGAACATTGAAAATTAATAAAAATAAACCCAACTGGAAAGTATTAGTGTCCGATGTTAAAACTTAGCGATAAAAACTAAATTAATTAGTTAAAGCAAATTGTGCTACATATAAAAATGATTTACGTATCATGTCGCGCTTTAAGATAAAACACACGAACTGGAAAAATGTAATATCTCCAAATTTACTGAAGAAAATGCTGGGGATTAATTACTAATTAAAATTCGAAGATTTCTCGAAGACAACGTAAATAAATGAATTGCTACGATGTTAGACGTTGCCATATCTTTCCATTTGTTAAAATTACCCAAAAACTTTTCTTTTTCGGCCATCATGACATCATGGCCGAGTTGAATTTTCTCATTTCGGTTCTGTATGTTGACGATACTCGGCTGTTGCTTATTGGCAACGCTGTAGACCGAACATTGAGTTTTGTGCACGGCGGGGTCGACGTCTCCCGAAGACCTATTAATTTTAAGACTTATGATGTTAGATAAGACTTAAATATTTCAATACTACTTCAAAATATCATTCTAAAAAATATATTTAGCAAGTACCAGGTTTGAACATTGTAACAACGGTTGTGTATAGTATCGAAATAACTTTGTAAAGATGATGCTCGTCAGAAAAAAAATCAGGGTGTCCCTCAAAGATCTGTACAAAATTCTGGAAATATTCCTGGCGTTAAAATATGACGATCTAACTCAACTACCATTGATCTATAATGTATATTGTTATTCTTTAAAAAGTACTTTATTATTGATGTTAAGACGTATAATTTCGTTTTGGAATATTTTATGTTGGAGAAATCTAATAAACGACATTTTTTAGTCGTGT
The DNA here is from genome assembly GCF_002938485.1 of Sitophilus oryzae. NCBI lineage: Eukaryota > Metazoa > Arthropoda > Insecta > Coleoptera > Curculionidae > Sitophilus > Sitophilus oryzae. The sequence goes on along the minus strand of NW_022146187.1, from coordinate 1,353,052 downwards.
TTATTCTTTTACACTCCATAGGCTTGGTGAGAAGTGTCTAGCCCTAGCAGTCAACTATTAAGCTTGACAAATCAGGTTGGTTAGCGTGGTTATTTGGAGGGTGTTAATTCATTTGTGTTTGTCAAAAACTCTAACGTGATTGGTCGGGCTTAATAGTTGCCTGCTAGAGCTAGACACAAGTGGCTTGATGCATCTCAGCGGATTTTAAAATTTCCGACCGCAGCGCTCAATATGGCAAAAATCAGAAGTTTTCGATCTGTACTTCACACAGTTCCGATGCTGATCGCAATGAAATAATATTACAATTGTGGGTTTCTCATATTTAAGTATTTTAGTTTGTAAAATAGTGCAGTTATTGAAACTCTAAAGCACTCAGGTTTCGGGTAGTAAAAATAAAGTGAAAAACAACCTGAACTGGGCGTCGCTTTGTGAAGTGACAATTTCAAATGCTAAGAAAATTGTCGAAAAAATGTTAACACGTAAAGGAGGGAGAAATTACGTGGTTGCTGGGTGCAATAACATTCAATTACTCAACTTTCCGGATATTCAACTCCCCCGAAACAACATTTTATAGCTTCACAACTTCTCACACCAATTGGATCAAAAGCAAAAATTGATTCAAGCAGCTCGACGAAACAAGTGAGTAAACAAAGTGCCCATTACATAATCAAAAAATTAAATAAGCATATGCTACGACAGAATAAATTACAATTTGCGATATTAATGGTAAGTATACTTCTTTTAATCAACTAGTGCTTAAATTTATATGAACATCTTCTAAAATTATAATTATATATATGTACCTTCAAATTCATTATAACCGAAATAGCCCCAGTTATGTCTCTGCTAGCAAAATCGGTGCTACTATGCTAGTGGTAAAACTATATAGGCTACTAAAACTAACCTAGGCTACGGTATTTGAACTCATCTAAAAAGTTTTATTAGTTTGAATAATAAATTATAATACAAGTTAGACCTTCTGAAGATCATAAATAAAAATCACCACAATACACCTCAAACACCTTAAAGTTCAGACTTAAGCTTGATTTTCATGCATCCGTTGTCCGACGATACGTTGATACGATATTAATTTTATTGGTAGAATTTAAAGACTTTAATTGGTTAGAAAATAACGCAGTTTTTAAATTTATTGCATTTTCATGTCTCCGTTCATCGGATATACGTTGGTGTTATTTTATATTTTCGTTTCCATAACGATTTGGCTATTTTACTTATATTTTTATTAAGGTTATATTTATTCAAAGGGTTATATTAAATTTGCTAATAAAGTGTCAAAACGGCCGTTATCGTATGAACGGGTCCGTTGACGGGTTGAAGTAAAATATTTACGGAAGAAAAGTGGCGCGAAAACGCTATGACCAATCAAAGCACAGTCGGACCATCGTATCAACGTATAACGGATACATGAAAATCAAGCTTTAGTCTTGCTCATCTGCTGATTATGCTAACATGGTTAGCGAAACGCGCGTCCAGTGTAAAAGTAAAAGTGTTTTGGTGTATTGTGGTGATTTAGTGTTTTATTTTGCTGTGTAACACCAACCCCCATCTGTATATCTGTATGATATCTTCTGAAGATACCTAAATATTTACTTTTTTATTTTTATTTTTAGAATTTTCACAAATTATACTTCCTAACACTTTTAGAATAATCATATAATAAATTTTTTGTACACTCGCTATTTAATCCCGTATATTTGTATATGCCGGTTGATTACGATTTTCTCCGATGGTGGCAGCACCGGCGGAGAATGCATCAAGCCTATAATTCAATTCATACATCTGCAGCATTAAAAGAATATGACCCTTTCAATGCGTATAAAGATTTATTATACAGACCTAGTCATCCTAAATCTGTGGTTTGTATGGCCCTAATAAAAAATCAAAAGTGTTCAAGAGTGATAAGATACAGTTTTTCTATGCGGTATTGCCGGTTTTCCATTAAAATATTTAATAACGATTAAAAAAGCGTTTCAGCAGCAAGAATTAAGCGGTTTATCAATAATTAAAGTAATTGTGCTACAGTTCTAACGCTTCATGAAATATTTTACATTCTATTGGTTTGCCAATTCAATTCTGATTTTTATCTTCCTAACCTTAAATCATGCCTACCGGATCGAAAATTTTGCATATCTTAACATCTCTGTCTATCAACTGGTTATAATCACATAAGACAACTTTGTTTTATCTTTCTCTTAGAGTAGAGACCACGGGTATAGAATGACCGGTATAGGTAGAGTAGTTTGAATTTCAATTATTATTAGTTAGGCTACGTTAGTTATTGACCACTTATCTTTCGACATTTACTTATACAATTAATAAATTTTATCTTATACAGGGTGAGTCTTAAATAAGTGCAATTATTTGCAGGGCTGGTAAATCTCGACAAAAGCGAAACTCTTTACCGTTTTTCAAATAAGTCCAAAATAACTGAAATATTTTACTTTAAAAATTAAAAAAAATGATTTTTCTTTTAAATTTTGAGAACCATTGGATCTTTTCTGGGTTTTCTTTCTTGTAAATTTAATCTACTACCTACGGTGCCATATTATGAAGATATTATGTTTTTTAATTAAAAATTTAAAAAAATTCCAAATTTTTTTTCAAAAAATTCGAAATTTTCAATTTTTTTTTTCGCGAAAAGAAATTCATAGTCGTGTTTCTGGGGTCGAAATATACCTAAACATATTTCCACTTATATTATAACTTAAGAAGACTAACCCTGTATAATATTTAAGCGTTTATGCTATAAGACAATGCAGATAGAGGTACAACAATCAACCATACCCGAAGCGGGATTTGAACCATCGACATTCATACTTAATAAACATCGAACCACTTAAACTAACATTTTAACTGTAGATGAACGAAATTTTAACTCAAAAATTAATTTTTAATTTGTCATTTTTTTGACACAGTTTATTGAAATCATACATTCCCTCACTGAATAGTTTATATGAAGGCTCTTTTAGACGATTTATACTACGTTAGAATCTAGTACAGACCTTCCAGGTACAACCTGAATTAGTTCTTTGAAATATTTTCAAGCTCTTTGATATTATAGTAAAAAAATATGGTAAATAAAAAAAATATGAAGTGATTATAGTGTTTAGAAATTTAGTCAATATATTTAATATTTAAATTTGTATAATGTATTAATAGATATAGATGTGTTATAAGATATACATATGAAGAACAGTACAACACAATTAAGCAAATAGATAATTTATCAGAATAAAAGATATCTTTAAGACGATTACAAATAAAGCCTGGTTAAGTATTACAACATGAGACCTTGAATGTATTTTCCCACTAATTTTATATGTATCTAACTTTGATAATTGCAATATAATAATATATTGCTATATAAAAGGACAAAAAATTATTAGTATTCTTAAGCTTGATTTCCATGCATCCGTTATCCGATGACACGATATTAATTTTATTGGTTGAATTATTATTGTTATCTATTATTGACTTCGATTGGTTAGAAACTTACGCAGTTTTTAAATTTATTGCATTTTCATGCCTCCGTTCATCGGATATACGATTTGCTTGTGATTGGTGTCATTTTATATTTTCAACTAAAAATGCTAAAAAAAACTAAAAAAAGAAACTAAATATGCTACACATAGACTTGCTACATAAAAATGCGCCCTGCATTTCAAGAATTAAGGAGGCTAGGCAAAACCTATGTGTAGCATATTTAGTTTCATAAAAAAGTAGCATAGTAATGTGAAAATCGCATCATTGTATCTCTACTCATAAACTAGAAATCCCATAAACACACGAAAACGGGATACACTGTACAGATGTGATGCGCAGTAGTGAACCGTAGTATTATACCGGCAGCCAGGCGGCCCACACTTTGGTCAGGAGAGCATAGCAATATTAAACAACCAACTTTCTTAAAATTCTGGTTTTTCCGACGTTGCTAGCTCTTGTACTATTACATTTTTATTACATTGTTAGATTTAACTTGTCAAAAATGTGCCAAAATAACCGTTATCGTACGATCTTTCTCCGACGGGCTGGAGTAAAAAATTTACGGATGAAAAGTGACGCCACAACGCTATGACCAATCAGAGTGCCGTCGGACCATCGCATCAACGGATGCATAAAAATCAAGCTTTAGTTGTTTATTCAACTACATATTGTTAAATTTAAAAAAGGCGTCCATTGAACCCAAAGAGACCTGGCTTGTAACTTGTAACACAAAAGCCAGAGTCTTTTTACAGTCTTATTGCTTTGGCTTTTGTATCACATATTGTTAAATAAGGATTTTTACTTATAAAAAATTAAAAATTCAAAGTCACATATCATCCCAACACTCTTTTTAACCCTTTCTGCTATTTTTAATAAGAATTTTAGAAATATTAATTATTAGTGAATTACCCTGTCATTATCATACCTTTTGGCCGGTATTAAACTAGCAGGCCTTGCTGGTATTTCTGGTTTTGCCGGTCGGTCCACTTCCGGTCTGCGCAGTTGGACGTCGGCCAGTTCTACAGAACTGATCGGAGCCTTGTTCGTCTGGTCGCCGCTGCTATTTCTTTGGGAAGGATTTCGGGCGACGACGTTGGTGCTCTTGTTGTCGGCCATTAACGACTGCCTCGGTGCCGCTACTGGTTTCTGACTAGGACTTGTTAAACCTGATACAAAATTTGACTGTGTTAAGAACACCATATACAGGGTGGCCCGAACTGTATTCCGGAAACTTCAGCAGCATATTCTGCAGATAAAAATAAGTAAAGTAGTTGGTATAAATGTATGTCCTAAAATGCTTTGTTTCGGAGATACAGGGTGTAGAAGTTACATTTTATTTCGATTTTTTCCGAATAATTTCTGAAGTAACGTCAATATTTGGATGAAAATTAGCGTCTGGGAGTTTTTTGATACGAGAAATTGGATTTTGATGTCAATATGACTCCTATTTGTAGGGGGCGCCACCTATATGTGTGTTTAACTGTTTTGAAAAGTAATAACTTTTTGTCCGTACCTGTATAAAACTAATGAGTGAAAAAATTAACATTTGCGTGATTTTTTATATCGGTACGAACGAAAAGTTATTACTCTTCAAACCAGTTAAAAATATGTAGGTGGCGCCTTCAACAAATAGAAGTCATATTGACATCTAAATCAAATTGCTCATGTCAACAAAATCCCAGACAAGAATTTCATCCAAATATTGACTTTACTTCACAAATTATTTGGAAAAAATCGAAATAAAAATGAAACTTCTACACCCTGTATCTTCGAAACTAAGCATTTTAGAACATACATTTATACAAACTTCTTTACTTATTTTTAACTGCAGAATATGTTGCCGAAGTTTCCAGAATACATTTTGAACCACCTTGTATATTAAAACAGAAAATGTGTTTCCACAAGATAAAGTTATCTGGTTAAAACTTAAGAGAGTCAGAAGATGCCTAGTGTTTCCGCTGCGATTTCTTAATAGAAACAGCAGTTTCTATTACCTCTGTAAGGAACTACCATCAAGGCCAAGCAGCAAGAGACGTGGTAACACCGTGAGGATTGCGCTAGATTGAGGTGGTAGATAGCAAAAAGACATAACAACTACTACAGCACAAAAAGAACCTAGTACGCATAATTGTAGGTATCGTCACTGGAAGCTGATCCGCGGGCATAAACACATAAACTTCGTGAGATGGGAGATTTCCAACGACGACTACTGCAGAGAATGCGGAGAGGAAGAAGCCACAGAGCACCTGATGTACCACTATTCGGCACTGAATAACCGACGCTTTAAAACTTTAGGGCACGAATTTTTAGAGGGGCTAGAGGAAGCAGCAGAAGCCAACATCAGCGACATCAGGAACTTAAGAGCAAAGAGTTAGAAGTGATTTAACGCAAAAAAGAACGAGAAGTAGGTTTGGTACAATAATACAGGGATATCGCAATGGGGCCAAGGTCTCCGAGTGAGGGATCAAACAGTATCCCAAACCCCAGCAGCCTAACCTAATCTAACCATTACCTCTGTATGTCCAGCCAGAAGGAACGATTTTAACAGACAATATAAAAAATTGACTGATTTGAATTAAAATGGCAGACAACTGTTACTGTCATATATTCCTCCTTGAGCAGACTTCTCAACGGATAATCCCCAGTAAAGGAGCCCCAAAAAATATTTTTGTGTTAATTAAAAAGCCTTTTATTATACTATGTGTTGATTGTCTACATTTCGATAATAACCTTAATGTAAGAATATGCGAGTTGGTTAGGAAGAATATGCGAGTTACATTACAATTTTGATGAATCTTAAAGTTTAATATATTTTGTTCTAGTGAACCAATTTTGATGATTTTTTAAACAATTTGTTAATATTGTTTGACTTTTTAGAATCTTTTTTTAAATTAAAAATGAAAGTTTCCATCTGTCAATTATACGAGGGAAAACAAAATGTTGATACTTTGGTGAAAGTCTGAAACACCCTGTAGAATAGGTTCAAAAAGCACGGAACTTAATTTTATCATCGAGGTACGTCTTTTCTCGATAGTTTGTTTTTTGATTCATCTCAATAGCCTTATTTTTATTGGAGATATTCGCTTTTGAATAAGACTGTCACTGAAAAGTCATAAGGTTTGTTCCAACCCGCCGCAGAACCGTTACCGAACGATCACGCTCGTGCACTTTGAATAATAAGATTAAGGAAGGAGCATATCAAAAATCTTGATTCACCACGAAGGGACTCAAATATGGCCGACTTAATTTCCCGTTTATCAGTGCCGTTCTAATTTTATTTAAAAAGTGTTAAACGGTAGGTTGTGTAGACGTAGGGTAGTAAGTTGGGTAGACGTGGGGTAGACTCAATAATTTGTTGTTATATTTTACGTTGTGAATAAATGTTGGTAGTTATTAAAATTGTTATATTTTTATTTGTGTTAATTATTTATTAACACAAACATCCGATGCGCTACTGAAGCAGGTAAGTTAAATCGACGTATCTAAATTCTTTGACATCTAATCTTTGACAAGTAGTAAATAGGTTTGTTCTCACAGCGTGTTCCCAACATGTTGGCGACATGTTGCGACTACGTGTTTAAATAAAATGAGAAGGATGTCCGTAGAGTTTAACTCTCTAAACCTAAACAAAAAAAAATAAGTTTAATTTAAAGAATTTTTTTATATCAAGTCAACCCTAGACGAATTCTTCCGGGAGCCGGAAATTCCAGGCTTGTCAGCTGATATATAATAATATTCTTCTTTATAATTGTTTTTGTTTGTGTATAAAAACGGTATATATTTGTTTTATATTTGTATTTGTATGATTTTATGTCAAAAATTGTTGTTTTCTGTATATATTTTTCGACGATCCTATAATCTAAGTACCATGTATTTATATTAAAAGGAATTAATAAACTAAACTAAACTAAACTAAACATGTTTGTGACTTCTTCCAAACCGGTGTTAATGCGCAGGTCTCAAATAATGCAGTTTCTTGTCGATTTCAAACTGTCTGTGCGAACAGAGAATCCCCTACTCTTCTTTTTTGATCTAATAATACCACTAATTTTAACTCCTACGTAATAATGAATAAAGAAGAAAACGAACAGGGAATTAACCAAAGATATCTTTTAAGGTTTTTGGTTTTGTTCTTTTTAATGTTTTAATGCTTTGTAATGTTGATTCTTGGGTCTGATCCGTTCCTCCATCAGCTCTTCTAGGTTTGTGTCTATATCCGAAAATTCCGACGCCTCAGATTCTTCAGAAGATTCAAAATGGCTCATTTCTTTTCTTTATTTTTTGAAGAAAAAAACATTAAACAAAAACAGCACACGTTTTGTATGTTAAGTTTACCAATTAATGACGTCGGGTCGCAATACGCATGCGCCGCGCACTTGCAAAAGATCCGCGAACAGGTCTGACTGTCAGCTAACAATCAGAATTTTCTGTGCGAACGCGTTTTACCCTATTGCGCATGATTATCTGTTGGAAATATGTTTCTTACAGCTGTGAGAATAAACCTAATAAAAGCAAAGATGCAAGAAAAAATATATAATTAGTTAATTTAAGCGAATTTCATAAATGATCGGTTCACTATACGTATGTATATTATACAGGGTGTCCCAGAAATGAGTGCAGATATTTTAAGGGGTGGTAGATCTGGCCAAAAGAAACATATTTTCTCTTTACCATTTTTAAAATAGATTGAAAATAACCGAGTTATTTAACTTTGAAAGTTTAAAAAAAAAATTGCGACATTTTGAGAGCCGCCGGGGAATCTCGCGGAACCCCCGGCGCGGGGAAGATCTCGCGGATCTCGGCTTATTCGCGCCCGCTGTTGCCACATCGACTAGAAAGACTTAAAAAGTACTTGCAAAATCCCACACCATCCAAGAGGTTCTGCAGAGGTGCGTTACTTTTTTTAAGTGGGTGATCGCCAGTAGCCCTACTTTTCACATTACACAAAATAAACTAAAAGAAAAAAAACTTACCAAACAATAAAAAAAGATATCCCTATAGCAGAGAGATACAACTGCAGAGCTTTCTTTTTTTCCATTTTACCACTCTTAAAACTGCACATAACACTACACTTAATAACATCACTTCACTACAATTCTTAACAACACTATGCAAATTTTCAACTGTGGAAATATTGGCTCCCCTATTAATTTTAGAGCTAAATCGTAAATGGTTTTTAAAGATACATTACAAATTTGCACAAGGGGATCCAATATCTCGACAGTTCAAAATTTGCATGGGATATCCTATATTTCCAACGATGATGCACCACCCGGTATACCCTTCGCTTCTTGACTGCATGCTATTATAATAATTGTTCAAAATGACGACCTCCATTTCCAATACATGCTCTCCTTCTTCTGAGCATGGAATTTTTAACGTTTTGCAGCAATTCTTCGTTGCTTTTCCCGAATCCCTCAAATGCTGAACCATACTTACAAAGGTTCGAGCATTAGGGATTTATCTATTCGGATACTCTTCGGAATAAAGTCTCCGAGCTTCTACAGCGCTTTCCCCTGCCAGAAAGTACCTATGCTCTTAGCATATCCACCTTCTCCGGATTTCTATACTCCATCGTGATTTGCCTATACCGATACCGATTACCGACACAAAAATATGCACTAACGAACATTTCACAACACTTTAAACACAATCTCCGATCACTTTCTCGAATTTTAAAAGCTCGATAATATTAGAAATTAGATCGATTTCTAATAGTGTACATGCTTTGTGTACATGCGATTAATAATGTCGTTAGTCGTTAATATAATACAGGAATCTGTAATTTTCTCCCCACCGCCCATTTCATTGGAAAAAACGGCGGCAAGTTTTCTGCTTTTGAAATTACGATCGATGGCATTTTATTGTGTAAAAGTGGATGGTAAATGGCATCGATCGTAATTTCTCAGGCAATTTAACGTCTTAGCAGGTATACTTATTTTTTATCAAAAAGCTTTATAGAAAAAAAATAACTGAACATGTTAGTAGCTTTATTACTAATTAAACTATTCAAAACATGTTCTGATATTACTAAAAAAATTTAAGTAAAAAATATAGCAAATTTTATAGTTTGACGACGTTATAATTAACAATAGGCAAATGGAAAAAATTACCTAACTACATATTAGAGACATAATTCCATACCTAGAAATACCGTATGGTCGAAAAAAACGGCGTCCAGAATGGCTTGAAAATAACGGTCGGTGACATTCTCCATAAAATTTTACACATAAATTGACAGCGATCTTTATATCATAGCCATCGCTGACGCCGTTTTTTTTTCACGACCATATTGTATTTCCCATTAATCGCATGGTGGCAATACTAATTTATATTTAAAGAGATATATCTAAATGTGTATAAACTAGGTATTTTATTAGCAATCATATTTAAGCTATTATGACTCATAATATATTCTAATTATTTGAAACTTGAAACATAATATTTACTCCTATTATATTCATGTAACTAAATTTTCTAATATTAATAACTCTCTGATAATAAAAAACAAGAGTGTGTTTTGAAAAAGTAAAGCATAATTACTGTGTATTGACTTTATTGTGAAAAGCAACCTATTTGAAACACATTTACGTAACTACAGAATAGTTTAAAAAAGAACTTACACACATGTTTTTTTAGTCTATTTTCTTTATTATATTTGAAAACTACAGTCCCCCTTCCAATACATAAAAACATTTATATTCAAATATACTCTAGATAGAGCTCCAATTTTTATATGAAATGAGAATTTGTTCACACATAAACTACCGTATGATCGAGAAAAAACGGCGTCAACGATGGCTATGAAATGAAGGTCGCTGTCATTTTATATGTAAATTTATATAGGAAATGTCATTGATCGTCATTTCCCAGCCAACTGGACGCCGTTTTTTTTTCGATCATATGGTACATTTTATGTATTTTATTCTTTAATTTTAATTACTACAAATGGTCTTGATATTTTTCTTTTGAATACATATATTCTTGTTACTCTCTTTCATCTTTGTCTCTAATATACAGATGCATTGCAATTTGTTGTTAGTATATTTATGTAATCATTTCATAAATCCTAAAAATAAAAATGGTTATAACATGCTTTCCAGATATCCATATCCACAATATTCTGTGTGTAAATATGTTCAATTTTTAATAACCCATTCACTAAATGAGATTGTGAGACAACATACAGGTAGCTGTTTAAATAATTTTCAATCTTTGTATGTAATAATAGATTTCACATATTATATGCATTACACAATATGCATTACCTGCAATAATAAAAGATATTTTCTTTAAAGTGTATAATTCTATCTAACACACTTCTAATAAAGTATACTCTGACTCTTTGAACATTTGTTACAGCTTCTAATAATTAGGTATATCGATAACTTCCTAAGAAATTTTGTTAGCACTTTTAGTTAGTTTACCATATATTCTGCATAATATATGACTCGATACATTCACCTAGAATAAAATCAATAATATCATTTATGAATAGAAAACTACATGTATAACTTTTTCGTTAATATTTGCAATTTCAGACCAGAACTTGTCTGAAGAGAACTTTCTTGGTTTGTTTAAAAATATCTTACCGTATAACATAAATTTACATCTGAATTAATCTAATCAGATCAAATTTTCTTCATAGTATAGAAAACATCGAAACTATTTGACTGGTAATCGAGCTATCAATAAACTGACACTAAAATTTAATGCATAATTAAATGGGATAATTATTTTCATGTAAAACAAAACTTTATACTTAATAAGACCACAGGGAGTACATAATAACAGTGTTACTGAGATTTTTGATTTAATGTATTGCTTGGTATTTGTAGATCTATTATTGTATTGTGATTACAATTGCCTTCTTCTCCATTGATGCATCCTAATTTAAGATTACTGATTTTCTAATACATAATTAAAGTGAAATTATTTTTCCTACCATTACATAATTAATTTCTTCCTACCATTAGGTAGATACCTGAAAGGTTAATAAATTAAAAACGAATTTATTAAGACATTTAAACTGTTTACCTCATTTCTCACATATTTTTGACACCAAACATTATAAATAAATCAAAAAATATTCGTATACCAACTGAATTATATGATATTTCATTTTGAATAATAAAAGTACTTTTTTACAGGTTTATTTGGCATTGTTTGCATTGTTTTTTGTTGTTTTCTGTTTTGTTTTTGTGCGAGTTTAATAACCCACGATTAACCTTAAACATAACCTTAAACTACACACCATACTAGGGATGTACGATTCGAATCGATTATTATCAAATCGACGTGATTTTTATCAAACGATTTTTTGGTATAATCGATCTTTTTTTTTAAATCGAAGACCGATTTTATTTATACAGTTTTACAGGTTTATTTATTTGTTAGAATTTAGAATAAGAAAAAACACTTTAGTTTTGCTGGAATATTTGTTTGCAGTGCATCCCTAGTAAAAGGCCATCTAGCAATGAACTGAAAAATTAAGTGTAAGTGCTCGCTGCCGCATGCGCCGATGTTTGTTTATCACTTTGATATCAGGTGTCAGATTTTTGTCGGTGCTTCCCATATTTTTATATTTTAGATAACGTAGAATACTCTTTGATTTTACCTTAATTCTTTCTTGGGTATACCCTTTCTTGTACTTTTATTTTATTTTTTGGGATATCCCTACTCCATACATTAAACATTTAGAAAATTGATTTATCTATCTTTATACAACCACCAAAACGTTGACCCATAATAGTAATACATCAGTCCAGTAGAGGACGCTAAGGTAAAAAATTTCTAAATAAAAATTTGTAATTTGTAATTCCTTCAGTGTTTTCGAAATCGTTGTCGGGGTTGCGTCGGTTTTGAAGAAATGTCGAAGAAAACCCCGGACTGTCTACCATCAGCCTCCGGATATAAGTAGTTATTAAATCAAGTTTTTTAACATTTTTTATTGTATTTATGAGTTTAGTGTGTGATTATTATCATTGTTATCATGTGATAGGTTTGTGATGTTCAGTTTAATAGATATTTGGTGTGTATGTGTTTACGTATATGTGTGCTGGATAAAAAACACTTTCATTAAAAGGGTAAGCTCTAACTAAACATTAAAGGTTATAATTGTTTATTGAAACGATTGAAAATATTTCCTAATATGGCGAAAAAAGAAGCTATAATTGTTAAGATTTATTTTTTCAGTTTACTCCACTGTAAAAAGTATTTAAAATATTGCGCGTTTCTCTAGAATTAGTAGAGCAATCTACACTAATATGAATAAAATTAATTTTCGTATTTTTTTCTGTAGCAACTTAAAATAATTGAATTTATAGATAAACATGCAGAATGTGGGTATGGTAGGAGGTGGCAACGTTGCATTCTCTCCGACACTCTCTATGTCCGGTAAACGAATTTCCCGGGGAGTGAACAGTGGCACTCAAAAGTTTTTCAACATTTTCCGGAAAATGTCAAGAAAAATATCAACTTTTCAACATTTTTTTTTCGCAAAAAAAACCTCATAGGCGTGTTTCTGGGGTTGAACTATACTACCAGTTAAAATATCTGCACTTATTTCTGGGACACCCTGTATAGCCACTTACTAGCAAAAATGTTGTTCCATTATTTCACTCGATTTTTGACCGAGATCTACCGCACGCTACACAACCAACTATTTTACAGTCTTTTTCGATAAATCGCAATAGTGTCACTGTTAATTTAAGTTCTGCCACAATTTTCATCTAGATTTACTACCTTTATACAACTATCAGTAGTAGAATAAATAATAAACAACATAAAATAAGCTCCGTAAAGACTGACAAATCCACAAAATTTCAAATCAAATTCAAATATGTCAAACGAATCGTCAAACAGAACTGTCAAGGATTCCCACCCTAGAGTCCTTTTTTCGCCCACCATGCATGAATACATGGATAGCATTATGCTCCTTCCTTAATCTTTTTATTCAAAGCTCGTGCGCAGTAATTCAAATGTGTTCCAACCGAGATTTGACGGTTATCGGACGATCCTATTTGCGTACCAACCTACCTTGGTACCTATCGTTTAGTTATGATTTCAGAACGGTAATTTCGTTACATGGTCCAAATTGAGAACTGTTTGGGCTGACTTGCGCATTAAAGCATATTGGCAGGTATTATCGATTTTTAACAGCTGATTCTGGTCCTGCGTCCGGCTGATGCTGCTGTCTTGGTTATTTTTTACGAATTCGAAGACGTGTGTGTTATACTTTTGCTTGTGAGTTTGTGTGGAGTAAATCTTTCGGAAATTTTAAATTGTACACTTTCATAATTATCTATAGATAATAATTAAGGATGAGTGACGATCACTGCTGAAATAACTGTAAACTACGCATAACAGGATCATAAAAGAGAGGATAGGTAAGTGAGTTAGTGAGTATACAGTTAAAACAACACTTACCAACAATTACTGGATTCTGATTCTCCATTTCAAGAATAATAATTATTATTATTGCAAATTGCAAACATAATGTTATGAAATTCTAGACAAAAACAAGAAACCGATTGATACACGCACGCTTGACACAAAACAATCCACAAAGCGTTGATACTTTTTGCACCGCCACGAAACTATTCGTCCGCGATGCTAACAAAGTCCGCGCATGCTAACAAAGTGCAAGAAAACCGATTCGAGTACGATTTCGAAACGATCGATCCCGAAATGCTGGTTGGAACAAACCTATATTATATATTTTATTGACGTTTACTCTAGTAGGGATGGTTTTAAGTTCTGAAGTATCGACTATTGCCCTTTTAATTGATCATGGTAGAGATCAACTTGTGGATTTAAAACAATATCGCCAGAGTAACGGGTCAACAGACAAGAATATGATTTTTTGAAGGCAGTGACATTACATAAATCATAAACACTATTCTATACATCTGTTGACTAGAATGTCAATACTAGTCAACAGATGTATAAAATAGTGTTTAGACATAGTCAATACCAATGTTATATTCCTTGCTTTGTTAACGTACTCCACAGGGTGTTTCAAACACTCACCAATATATTAACATTTTGTTTTTGCTCGTATAATTGACAGATGTCCAATCAAGTCAGTCCAAATAATTTAGCTACAAATTGCTTAAAAAATCATCAAAATCGGTTCACTAAAACACAATACATAAAACTTTAAAATACATGAGAATTTTAAGGTGCCCGTTTTTCGTGCCGGTGAGTGTAGTACAAATTCAAAAAAAAAAGTAAACAACATACCTTCAGGTGGCGGTCGAATCTGATGAGTAGCTGTCGTTCTAAAACTCTTGTCATCTTCGGCGTTCTGCGCTACCGGCTTTTGCACGGGCTGCGCCTTTGAGACGCTTGTAGCTGCCTGAGTGACCACCTTGGTGGCGTTAGTATCGCCGACTAAGTGATTCAATCCCCCTACGGTAACCACCGAACCCGACAGAGTTTCAGCGACGGTTTTGACGATGGTCACTTGATTTGCGGCGGGTATTAGGGCCTTGATATCGTCCTTCGAGAAACTACGCCTCCTCGACAGCTGGCAATCGTTTTCTTTCTCTTCCGTGTTTATTCCGACCGACGTGACAGTTTTCGTTTTGGTTTGTTCGCGACCTTTCGGTGGTCTGTTTAACGTAGAGCTCCCTGTAAATTTAAATGAAATGTTATAAAGACTCTCTCTCTAATACGTTCTCGAATTAGAAAATAGTGAAGTTTAATATACTAACACTAAACAATTTTGTTAACAATAAATATTTATAAATCGCGTATATACTTCTAAACTTTTGCTCTAAAATCATCAAATCAACATGAATGTTTGTAAGATTTGAGAAAGACATTGTATTAGGACTTAATTGGAATGGCATTATTGTAAATCTTAAAAGTAAAGAAAAAACGCAATCGTTTCTAGACTAAAAACATAAAAGAATAATGGAACAACTTTTCACTAGTAAAGGTAGGTTTATATACAGTTCATACCAAATAAACTTTTAGTCACGTGATTAACCTTGCGATTTTTAAATTCATTGTTGCCAACCATGGATATATTCGGCGCCGTGCTGACTAACTGGAATTTAAATTTCGCGCTGGGTATTCAGGTGGTAGCTCTATTGCAAAAAATGTCAAGTTGTCGCACTTATTTCTTTATTTCCTGATATTGTCATTCGTTTTGACACTTTAGTTTTGTATTATCAGTTTTTTTAAGCTTGATTTTCATGCATCCGTTGTCCGACGATACGATATTAATTTCATTGGTTGAATTTACAGACTTCGGTTGGTTAGAAACGGTTAACCAATCGAAGCCTTTAAATACAACCAATAAAATTAATATCGTATCAACGTATCGTCGGACAACGGATGCATGAAAATCAAGCTTTAGTCTAAATGAATTGTGTTGTGGTACTTTAAGCTTGAAAATGTTTACTAGCAGGCCGTTGGAAACTATGGAAACTACAAAAAAATTCTGATTTAACGCCATCTGGCAATAACTAGTAGCAACTTTCTAACCTAAAAATTAATTGCACTGCCACCTAGCGACAGGATCAACTATTTTTTTGATTTTTAAATAATACTCGAGGTGCCCGGTGGCGTAGAGGTACAGGCTCTCGTCTACCAATCTCAAGATGTGGGTTCGATTCCCACACCCGGCATTTCATCAGCCGACTATTTTTATTAAAATAAAAATAGTTTGGTTACCTAGGGCGACTCAGCCTTAAATGAGTACTTGGGATTCACAATCCTGAGGTAATAATAGGCGGTTGAAGCGTAGTGCTAGCCACATTACCTTCCTTGTATACCGAACGGCTCTAGTATAGCAAGCTGTACCTTGCTACTCCCAAGGCGTTAAACGCTATATACGGGAGCTATTATTATTATTAAACAATACTCGAACTCCAACTTTTGATTTTTAAATAACGCTCGGTATTTTTTTATTCTATTTGGTAGAAAATGACATTCTGAAGAGAATGGCATATCATATATCAACTTTTGACATTTTCTCTTCATCTTTCTCTTTTCTCAAATAAATGTATTAAAGAACAGAAATAATTTTCTCTTGTCAAAGTCAGAATCTTCAAAAATTATAAAATCTTTCAAAATTTAAACCGCCCTCATTGAAAAAATACCGAAAAGTGTTTAAAGCATCCATTTTCAAAGTAATTTTGCTATCTTGTGAGTTTAATTTAAATTTTATTTACTCAAACCCGTGATAATACTGATAATTGTGAAAAAGTGGCATTAAAAAAATTTAAGCTGTGTGAACTGTTAATACACAGATACAGGCATAACGTCGGTTTCCAATGTTTCATAAGTATTCATACATGTCCTTATATAAAATAAAGTTTCTTATATGCAACACACTGTATTTTATTTAAAAATTAAAAGAAAATAATAATAAATTTGAATAAATAATATTTGGCGACATAATTCCGGGAAAAGCCGAACCGCTCCGAAATTATCAAAAGCTTTGGAGAGCGACCGTTGCAAGAATAGCGCGCAATAATATTTACATTGTCATTATGGGTACTTTCCAATCTAAACTTGTTTCATTTATCTATGTCATATTTGTTTAGCTGCATTTCAGTAATATTAAAATTAATTGAAAGTCTAGTATTCACTATTTTCACTCCAAAGTAGCAGATAAATCAATGGCAGTACTCTATAATATACCGGCCTGGTGATTCTAAATCTGCAGTCTGTATTTTAATTAGTGATGGGAAAACCCCATGAATTTCGATAATACTCGCGTTTCAAGCGATGTCACTAATCGAGCGACCGCTCGGGCGAAATTTCGCTAGATTAATTGTACGCCTTCCCTTGTTCTCCGCTAATGCCAAGCAGTAATCTGCTTGCGCAGTGCATATTCTTTCGATGATGAGTGGCAAGCGACGAGCGACGAGGAATTCGCTTGATCAGAGACGGGATGATTTATGAATTTAGTTTCGTTTAAATCATTGTCGATATAGGTTGTAGAATTATGTCACTCAGATACGTAACGGATAATGTCATATAGTCCCATAGTTAAATATGCTGCCTAGATAAAAAAAAAACAATCTGTTGTTTGAAGATATTTTAAGAAAAATAATGATAAAAAATCTGCTACCTGCAATGTATGTAGCAAATTTGCTCGCCCTTGTATGGAGTATATCACATTAAAATTGGATTTTAATTTATTTCATTCTGAGATCGCTTGCGTTCGTCGCTCGTAACTCGTCACTTCATCGCCCTCTAGTCGAGCGATGTCGGTTATTTCAATAATCGAGTACTCGAGCCAATTTTCGCTCGAGCTATTCTATCACTAATTTTAATTAGTAAGATATACAATATGATCGAAAAAACGGCGTCAGCGATGGCTATGAAATGAAAATCGTTGTCATTTTATATGTAAAAGTATATGGGGAACGTCATCGATCATTTCCAAGCCAACTGGACGCAGCACTGTCGTTTTTCTTTCTATAATGTGTGTTTGTATTTTAAATAATATTTGACGATTTTGTGTTTTATTTTAAAGAGTTTTGATAATCTGTCAAGCATGACTTAAAACAGTTCAACCAGAGTACTCAATCGTCGGGCAAGCGCAGAAAATGCCAGCCAACCTAAGGATAGACTTTATACCCTTTATATATGCCTCAATCTTGGGACAAGAATTCATATAATATACACAGTATACTCTTTTATAAGTATATGATGACCACTTTTTTGGAAAAATAATTTCTAAGAATAATATTTTTTAATAATTCTTTATTTCTTTAACACAGTTTAATTGAATTCCCGTGTCCCTAATGTCGACAAATATCAAAACACTCTGGACAGGAAAATATATTCAAAGAAAACTTATCACGCATCGTTTTCGTTGAATATTACTTCACCTGAGGGATAACTGGAACCTGACGGTCTTTCTGGAACACTGTCACTATCTTGAGCACTTCTTCCTGTGGGCGGAACAGGAGCTGCCGGCTTTTTCCTTCGCAAATTTGGTTTCGGGCTATCCAATAAGCTCTCAGTACTGGTCGCATCCACGTGCTCTATTGTCGTTCTGTTGGATCCGTTCCGTTGTAATTCGTCGTCGGCAAAAATCGCCGAGGTGACAGTTACATATTTGCTAACATCATCTGGGAAAAACGTGTCTACTTCTCGAACAAACAACTCGACGAGCATGTTGATGGTTACGCAAGTACCCATATTTGTGTTGGCCTAAAAATTCATACAAATATATTTTATATTATTCAAAAATATCTTTAAAACTGTCAAAATATTCTAAAAATAATTTTATGTTATAACACCATACCGGGTGTTTTTCAAAAGTGGCTCACCTCTATAACTTTTTTATATTTTGAGATAAAAAAACGAGATTTGGCATTTGGCATGTTAGTATAGGACATAAATTAGAATTGATTGACGCATTCAATAATTGTTTTCGATCACTTCCTGTTTCACCGAAAACGACTATAACTTTTGATTTTTAAATAGCACCCTCGGTATTTTTTACCTTATTCGATAGAAAATGACACTCTGAATCGCATGACATATCATATGTCAACTTTTGACATGTTCGCTGATTGACGTTTTTAATTGCTTTCGGCACTTGCTGTTTCATCGAAAATGACTCAAACTTTTGATTTTTAAAGAGCACTATCTGTATTTTTTAACTCTATTTGGTAGAAAATGAAATTCTGAGTTCATGACATTCCCAGTGAGCAAAGTTTTGTCACATTTAGGGAACATTAGGGAACAATTACGTATCTGCGTTTTATTGCTTCATATCAGGCAAAAGATGGGCCAGGTAACGTAACAACGACGTCATCTGGAACACATTTCCCTTAAAGGAATAAAATGCTCACTGAACCACATGTGGTACTAAATAATTTACTTTTTTTTAATTTTTTAACAAAACGTCAACGGTTTTTGTAAATGTATCTGTTTTAAAAAAAAACTAAAATGTTCTCGAATAGTTGCATTTAGATATTTAAATAGTTTTTTCTTTGTTCTTTGTGTTTTTTTGCTTCCTACGACGGAATGAGATATACTTTAAGCAATTTTTTGTCCGTTAGTCAAATTTGTTTGTGTATATTATTAACGTCATATTTTTTGCTGTTCTTCTTTATGTGTATTCTCTAACATTTTAAAACAGCAAGAAATATGGCGTTAATTAAAATTCTATTCACAAGAATCTATCAAAAAAGGAAAACGAAATTATATTACCATAGAAACGCGTTCCGATTTTTAGAACTTGGAACTTGGACTTGGAAACAAAACAATTCCCGATGCACGTGATCAACTTTGAGTGACAATTGTGATGGATTTATGAGATGAATCTTAACGTAAAATTGGGAAACAATATATTTATTATACGATTTTTACGTTTTATTTTTAATTTAATAATTAATATTTTAGTAATTAATTTATTTATTGTCACTACTTAACACCCACAATAACAATATTTAAATTTAAGGTAGCACCTACTCGCTACAAATCGAAATAAGTAGAAATAACTTTGAAGGTATAATGTGCCTTGTATAGTCTGTGAAACGAATAACTTTGGATTTGACAGTTCCCGCGGGCTTTTCTAGTGTTAATTTTTTTAGGTTAGCAACTTGCGGCCATGCGGGCCATGGCAACACAATGCCGTCTCTAATAGAACAGCCTCGGAGCGAGATTTATGACGTCACGTTTTTTATTACATGTAATTTTTTGGATTATATTCGACACTATTTTTTTCATATGACACAACACTGATGAAGGTTATAATGTTAGCCGAAACGTTTTTTTTTAAACCAAAAAAAAATAATGAAAACCCAAATGAAAATTTAATCAGCGTTTTTTCCGAACCTAAATCCCAAGAAAATCAAAAAATTTTAGAATAATTTTACATATAAAATGACAGCGATCTTTAATTCATAGCCATCGCTGACGCCTTTTTTCTATATTATATTATTTGCAAATATAATTTTTCGAACATTGATACTTGCGAAATACATATACACATAAATTAATTAATAGTAATAATAATTAATAGTAATTAGTACCTAGATATTGAATGTTTTTTGTTAAATTAGATCGATTTTCAAACCCCAAAATTTAAAATATATTTTACATTTATGTACCTATTCATTATTTGTATATTGAAAAACATTTGCTGCATTTGTATGGTTCATAGTTTATTTTTCAAAGTATTTATTACTATAAATAGGTATATATATATATATATATATATATATATATATATATATATATATATATATATATATATATATATATATATATATATATATATATATATATTGTATTTATTAACTGTATATTATGTATATTTCATTTAAACTATATCATTTTTAAAATACAAACCAAAAATACGAGGAATAATTATGTTTTCCATGTATTCTACAACATATTTATTAATCCGTTGTATCTAACTAACGTGACGTCATAAATCTCGCTCCGAGGCTGTTCTATTAGAGACGGCATTGGTCTGATATTTAGAAATGTCAAAAGCTGATGACATTTTACTTTTAACAATTATGACATTTCGTGTTGATTTTTGTAAGAAGAGGAAGAACTGTCACTTGTTTTATTATTTTCCTTTTCTATTTCACGTAGGTAAAAAGAGTTACCTATCTGATCCGTTCAGGCACTCAATTTAAAGAATATCAGTAACTTTTTTGACAGAGGGATTTTATATTTGCCATGTTGGTAAAAAATAACGGTCAAAATTCAAAGTTATTCATTTTATAGACTATATTTGTTGTAACAATCAAATTTATTTCTCTGACTGCAGTCAAGGGTAATAAAGGACCTATAAGTCAGGTTCTCGTTCGAAATCAGGAAAGCTACAAGCGCTTTGCTTCGACTGTTTAAATTCTTAAACATATTTTCGATACACAATTTCAGGAAATGCAATAAAAAACTCGAAAATTTAGTTCTTAAAAGAACTGTTTGTACTTAAAAGCATAATGTTTGAAAAAATACTATGAAAATCGGCAAAAAGAAACAGAATTACTTCCAAAGATTCAACAACAACACAATATTATACAAAATAATGACTGACATTATAATTGTCAAATAATAAACGACAACGTTGCTGGTCGCGGCGCAATGTGACCAACATGGCGATAATAAAAATCGCTTTAAACTATTTTTTGTAGGTTTAATCTAAATAAAATATCTGTTATAATCATTTGCTCTATGAAGTAAAATGAAGAGCTGCTCGGTATCTTAAATTATACAACGAGTTTAAACATTACTGCCAAAATTTCATTTAGTCAGGTTTATAGGCTTCAGTTTCCATTTCGATATGTTTGATGACGTGTATCGGAAAATGTTTTGCGATTACCGTATATTTTCATGTTTTTTTCCTTAAAAACTTAAAATAAAAACTTAATTTTCTCTAAAACGGTATGGAAATCTGGAAAAGTATAAACGAAATTAACACTTTTAAAACAAGCAAAATTTTTTATGAAGAATGCATTTTTCTCATAATCTCAATAAAAAAGCTTTTCCTCTTGTAAAGACAATCCGGGACATACTGTAGATTGAAATTTAAAATACTATTTTTCTTAACTAAAAATGTCAAAAGTTGATATATGATATGTCATTCTATTCAGAATATTTTCTACAAAATAAAGTAGAAAAATGCCGAGGGTACCAGTTAAAAATCAAAACTTGTAGTCATTTCCGGTGAAACAAGAAGCAACCGAAAATAATTCAATATGTCAATCACTCCCGATGTATGTCATATACAGGGTGATTCCTGTAAGTTGGTCACATCCTTTCGAGGAATGTTAGGGGACGTCGAAATATTAATTTTGATATAGCACACTATGGGTCGGAAATGTCTCTTACGCAAGATACAGGGTGTTAAAGTTTTTGAAAAATTAAAGATATTCTGTAATAGTTTTTTAACAGTTCAAAAATCAAAATCAAATCAAAATAGTTTATTTACTTTTTTTTAAACATTAATATACACAATAAACAAAGAGAAAAAATTAAGTAAATGGGACTGTGTCGCGATTATAAAAAAAACCGATACACAAAAACAAAAACAGTAAATGTTTTTGTGTCGCACAGCCCTGTAAATATTTAAAACAAATATACATGCATAAATGATACAAAGATTAATACAAAGAATTCAAAATAAAATACATAAAATATACTCAAATACAAAAAAAGAGAATGCAATCAACGGGAATGACCAGGAGGAAGGCTAGGGCACCAGGGAAAAGTTAAATTAAGTTGAAATCATCAGGTTATTATTAAAATTAAAAACTAAAAGGCGACGAAAGCAGGCAGGCAGGTTAGTCACTCGTTTAAATTTCTAACGGTTTTGTTTTTGTTGTTCTAAATATATAGACTTGACACTATTTACAAATTTTTCATATGAAAGCTCTTGAACGCATTTAGGAATCTGATGCCACAATTGAATCGCTACAAAGCTGAAAGATCTCTGAAATGCCGCAGTTCTGTGCTGGGGGACTTTGAAATTATTTACATTTCTGGTAAAATAAGAATGTTCATGAGAATTGAAAAGTGAATTTAAATAGGGTGGTTTTCCGGTTTTTAAAACTTTATAAATAAATGATAACATATGACATTTACGTCTATTGCACATTGATAATATAGAATTACTATTTAGGTATGGTGTAATGTGATGTCTATAGGGTATATTAAACGAGAATCGCATACATGAATTTTGAATTTTTTGTATAGATTTCGCTAGCCCTGCAGATAACGAGGCATCATAGACTATATCACCATAATCAAACAATGATAAAATAAGTGTATTGCATAAGTAATATTTAACAAAAGGTGGTAGAAATTTTTTATAAATATTTAGTTTTTTTAAGCGACAATATGCATTAGTAAGTTTATTTTTAATGTGTGAATTGAAAGTAAGTTTTGAATCGACATGTATTCCCAGATTTTTGGCCTCAGCAACTACAGGTAGCAAAACATTATTGATCTCAACTTTGAAATTTTTTGTAATACCCGTCACTCGAGCCTTGCTGGATTCAAAAAAAAGTACACAAGATTTCGAAGTATTTAATTTCAGATTATGATCTGTAGCAAATTTATCAATCCTATTTATATCAATATTATATTGTAAATTGGATATGATATAATTCTCGTTGGTGAAAGATAGATACAATTGTGAATCATCAGCGTATTGTTGTAACTTAGAATGCGATAATTCGTCATTCATGTCTGCTACATATAAAGAGAATAATAGCGGGCCCAATATTGATCCCTGAGGAACACCAGCGGTCATAGGAGTATAAGGAGATTTTAGCAGACTAAAGTCTTTTTTTATGCCAACACAATGCGATCTTTGAGTAAGGTAAGCACGTAAAAAGTTAACGGATTGTTCAGATAGTCCAAAATAATGCAACTTTGCTAGTAATAAGTTATGATTTAACGTGTCAAATGCTTTGCTAAAATCAAGCAGACTTAAACACGTTGTTTCTTTCATTTCCTGGGAAAGTCTTATATCATTAATAAGCTTAACAAGACATGTAGTTGTACTGAAATTTTTACGAAAACCTGATTGACAATCAGGAATAATTTTCATTAAATCGGTGTAAGTAATAACTTGATTACAGATATGTCTCTCTACTATTTTTGAAACAACCGGCAAAATACTAATAGGTCTAAAGTCTTCCTGATTTGTAGGATTCGTTTTTTTTGGAATAGGTATTATGACAGATTTTTTCCACAAATCCGGAAAAACATTCTCAAGAATACAGGTATTTATTATATTCATTAGTGGTTTCCCACAAAACGGCATGCATAGTTGTAGATCTCTTATTGACAAATTGTCTTCACCAACCGCATTTGTTTTAATTGACTGTATAATTTTATGTAATGATGTCTCATTAATTAATTTAAAGTTCAGTTCTGAAGTAATATTTTTGTGCCTATTATTATTGTAAAAAAAAATTTTTTCTATCGAGGTTGTGTCGATTATTCTATTGCAACTAGCAAAAAAATTATTAAATTTTATAGGATCCGCAATTTCAGGTGGAACTTCAGAGGTTATTCTATGAGTGAGATTTAATTTTTTTGCTGCTTTCCAGAAGTCACTACCCTTTTCACTAGATAGAGACTTAAAATAAGAAATTTTTTCACGGTTAATAGCATGTTTAGTGTAATTTCTTAGATCACGATAATATTTAAGCCGAGCATCCGTCTTATTTTTTAAATATTTCTTATGAGCATTATCCCTCAATTTAATCAAACACTTAATAGTGCCTGTAATCCAAGGTGTAAAAGGCTTAATTTTAGTTTTTTTTTGTTTTAAGGGTGCGTGTTTATTAATAAGATTTGAAATATTATTATTAAATAATTCTAATTTTGTGTTAATATTATTTGTATAATAGATGGTACCCCATGGTAATTCTTGACCGTCTTGTTGAAACTTTTCATAATCAATATTGTCATAGTTCCTGTATTGCATATATTTTTCTTTATATTCGGTAATGGGTATATTAAAATTTCCAAATATTAAACAGTGATCTGATATAGTCTCAGAAATATTAAAAGAGTGACTACTTTGGCAGTAAAGATTATTGTCGGTAATTATACAGTCAATTAGTGTAGATGCGTTCGTGTTCATATCTATCCGCGTAGGTTCCGTAATATGCTGAGTTAGATTAAAGGTATTAAGCAGTTCAATCATTTTTAATTTAGTTCTTGAGTTTTTTAATAAATCGATATTAAAATCTCCAGTTAGAATAATGTGGTTATAATACGGAACAGTAGCAGATAACATGTTTTCTAGAGTGTCAAAAAAATGCTCTAAATTCGACGAAGGAGGTCGATATAAACTCACAAATAGCAAAGTTTTCTTATTTAGGTTGATACGTACGCCAACATATTCACAACTCTCAGAGGTTATTCCAAGATCCACAATTTGACTACTAATATGTTTCCTTACATAGGCTCCCACGCCGCCACCCCTGGCCCCACGATCCTTGCGTATTAGATTATATCCCTCAAGATTAAAAGAACTTGAATCCCAGTCAGATGTTAACCAGGTTTCTGACAGTCCTAGTATGTCAAAGTTGCAATCATAAATATAATTAGCGAACTCGTCAAACCCTGTATTGAGTGATCGAACATTTAGATGAGCAGTGACAAGGCTCTTAGTTTTGACAATTTTGGAATTATGGCCTACCTGCGCAATATTATCACCTAATATCATTGAGATGTCGCAACCCAGTACCCACGCCAGTGCCTAGCTCCCATCGATCACACCCTCTCAGATTATAGCAAACATACATGCCCATCAAAAGCAGTATCAGGAATGTTTAGCCGTAAAGTACAATTTATATTATTCATTACCCAACTTATATAAGATGAAAGAAGATTTTATAGAAAAAATACAATAAGTCACAGCTATATCTCGCCGCCTACTATAATCAAATAAAACTTACATACAAAATTTCGTGTTCATTAGCTTAGTAATTGAAGCATCAATAGAGAATAAAAAATTAAAGTTCAATAATTCATAGATATATTCACCCGCATACTAGAATAGGCAGACTTGAAATGCTTATATCAAAACGAAATTAATATACACTTTCCCTCAAAAAATAGGTATTTTCAATAGAAAACAAAAGTATAAGCAATAATTCCCAACCATATCTAATACGTATAACAATTGCTAGAAAGCCAATACATTAAAATATGAAAAACAAAGTAATATTATGCAGTTTCTTTAAAAAATAGAAGCATTCAAAACAACGAATTATACAATACGCTTATTATGATAACTAGAAGAACAACTCCTTAAAGAAAAAATTAAATATAAATGTTTTTTTTTAGATATTCAAATATCTATAATATCCACACATTTTTTTAGATATTGAATTTGGTATAGTGAATTGATATATAAATTAGTTAATTGAAAGAAAATCAAAGACAGTACCTTGAGAAATTAGTCAACGAGGTATCACACTGAACTAGGCTTTTCCAATCAGCTCACTGAGTTTTTCCTGAGAAAAGACAACCACCTGCACACCTTCACACAGAACAATCACCTTCCCCGATCTTGTCCAGCAGTGATTTCGAAAGTGCCCACGGGCAACTTTAAATAGTTTTAAATTCTCGGCCGTAAGCAATTCAGTAAACAAGACATTTGAACCTTTGAGCAGTTTTTTGCTATAAAATATTTGATCTCGAAGCCATCGACAACAAAATGAAACTAAAATAGGTCTTGGTTTTTTGTCTCTCGTATTAGTGGTACCCAAACGATAACAATAATTTATATCGTTTTTTTGCACATTTATATTGATTTTGGAATGCATTAGATCGCATATGGCCTGATAGATGTCAGGTGAGTCCTCGTTCACACCGTGCACCAGAATATTATTGTTGTTTGTAGCGACCTCTATCTTTATTTGATTCATATCCTGCCTTAAAGAGTCCAATGACGTCATTACAGTTTTTTCGAATAATGAGAATTTTTCGGATAACTTCAGTAAATCGCCATTT
Source organism: Sitophilus oryzae (assembly GCF_002938485.1). NCBI lineage: Eukaryota > Metazoa > Arthropoda > Insecta > Coleoptera > Curculionidae > Sitophilus > Sitophilus oryzae. The sequence continues at coordinate 1,326,076 of NW_022146187.1, read as the reverse complement.
AAGACATTGTCTTCGCTGGCACTTGTCCTTGCCATGGATTTTTCTTGTAAAACGTTCCGGAAGTCATTAAGGTCAGTCTTAAACTTGGCAGCCATTTCTTCCATGCGCTGGTTCAATATTTGAAACTCTCCCACCTGCTTTTTAGAGGAGTCCTCACTTTTGCCTCCACCTCTGGTCATCATTGCACCACTCTTAATCACGAATATGACACTTTTTCTATTTTTAATAATAATTACAGGTACTATAATTGTAAATTAATACGACTGCCGCTAGCACATAACCTACTCGGTACGCATGCTTGATGGATCAAGCGCAGTTGAAGGTATCGTTATAAAATTTCATTATAGGAATCTACCTAACAGAGACACTTTAAATGTAAAAAGAAGAGGTTTTAGTTTCAACCAGTGGCGTAGATGTGATATGCATCGGGCAATTTTTTCAAAAAAAAAAAAAAAAAAAAAAAGTACGCCACTGATAAATATAAAAATTTCGGAGTTTTTTTATTTACTCGGTTTATTTCCAAGAAAAAATGTCTCTTGCAACTTTCTCCTATCTAACACCATTTTGTCACAATATAAAAATAAATAATTTTTTTAATGAGAATCTTAAATACCAGCGAATTTTTATAACTAGAGGGCAGAAACACATGTGCATCGTTAGCTCCGTTCATCTTGGGTAACTTTAGTACTTTTTACTATTACCACAGATTAGGTATCCTATAAGTATACAGATAAAAATCTTGTCCCTAATTCGTGGTACGAAAATTGTTTTTTATGACGATGTGCAAACGAGTCAAATTTCCTGTGCGCAAAAATAAACTCGCGTAAAATAACAATAAACAGTGTAATATAGAGATATCGCTAAACCGAATAGCGTGCATGGACGTTAATAAGGCCAGGTGTTATTTCCTTTACATGAGGTGGTATTAACTCTCTTCATTTATAGTTATTGGATCGGAAAGAATTTGATCGCGTCGCGTCCGCTATTTAAACTTAACCTAACTTTGAATTTAAAACTTTGAAATTGTTTTGTTTACTAGGTATTTTAAAACTAAAGGGCTAAAGTGCTTATTTCCAGTGCTTTATTGTTCAACGTCTGCAAGTGGGTTTAGGGCAACAAGCAACAAATTCTCTTAGAAGGGCTAAGTCGTCATCTGCTGTAAACCTAAGACTCTTTATAGGTTCTTTAGTATTGGAAGAGTTGGAATCCATATTTTGAGCCATATTTATTTAATTAAAACTAATCCCAGCTACTTAAATGTCAAATTACCTAATAAAACTAAGGCAATAATTCAAAACAATTCAAACATAATCTAAAATAAAACATCTCGCCGGCCGGCTCCGGTTGTCAAATACCCGCACATGCCCATTTAAGCAATTTTTAAACGTTATCAGAGGTTATTTAGAAAGAGCGCTTGGTGTAATTGATCCGCAAATTACGTCAGGCGGTAACATTATTAGCGGGTGTTGCGTTGACTCGCGCATATCGTAACCCTGATAAGGTACGCGTAAATACTGGATGACGCTATTCGGTTTTCCGATATCTCTCTAATAACTGTGCCGGTCAGGCGCTGTGCACAATTTTAGAGGCCATAAGTGGGCGTGCTATGTGCGCAAACTAGTCACCTAACTAGTGCCCGATTCCGAAAATTGGAACCACGAAAAACAATAAAGAAAAAACAAAGATTATAATCTGTATAATCTGTGCTATTACCTCTAAATAAATTTTTTAAAAATTATAAATTTAAACTAGAATTTTTTTTATTGTTAATAACGTAGTAAATTCGTAGTTTTAAGGTAGTTATAATAATTCGCATATTTAAGGTTCTCAGTAAAAAAATATTTATTTTTAAATTGTGACAAAATGGTGTTAGATAGAAGAAAGTTGCGAGAGACATTTTTTCTTGGAAATAAACCGAGTAAATAAAAAACCTCCGAAATTTTCATTTTTATCAGTGGCGTACTATTTTTTTTTGAAAATATTACCAGATGCGTATCACAGCTACGCCACTGGTTGAAACTAAAACCTCTTCTTTTTACCTTTAAAGTGTCTCTGTTAGGCAGACTTCTATAATAAAATTTTATAACGATACCTTCAACTGTTAAAAAAACTATTAAAGAACATCTTTAATTTTTAAAAAACTTTAACACCCTGTAGCTTGCGTAAGAGGCATTTCCGACCCATAGTGTGCTATATCAAAATTAATATTTCGACGTCCCCTATCATTCCTCGAAAGCATGACCGACTTACAGGAATCACCCTGTATACTAATATAACAAATATAGTTTTTTAATCTGAAGAAATAAGAAAGTTTAAGTTATAAACATTGTTTTTTACTGTAATTTGACAGTTACTATACTTAACTTACTATACTTTAAAGCGGTACTTACCTCTTCATATTTGTCCCATAATAAATTTGGTGCTATTACTATTGCTATGTTTGAGGAAGACATTTTGTTCTCGGTATGCTGAGTAAGCTTGGCTAAGAATTGTATAAGATAAGCTAAATTATCCCTATTTTCCTGAGGTAACCTAAACGGAAATAATATTATATTACAATTTGAAAATATTGCAAAGATCGACTTTATTACTTATTTAATAAATGCTTTACGATTTCTATTCTTTGATCTTCGGGACCCTGCATTGACTGCAACCAATCTTTATGAAGACTATAAGTGAGCAATGGTTCGGGGAGTTCCCGCAAATAGGATTTTAACGTGCTCGCAAGAACATGAACATCTCTGAAAAAAAAAAATATTATCAGAAAAAGCCCAATTTCTATTTACTAGATCTATTTAGACTCGTTTTTTATTCACAATCGTTCAGAATCGAACATTTATCTATCTCTTTTTAATGATTTCTTGCTTTAACAATTCTTGGAGTTTTCTCTCAAATATAGAACTTTTGCTTAACTTAAAAGAACTGTGTTTTTCACAAATGCTAACAACTTTTTCGGGAAATTTAACGATCCCGTAATCAAAATTGAAAATATTGAATTTTGGGATACCCATTGTATCTCCGCTAACCTTCCACTTATCGATTAGCTAATAACTGGTTCAAAAATAGTTCCTAACACAAAATCCAGATACATCATCAGATTTTTGCTATAAGTTGTACTTGAATATTGCCCAAAGTTCTGTTTTTTTAAATGGCTGTATATTTTGACTGACATTGTATATTTTTCATTAAATTTTTTAACATTCAAAACAAATGCTTCTCAGAAAGGGAAAAACCTATATAGTTTTATTTTTTTTACACTAAATGCAAAAAACAGGCAAAAAATGCAAACGTTAGAGATTTGAGTTTTTAACCCATAATGAAATTGGCGGAGGTTAACTGTTAAAAATCTTTAAAAAACCTACTATCATGCAGATTTTGACAAGTCAATGGCGTCTCTTCCAACACAATAACTAGAAGAATCGACTTCATATAAAATATAATAGGTAAGTTTTACTTGCCCCCCCGCTCGTTCAAAGCACACAAGACGCTACTATTATAACTTACCTATATTCTGGTATTAAACTTGTAAAACAGCCACTATCTATAGATGACTTCAGTCTCTTAACTTTTGACATGCCGCCGGCAAGTCTAAATAACCCCTCTTCGCTCATACCAAGCTCTAACAAACTTGTGATACATATTTCTAAAGGAAAAGCTAGCTTCTTTCCAGTGACCCTTAAATGTTCAGCTAATGGTACTCCAAAAACCTTTTTAATGGGACTATCACCTTAAAAATATACAAAATATTATTAAAAATAACTTCTATACAGTGACAGCCAAAAAGTCTACAACTGATTTATTGAAGCCTAACTGAAGCCATTTATTTTTGAACACTGATTCTGCCGAAGATTCTACAATATCAATTTCAGAATTAGGCCAGTAAGCGAGGGCTTTGGGTCCGAATTCTGAACACCTGCACCGATTGACGTAAAATTTTAACGAGATATATGGTAAGAAACAAAAGTTACATAGTAGCGATGTGTGCTTTCACCCTGGGGGTGAGTGCCACCCCTTCTCGGGGGTGAAAAATAAATCACACATTGATAATTACCGTAAGTGTAATAATAGCCGAGATATCACACTGTAAACATGATTTTTTATTTTTCGAAAACTAAATTATTGCAACCTTTTACCGTAAAATAATGGCGAAGGAACACATTTCTCGAAGAAAATGAATATGACCATATTTAACCCTTTACTTCACTGTGTATCTCTTGAGATACATTAAATAAAAAAATTCGTAACAACTACTATACATGTTCTGTAATTTAACTAGTGCACTCTATGCACAGTTTATGTATTTAAGAGATAGTTCCCTGCGCATAGCTAGCCTAAATTTGTACTAGGTGGCAGTCGGGTGCATAATGGCGTCGAGTGCAGGCGGGTGTTTCGACATGCAGATAAGTTTTTGACATAAATATGTGGTATTTTTTCAAAAATCCATTAACACTTAGTCAAGACATCAAAGAGAAGCATCAACTACTTCGACATTACAATATTTGTATTGTCTAATTATTTTCTGATTAGTTTTAATCCAGAAAATGATTAACGTATCTCACAGGATACACCGCCATGATCAGTATAAATAAAGATTTTTAAATTCCGTATCTTACAAGATACATCGTCATGTTTATGTAGATATTTTTCTTCCAGAATTTTTCTTTTACTCAAGATTACAGAACAAGAAAAATATTATTCTTGGTTCCAACTGGTTCCAAAGAAAAATATAAAGTCTGATACCCAGAGAAGCTCATCATCTGAAGATGAAATACAACATACTTGCCGCCGTCGAATTGAAGAGAATGATACATCCTCTGCGCCATCGATTTCTTCCTCGCTAGAAAATTTAAGTATATTTTCCGAAAGCGAATCGCAAAATATAATAGGCGATCATATTGCTCTTTCTCTATGATATTGCTATGAAAAAGCTGTATACTTTTTCAGAGCATTTCAAAACAGTTGTTATTAAACCTGTATTAGTAGTAACCTAGGACCTAGAGGGAATCTGATTCACCAAACTCATCTCCAAGGACGGCCACACCGAATAGTTTAAGAAAACTGACGCCTTCCAATTTCCCGAAAATACCAGTCAGTGTTTCCCCGGCCAGTTTTACACGTCCTAAAAGACCCAGGCTTTTGAAAAAATGAATTGATATTAGACGAAGTAAGCCTTCCCTAAATGGGAACGTAAACCATTTGAATACTGCGCTACTATAAGTAACAAAATTTGTCAAAGTGAAAATTGATATCACCTTACGAATATTTTTCTTTGTTTTTTAATCGAATTTGGAGAAGTAGAGAAATATTTAGAGTCTGATAAACAGCTTCAAAAAATGGTTGAGGATCTTTTTCTCAGGTAGTACGCAATGAAAACAAAGTTTGTATCGTAAAATGGTATTTTAAATGGATTTTTTTTCGAGAATTTTAACCTACCTGTGTAACTATTAAAATAATATCCAAAAACAATACGTTCTCTTTTGTTTATTTAGTCTAAGTTTTAGTATTTCAATGTTAGTAATAATTGGCAATGTATATTTTAAGATACATTTATTAATTATCGTTAGTTTCTTCAAAATAAGTAATGTATCCTCTGGGATACATATAAAATCTCCACCAAGAGCAAAAAAAATTTTTTTTGCATTTTTTCCTAACTACATTGATGTTACTTATTTCATTAATCATAAAATTTTAGGCAAAATCAGAAATATTTTCTTTTGCCAAGTAAAGGGTTAAAGTGCTTGAAAAGACCTTTTAAATAATGATTTTTTAAAAGGCTTTTTCAAGTTCGTAGCTCAAAAACTCGCGGTGTTATGATAAAAATAAAATGGTCACCTCATTTTTTCGGAAAAAAATTAACAACAAAATCTATGACTAAAATCATAAAAATAAAAACCATCAATTTGTAGAAAATTACACGAACTACAAATTAACTTCTAACAGTCTTGAACTCTTAATTTTTACGAGATTTTTGGGTTTTAAGGGCTGAAAGAAGGTGGTCCTTACTCGCAAGTCAAACTGAAAGAACGTAATATCTACAAAATAAAGATATCTACAGAAAATTGAAAGAGAGCAAAAATATTGCAAAAGAAGACCTTCAATTTTACTCTATTGCATTTTTACGTATCTTGCTTAGTTTTTGAGATATGTCAAAAAAATTAAAAATTTAATAAAAAAAAGTTTCCATTATTTTCAACTTTTTTCCAAATTTAGGCATTCTAAACCGCTCGAACTTGCAAAGCCTATTCTAAGTACCTAAATATAGCCAACTGCATATGTATTATGCTTAGTTTTTGTTTTTAAGATTTTAGTCAGAGATTTTGATTTAGGTGACCATTTTATTTTTATCACAATTCCGTGAGTTTTTGAGATACGGCCTTTTTTATAAAAGCATTTAAAAGGTCTTTTAAATCACTTTAAAAACGGTCATATTGATTTTTGTTATTCATTGTTAATTACTGTAGGTGTAATAATAATCGAGTTATCACTCTGTAAAAGTGATTTTTTATTTTTCGAAAACTAAACTGCAACGTTTTACGTAAAATAATGCCGAAAGAACACATTTTTGGAAGAAAATGGCAGAAAAATATGCAGTTCTTAGATGAAAAATCAACATTTTCATTCCTAAATAAGTCGGAAAATATTATTTTTCTGAAAAAATGTAATAGAACATTATTTACTTAGAATTCATCCCTTTATTGATTTTTGCAATTAAAATGGGTGATTTATTTTTCACCCCCAAGAAGGGGTGGGCGTCACTCCCAGGGTTAAAGCACACATCGCTACTATGTAACTTTTGTTTCTTACATATATCTCTATTCACTGTTAAAATTTCACGTCAATCGGTGCGGGTGTCAAGCTTTCAGAGGTAATGCCCTATTTTTATCCTTGCTTACTGGCCTAAATGCCTAACATAAAGAATCGATATAAAATACCGTAACAGGAATTAAAAATATATTTTTAAACATGTAAAAAGTACGATAAAGAAGTTATCACATCTGTTGTAAACCATCTGATAGTTGCCATATATTCACATACCTATTGTCCTTTCAAGCACGGGTATTATTGTCTCTAAATTTTTCAAGGCACTTTCATGATATCCCCTTTGTAATTTTAGCAACTGTAATATATAAGAAGACAATTCATTCTCCTTAGATAACAGAGTAAACATCTCTGTAGCCAGAGCGTCTCTGCTTTGTTCCACTTTGAAGTCAGCTTCTTCCATGTCTTCTTTAAGGTTCTCCTTTTTTGTTGCCTAAAAAAATATATGTTATATAAAATTTAATATGTATTAAAGTGGGTTTGTAAATTTTCGCTTCCTTGCCAACATTTCAGAGATGACAATGATAAAGTGATTATACCGGGTGTTTTAAAAGTGGCTCACCCCTACAAATTTTCTATTTTTTCAGATAGAAAACGAGTTTTGGTAGGTTAGTATATGACATAAATGAGGTTTGATTGACGTATTCTACTAGTTTCGTTCATTTCCTGTTTCACTGGAAATGACTATAACTTTTGATTTTTAAAAGGTACTCTCGATATTTTTTACTTAATTTGATAGAAAATGGCATTTTGAATAGAATGACATATCATATGTCAACTTTTGACATTTTCGCTCAAAAAATAATAGTATTTTAAATTTCAATCTAGAGTGTCACGGTCATAAATGCAACTACAATTTGCAACTTTAAATAACAAGTATGTGATACCAAATGATTCGTAAAAGAATACTTTTTTCAAATACGCTAATGAGCCACTCTCGTTCAATTAAAAAAATCGAGTTATGATTAAAAATACGATTTGGGAATCTTTTAACTGACCAGGAAAAGACACGTAGACGATCAAATATATTTTTCCTTAGCTCCATGATTAAAGAATTAATGGTTTTAATAGAGCCATTGCACCTTACAGTATGGCCCCGGATTATCTTTACAACAGGAATTTATTATTGACATATTGAGAAAAATGAATTCTTCATAAAAATTTTTGCTTGTTCTAAAATGGTTAATCCCGTTTATATTTTTCCAAATTTGCATACCGTTCCGGTTCGGTCCTAAAAATCAAAACTGATATTTGATAGATTATTATTAATAGAATTTTAAATAATGTAATATTTTTTGTTGTGTCAGAATGTTAAAGCACAAAATTTATTTAGTTCAATGCTAGAAAAAGGGTGATAATAGTTATCGGAAAATGTAAAACTTTAACAACAGTAAAGAATATGACGTTAATCAAAATTAATAATAACCATCTATTATCAAAGAATTAAATCGAATTGATATTACCATAGAAACGCCTTTTGATTTTTAGTACTTGAGTAATTCAACCATACTTACTTTCATGTTTTTCTTAATTTTCTCTGAAACAGTATGAAAATTTCGAAAAGTATAAACGGGATTAACCATTTTAGAACAAGAAAATTTTGTTATGAAGAGTGCATTTTCTCAAAATATCAATAATAAAAAAGTTTTTCCTCTTGTAAAGACAATCCAGGCACATACTGTAGATTGAGCTAGCTATTTTTTTAATTGAAAATGTCAAAAGTTGATATATGATATGACATTCTATCCAGAATGTCACTTTCTATCAAATAAAGTAAAAACATACAGAGTAATGAGAGTAACATTTAAAAATCAAAAGTTGTAGTCATTTCCGGCGAAACAGGAACTGACCGAAACTTATTGAATATGTCAATCAATACCTATTTACATATGTCATATACTAACATAACAAATTTCGTTTTTTTTTATCTGAAAGAATAAAAAAGTTATACTGGTGAGCAACTTTTGAAAAATACCTGGTATTAATAATACTGAAGTTCCACAAAACAAACAATATAGAAAATAATCTTCCATGCTAACTGTTTACAGACATTTCTAAAGAAAACGATGTTACAGTGGTCTTAAAAATTATAATCGATGATAACTTTTGTGGTGTCGACCGCTATGTTTCATCTAATAAAAAATGACATAAAAACTCAACGAAAAGCAAGACTTAAACGGGAAAAAGAAAAAAGTTTCCATACTTTTTACCTTTTTAATTTAAATATTAATTTTTGACAAATGTTAAGTTAATTTTTAATACATGGCATACAGAGGTGCTCTTCGGAAAAATTAGCAATAAAATATTTTTACAAAGGTTACTGTGACACTGTTTTTTTCTCGATCGAACGGTATTTTAAACCGTCAAGTAAAAACACTTTATACATACCTCCATAACGAACTCTGATTTTGCTTCTAATATAAAAAATTAAATGTCAAATTGCTTGAGTTATTACGTTATTGATGAAGACTATCTATAATATATCATATTATGAGAGATACACAAAATACAAATGAAATTCAAGTCAAGTTAGTGCAATATCAACGTGTTAATGTAACTTGCAAATAAACTACTGTTTGTAGGTGATACTACAGCGATCTGATGTAAACTAAGGGTAAAGTGAACTGAAAAGTATGTTTATAACTGCCCCTATTAACACATTTTTCTACCTGAGTGTTTTGTATTCTAGCTGTCGCCTAAAGTTGACCAGCTCGAAAATTACAATAAAACTGTCAGTTCAATTTTAATAGAATTTTATACCTGCAGTTTTAATGAGCAATTTGTCAATGATCACAAAACACACAGGTAGAATTAATTCTAAAGCCTCATTGTGAACCTAGAAATTAGTGGAATAGTTTAGTGATTTCAATTATATTTTATACTTAAGGATTTAATATCATTTACAATGTCTAAAAAATACTAATAAACTTTTTATTTCTAACTACAATTTCTCTCGACGGATGTAATAATTAAAGGCCAAAATGACAATACTCGCAAAACAAATTTTGAAGTACAATATGATCCAGAAAAAAACGGTGTCGGCAACGGCTATGAAATGAAGATCGTTGTCATGTTATATGTACAGGGTGAGTCAACGATAGAGTAAAGTCCATTATCTCATTTGTTTCGAGGTTTACAAAAAAAATATTAACTATAAAAGTTATAGAGATGGTTAAGTTAAGATACACATTTTAAAATTATTATACAGTATACAGGGTGCTTCAAAAAAGTGTGGCGAATATAACATATGTTTTTTTAAATACAACACCCTATTTTTTATTTTATTTTTAGATTCTGCGTAAAATTCCATTACTTTTTTATGTATAATGTTATATACCTAAAATTAATAGTTTTTGTTATATTTAAATTTGTTTAAACAATTGTTAGATTGCAGTGGGTTAAAAAATTGTCAATGATGGCATTGATTCTGAAGTTGGACAACTAAAATTTGGTAGGAGAATTTTATAGATATATAGAAAAAGACCTATGTAAAGATATTTTAGTTAGATGTTACAGGGTGTTCAAAATATATTTAGGAATTTCAACTAATTAAAATTAAGGAATTTCAATTTTTTAAATGGTACACCCTATATATTATCATTTTTTCTGATAGATTTTACCAAACTCTTAAACTTTTGTTAAGAATGTCATATACCTATTTTTATTAGTTTGCGATTAATTCCTATTTTTTCTATTTTTACCCATATTTTTAATACAATTGCGCTATAACATCATAGTTGCCATGACAAAACTAATAATTATGACAATTTCATGTCTGTTAAGCAAGTTAAGAACAAAATTTGAATTTTAGTTTAATTTGTTGTAATAAGTATAAATGGTAGAGATAACAGATTTTCTTGAAATGAATTAGTCAATGTGAATGATATACACGGACAAGCTTAGAAAACCACATTTTTTGGTTCAGTACTATTTATTATATAGTACTTTGCTAACTACTATAAGGATAGATGTATATTATCTAGAAAACTTACTAACTATATTATCTGCATCGTGTAATGGGACGGTTTCGTGGCAGTAGTAATATTGGCTTTACCAAATGAATTATAAATCAGAATTACTAAGAGAAAAAAACTATACTGTATGTCGAAGAAAATTCATATATCAGTAGTCTTTAGCAATTAGGTAATCTAATATTACCCTAATCTGTGGCTATTCGCCCCGACAAAAAATCCCAAGTGTCATCTTTCATAATATAGAAATACACCAAGAAATTCACTACTGCGATTTAGTTTATTTGAGTTAAGTTAATTAATTTTAACTAATACCAGCAATTGTAACTAATTATGAAGCTACTTGTTAAAGGTGAGTAATAAATAGTTTTGTTTTGTCATGGCAACTATGATTTTATAGGGTAATTGTATTAAAAATATGGGTAAAAATAGAAAAAATGGGAATAAATTGCAAACTATTAAAAATAGGGATATGACATACTTAATAAAAGTTGAAGAGTTTTGTCAAATCTATCAGAAAAAATGATAATATATAGGGTGTCCCATTTAAAAAATTTGAGATTTTTTAATTTTAAGTAGTTGCAATTCATAAATATATTTTGAACACCCTGTATCATTTAACTAAAATATCTTTACATATATCTTTTTTTTCATCTCTATAAAACTCTCCTACCAAATTTTGGTACTCCAACTTCAGAAACAATGGCACCACTGACAATTTTTTACCACACTGCAATTTAACATTTGTTTAAATAAATTGAAATATTACAAAAACTAATAATTTTAGGTATATAATATTATATATAAAAAAGTTATGGAATTTCACGCAGAATCTAAAAACAAAATAAAAAATAGGGTGTTGCATTTAAAAAAACATATGTTATAGCCGCCACACTTTTATGAAGCACCTTGTATACTCTATAATAATTTTAAAATGTGTATCTTAACCATCCCTATAACTTTTATATTAAAAATTTTTTTGTAAACCTTGAAACAAATGAGATAATGGACTTTATTCTATCGTTGACTCACCCTGTACATATGTAGGTATATAAAATTATCGAGTGAATGTCATCGATATTCATTTCCAAGCCAACTGGTCGCCGTTTTTTTTCGATCATACGGTATAATTAGTTAGTGAGTTAACTTTTTTTACTAAGTGAAAATTGCTGCCACTAATTTTGACGTCCTGAATGTTTACATTGAAATTAAAAGAACAATCTTCTACACTAATTGACATCACTAATTTATTCCACAATTTTTAGGTGAATGAAGCTTAAAAATTTTCCTAATGCCGAATCCAGACCAAGCAGACAAAACATCGACAAGACAGAAACATTCACGTTTTACAACAAAATTGCGACAAATCCAATACATTCCTGCGACATTTTTGTCCCATTTTTGTTTTGTTTCAAAATTCGGAGACTTTTCAATGTCCCGTCTGGAGTCGGTAAAGAACAAAGTGTCTATGTTTTGTATATTTTACGACAAATTGTCGGCGTAGTGTGGATGGCGTGTGCTGCCAACAGTAGGAGACCAGTGAAATCACACATGGTTAATAAAACTTATTCGCAACAACTCAACTTTTGACTTTGTTGTACTTTTGTCCTTGCGATGTGGACAATTTGTCTCAAGTTTGTCTTGTTTTTGTCTCAAAATCGTGTTTACTTTTTGTCGCCTTGGTCTGGATCCGGCATAAAACGTTATTTTTCGGGCAGAACATGTGTCCTGAATATTTGGTTTTTTGACTCATTTCAACACATACCTGGGATAATTTTTAAGAGCAAAATAAACTTGCAACAAACATTTTGCAATTTTTCAATTATCGTTACTTTTTGATGTTTATTCTTCATAATGACGAGGTGGCTTTGGTGATTATTGTTGTGTACGATTGAATATGGTTCTTAGTGTCTAATATTGTGCAAAAGTCATTAATCTTGTTGAAGATGGACGAAATTATGAATATTCGTTTGGTCTTTGAAAAATAATAGGAAAACACAACACAATATATTTACAGCCTAGCAGCATTAACCTTATGAACCAACGTCTATAGACAGTTATAGCAGCCGGGGGAAGCAATACAAAGTATTAGAGTATTTTAACTAAAAGTTTTTTTGTCTGTTTGTACACTTTTAGATATTACAGTTATTAGCCGACCATACCAACAGGTATAATAGTAGGCTATTAAGATCGGCAAAAAAAAGTTTTTTTAATTTCACTCAAAATGAGTTATTTGGGTCATAAATACTGACCTAAATACAAAATATTTTCATGGTATCTGTCTGTCTGTCCGTCTGTAACACGATAACTCAAAAACCGCTAAACCGATTTTAACCAAATTTGGCACAAAAATACTGTGGCACCTGAGAATCTGGCCATTAGTTTTTGGTGGGGGTGGTGGGTTGGTAAGGGGGTATGGGAGGGAGTTAAAAAATCGTAACTCCAAAATTACAGTAGCTAGCGAAACGCGGTTTTCAATTTAAGATTAGGAATAATATTTGCCACAAAATTTGTAATAGCATGAAAATCAGTCAAAGTCGCAATTTTTGAGATATTCCGTGTTTCCGTAGTCCGTTTTTGAGAAAATCCGTGTGGAGAACACCAAACTCCCATCGGACGCGACCAAAGACATTATAAAGATAGACCGAACATCTCAACCATAAATACTCGTTGGAAGTGTATCAAACAATCCATTGTGTCAAACAAGGACAGAAGAGATAGAGAAGTCTAAAATTTCCGACCCCGGCAACTAGGCGCATTTGGATTGTTCTAATGGTCAGTGGCGTATCGTTTTTTGGAAGGAATTTAATTAGTAAAGTGAAAGTAAAGTAATTAGTAAAATTTTCATTCCATATTAATATACTACATTAACACTTTTTCGTCAGATGAGTTTTGTTATAAGGTCTAATATAATAATATAATTCATTTCCCATATATACTTATGTTGAAACGTTAGTAGGTAGTTTTCTAAAATCGCTCCAACGTCGATTTTCAATTTCAACTTTTAGTTACTTCTATATAAACTTTCAATTACTTTTGAATATTTACAGGGTGAAGTTTCTGAAACAGTTCTATATTAGGTTTGTGGTTGGTGACTTTTCTTTCAATTTTTTTTTCAGAATATGGAGGCAATGGTAAAGCACATTTTAGACATTTTTGTAAACATAGGTGGCCGGAACATATTTTCAAACTAAAGTTGTAGATTTGCCATTAGATTTCCATTCCAGAAATACCTAGGGTTGCCACCTGTCCATTTTTGAAAAGGACAGTCTTTTTTTGGAATAACTTGTCCTATTGACTTTTTTTGACTTAAATAGTCATTTTTATTTACGTATTTTCCCTGAGAAAATTACCTACAGCAAACAGAAATATTCTTTTCGTCCAAATTTAATTAGAGATGTTATAAAACTTATAAATAAATTTTTCTTGTTTAGAATAGGCAACATTATTTAGAACTTCCCGTTTAATCTCAAATGACAGTTTAGGTTTTAGTTTTACCTTTTTTGATCTAAAAAGAACTTCAAAATTAGTAATTAGTAACGATTTAGTTAGTTCGCAATCGACAGCTTCCTGTGAAGTACTGTGTAATAGTTGTTTAATCTTGTATTACTAATAACTTTTCCTATACCTAAAATCGATATTTAATGAGAAAATTGTTTTTTTGAAAATATAAGGCAAGATTTGACTTTCGGTCTTCTTCTTGTATTATGGTGGCTCTGATACGAGGCAATTACCTTTTAGTCTCTCAATAGAAGGCATTTATCATTAAAGGTATCAAATCTGTGTGCTACAGTATGGGATTTCTGTCGCATAATAATGAATATTACGTTTATTTACAAACCTATTACTTTTAAAGGTAGCTTCATCAGACAATCAAATTTTAGTTAAATGTCTCAATCTTCATGAACTGTATTAAGCATATGTATGCGGTTTGAATCACCTTGTATGTTGACAAAAATATTTTGAAAATGTGCGCTATAATGACCCCCATCTTATGTAAAAAATTGAAATAAAAATCACAAACCAAAAACGTAATAGATAAAAAGTTTTTTTGGAGGCCTGGGTCATTTTGTATATAGGTATGTACATATATATATATACATATATACATATACATATATATACAGCCGTTATATTATTATTATATAGGTATGTATAAAACTAGTAGCCTAAAAATTATTTACAGTTCGTCCCATTCTAAAAAAAAGATAAACACACCGTACAAATAACTCTAGGAAGAGGTATTTGTACGGTGGTAAAAAATTGCCTAAACAAGGCGGAAGGGGCAGTTATAATAAAGCAGTAAAATGCAAAAAAGGTCGGGTAAACACCTTTGTTTATTTGTTGAGCAAAATTCCTTTAGAATATTGTATATAATGACCAAAATATGACGCAATTTTAAGAAAAAAATGTCACTTTCTGGCTTATAATAAAGTTTCAAATGCAACGTTTATATTCAAATTTGTTATGATCTACAACAGTTAGGTAGTAATTGAGACGAATTATAATTCAATTACCGACTACTACGTTCTTGTTTTAATAGATCCAAATTCAACAAATATAATTAGAAATTATTTTAATTGTAAGGAGCTCTCTTGTGGGACGCCTACGTACAATTACGGCGGAAATATGTACCTACCTGTGAAAAGACAAATTCGGGTAATTTGAGCTTATATTTCCACACACTTGACACTGTCGTATCATATTGAAAATTCTCAGATTCAAAAGTACGTTAAACAAAAACAAAAACTGCTGAAAAACACTGAAAAGTTCACTTCGGACTTGATTCCGACTTCAAACACACCGTAAGCTAAACGTAGTACGCTATAATGGACCATAATGGACCAAGGGCCTTCGCGAGGGGTGGTGGGACGGACGGCTCATTTTCGTTCTGGAAGACTAGCAGCGACGTTGCCAATAGTTCTAGACGTTTCAACACATTAAACAGTAAACATGTCCTTTATAGTAACGCATATATCCTCTGGTTAATAACATATTATTACGCATGCTTCTTTAAAAATAAACTATTAATTTAATTAAGAAATTGAGATTTATTGATATCCGGTGAAGGTTTTAAAGTCACCTTTTCTGCAAATCAAACTAAGTAGATAGGCGCAAATTTGAGATGTGGCAATGTCGCCTTCTCTATCTCAGTTGGTTTTTACAATATGTAGTCAACCTCCGATTGTTTGATCGGGTTAAAATACACAATATGATATCTGTTCTTCCTAAATCTATGGACGCGACCCTAGGTGGCGGATAGGGGAAATACCCGCGTACCAAAATTGGAAAAATTCCTTTACTATGAAACTAAAGAACTGCCTACCAACTTTTTATTAGCATATTTTAGTATGGGCGGCTATACGTGCCTCCCGGCGCCATTTTTTTTTTAATATCCTTAGTTCTGTTAGTGTTACTAATATTTATTAAAACGAAACCTGTATCGTTACTTTTTAACGTTTTTTAAATTTTAATATACCTAGAGTTCTAATCAGTGTCAATATGACACAGAGGCCACCTCGTGATATTATGAGAGTTGAAAAAATTGCAAATTGTTGGTGGCAAGTTCATCTTGCTATCAAAATTTACCAATGTGTTGATATGAGCCAAAAAACAAAATGCTCAGGAGACATGGTTCTGGAAAAATAATGTTTTAGGAAAAGTTACTCACAAAATCACAGGGTGTTTTAAAGTTAAAGTAAAAAAACCTTCAATTAACCATGTATATAGAGCCAAAAAAACTGGCTTGTTTTAAAATGGTTAATCCCATTTATACTTTTCTAAATTTCCATACCGTTTTAGAGAAAATTAAAAAAAATACGGTTGAAGTCTTAAAAATAAAAAGGCGTTTATATGATAATATAATTTCGATTTGATTCTCTGATGGTTATTATTAATTTTGATTAATGTCACATTTTTTGCTGTTGTTAAAGTATCACATTTTCCGATAACTATTACCGGCCTTTCCATAGCATTGAACTAAATAAATTTTGTGCTTATTTAACATTTTAACCAGAAAAAATAAGGTGTTAATTAAAATTCTATTACCTAACATATTTACTTAATAACAATCCATACAACAATCTATCAAAAAATGAAAACGAAATTATATTACCATAGAAACGCGTTTTGATTTTCGGGACTTCAAAACACAAGATAAAATTCAACCATATTTTCATGTTTTTTTTTAATTTTCTCTAAAAAGGTATGAAAAGTTCGAAAAGTATAAATAGAATAATTAATTATAAATAATTTTAGAACAAGCAAATTTTTTTATAAAGAATGTATCAAATGTCAATAATAAAAAAGTTTTTCCACTTGTAAAGACAATCCAGGGACATACTGTAGTACATATAGGGAAATTAAAATAACTTTGGTTGCACATCATCAGCAAACTCCATAAGACGACGCATGGTGTCATTGATGATGTGCACCCAAAGTTGTTTTAATTTCCCTATATAAATAAATAATAACAGAAGGTATATTTTTAATAATTTAGGAAGGTGAATAGTTTAATACAATTAGAAATTAAAATTTGTGTTAAGCAACTAGAATAATAATTTCTAAATGGTAAATAGTAATTCCAAATAGACAAAGGGAGAGTTAACATTTGTTATAAACAGTTACATTGAAAATAACTTTAAATTGTTTGTTTTGTGGTTGATAATATATTTATCATTGATAATACCATACACATTTCTAATTGTTTCAGTTGCATATAATTAAATGAAATAAAATATACACCCATAAATGTAATATGAACTGTTCAAGTATCACAAAAAGTTTTGCAAATAAAAGATATACTTATACACTAACCATAGTTAACTATGATCAATGTTTTTTACCTAAAGATGTTTGCTTTTTTTTGAAAAACATTTTTAAAGAAAACAATATCTTGATTTTAGGGCAATGACAACTTTTATAAAACTGAATTGATTTAAGACTTACATGATATCTGTTACTAGCTGAATCTTTGTCCAAACAATATTTCTTAAGGTTGTGCTTTTGCTTTATTATGTTAGGAAGTTCCACATCGATCACCCTTTGCAAAGGTGAATATACCAACTCCTCCACCTTGACTTCATGATCGGCAAATTCTTTTGCAAGTTCTTGTTCCACACGTCCTGTAATTTAAATATTTTTAATTGTCGCTTGGTTTGTGATGATTATAGTGATTCAAATCATTACCAGAATCTTTCAAGACATGTTGAAATAACACACATTCTTTCTCTTCTTTAGCTTCCTCAATAAATATGCTACCAATTTGATACTCCAGACATTTTTTCTAAAAACATATAATAATAAATCCCTATTCTTATCTAAAATTGTTAAAGAATAATCTGTTTTTACCAAACGTTTATCTCTTTCATTTGTAGGTCCATTAGGACAAATTTTTTTGGTAATAGCAGTTAATGCTGATCTGAATACTTCAACTTTTTGATCTGCAATTTGTAATTCTTCATGATTAAGGACCTCACTTTTTTCAGCCCTAAAATGGCAATATCATTATTACCTTCAATATTTATAAATGAAACATAAATTGCTTAAAATGTTATATAAATATAGGTGTCATTAATGGATATAGATAACACTAATATAGGAGGTATATCAAATAATCATTTTGTTGAAGTAAACAAGTGGCTAAAAATATAAAATCTAAATTTTCTTATCATTATAAATTTGTAAATCTCACAAAAAAGCGTTTATTATTTATTAATATTTAGAGAATGTATTCATAAAAAACTTACTTCAAAAAAGTTTGATCTGCAAGTTGCTTTACCCTGAAAAATTGTTTCTTCATTTCGAAAGCATTATATTTTATAAACCATCTGACAAAAATAATATTCACTCAGTGTTTTGTTTGAAATAAATCATCACTCAGAAAATGATAATACACATTAGATATTTTTGGATGTATTCAAAACTCTTGAAATGACTATCCAGCACGTTAAAATTAAAAGAAAATCAATAGCACTTATGTAAACTAATGATTCTACATAAAATTAAATATTACAAATACTATTCACAGCACAAAAAAATATACAATAAAGAATCACTTTCTATTTATTGCAATAAATTGCAGACACTGGTCGTTAGTTGATGGATATTGGTGACGAATTGTTTTAATTAAATACAACAAATTTCCCATTCGCGACACTTTTTATCTTTACCGTCCTTTGAATCATTTAAATTTAACTAAACCGATAAGAATGTATATATTTAAACAATTTTTACTAGAAATAAAATCGGAAAAAATATCTGGGTGAGGAATCTGCCAGAATTTCGATGTGACATTTGACAGTTCTGAAGTATGAATCAGCGACATATTTACCTAATTTTTTTTAATTACTTTGAATTCTTTGAATTTAATCAATGATTAAAATTAATATTTATTGATTTATTGCATTTACTATCGTAATTAATAGATGAGGTGTAGAATTTTTGTCATTTAATTATCATTCTGTAGAAAATAGTTATCAAATAAATTATTGAACAAAACCCAAAGACAAAATCTTATACATATGCAACTAAATATACAATTTCCGCAGTGTTGTCATACTGTATCTTATTTTGGCAAACTTACAGTTTAAAAACAAAATGAACAATTCTTATTATTAATTCAATCAATTATCAATCATTTTGATAATTAGGTCTATGTGTAATAATGTAAAATAATTATTCGTTTCATCAAAAGGGTAGATTAAAGATTTAATTAACTTAATCTGCCGTTTAGATACCTGTTTAGCAGGTTACAATTTATAATACATTAGCATAGGTCAATGGTCTTTTGTTATACTTTAAAAGTTTTTAAAGTTTATAGCATTTAACCATAATGTTTATGAACAATTTATATTATAAATTTGCTCTTTGTTGGTCTATTGTAATACCGTAATACCTAATAATAGTAATATGTAGTACAATGTAGAATTTAAGATTTTTTCTATGAATCCCTTTTTCACTTTTTCTATAAATAGCTCAATAGCTGTAAGTTATGAATTGTCGATTTTCCGCTTTTATAATATTTTATCCTTTTTATTATAATTATTTTAAATTTAACATTTAATTCTGGTCAAGAATACGAATATATAATATTATTAATTTTAGCAATGCAGATCTGGCAATGAAGCATAATATTGTACTACTGTCAAATGTCAAATTGTACAAAATATTTCTTCTGTGGATTCTATTCTTGCCTTTTAAAAAAATTCTTAACCTATAAAAAGTAATAAATAAACAAAGAAATAAAGTTTTAAAACAATTAAATATGGGCCAGAAAAGATATTTAGTAAGCTAGTAATTTAATAAATTTCTTGTTTATAACAAATTTATACACACCGTCAATGGCATTGTTTAAAATGATGTCAGATATTCAAATGTAAGTAAATCAAAAACTGTGTTAAATTTTATTTTCTTTGCTAAACAGTACCATTATTGTGTGGTAATGAATTAGAATATATACAATTAAATTATAGTACTATCCATGTAAGTGCTCGCTCTTATAAATTGATACTACGGTTTATTATCTTACTAATAAAATAAAAAATTTGACTCCCACTTATCAACAAAATTGCGGCAGTACTTGCAGCACCGCGGAACGACGTAACGTTGTATATCAACACAACGTTATTCAGTCAGTCTCAATCAGGCAAAAGTAAAAGTGACCGCGCGGCAGGTTTTGTTTTTGTAGAAGTTTTGGATGGTACCAGCAGCACTGGAGTGTCTTTGGTTGAGAAGAAATAACACAACATTTTCAAATTAAAATGGCTTGTGATAAAGGCTTCATCAATGTCCTTATGTTGGGGTTGGCGTTTATGCTGGTTTTCACTGCTTTTCAGACATGGGGTAATATTCAGGTAAGTTTTTTTTTAATAATTTTTGATAATTTTTTAAAATTGGTTAGCTATTTTTAAATATAGCTATTGCCCCATTACTTTCACTTTTAGACTGTTGTGCTATAATTTATATTATTTCTTTCTTAGATGTATAGATAGGTTTATAGACTAGGTACCCAGAAAAATATTATATTTCATGTTCACTTATATAAATATTTTTTTTCAATTATTATTGTAAATTTATTGCTATTAGTTACTATAATTGCTTTTATACTTTTCTATTTATTTCTGATTTCTAATAGCCTTGTAGGCTAATCGGTATTTGAAGATGAAATAATGAATTATTATTACTAATAGCGCCGGGGATTCACACAACTTTATTTGGGTATCAATTATGCTTTTAAACTATTTATTTGATTAAAATGTTTTTACTTTTCACAATACAATATAAGTATGAACTCTTCAACTTATAATTTATCTGTTGTTTTCTAAAATTATTTCTCAGAATTCAGTTTGAAGGATAATTTTTGCCTGTTTTGTAATTCAGTTGTTGATCGAAGAAATACGGCGACAAGCCTGCTAGTCCAGGACGCAGTGAAAATTTTAATTTAATCAACTTGGTACTTTAATTTCCCAGCCAGCAAAGCGATAGAACTGTTTGGTATATATGTAAGGAGGGGGGGGGGAGGGGGGTCCGATGGGTTGGGGCGGAAAATGCGTTAGAAAGTACAAATATACTGCACTTCTTTTTCCAGCGATAAAAATAGTTCTATTAGTGAGAGATGTTGCGCAGTTTACAAAATAAATAGTCTGGCTAATCTGTGAGAATGGGTCATATGTCTGGCAGGTGAAAAATTGGATAAAAATTATTGAAACAATCGCCCTTATTTTTGTAGTCCTAAAAATTTGTCAGATGATAGTTTATATTATAATTACAGCTGCAAATATAGTCTGGCTCATGTGGAACATCCTAAAAGCCTTGCCAGTCTCGTCCAACGCTCGTCATCAGGCGGGCTAAATTTGGCATGTTCAATTATAGAGGTGATTGTTGTCATCTCTACATGTTTTTACTTTTCATAATTTATGGGAAGAAAAGTATTGGTTTAGGGCGAAATTTGACTATGGCCAAAAACTCTTTTCTCAACTATAATTGCTCTATATATGCCGCTCGAATGGCTTCAGTCATATCTTGGCAACAGAAGGCAGCTTGTGAGGATTGTGTACAGTCTTTGTCTTCTTGTAAGCCTATAGAATGTGGTGTCCCTCAGGGATCAGAGTACTTGGCCCTATTTTGTTTCTGGTGTTTATCAACGACATTGCAAATCTAGACATAAGCGGTAAAATCTGCCTCTTTGCGGACGATACTAGCTGTGATACTAGTTTCACTTGGAGCGACCCAGATGTTACGGTACTATATAATACAATATCCAGTGACTTACGCACCATTAAATCTTGGTGCGATTCTAATCTCCTATGCTTCAACCTATCAGAAACTAAAGTTTTGTCATATAAAAGTACTATACAACCTTTTGTACTTAATAACACCACTACTGACGTCGTGGACTCTGTGAAATTCTTAGGACTTGTTGTAGACAACTCCTTAAAATGGGACTTGCACATCGAAGCTTTATCAAAGAAACTAAGCGCTGCCTGTTTTGCGCTAAGATCAATTTCTAAGGAACTTAACTTATCAACCTCTAGAATAGCCTATTATGCTAGTCACATCTTCGTTATGCCCTTCCATTCTGGAGTACATGCTGCGCAACAAAATTTGATCGTATTTTCAAACTTATATATTTCAACCTGTATATTTAACTTTTGGCATGCTTATATCATTAGATTTGTATCCGTTTGCTTAATCCGCAAGCACATATCTGCTATTCCAGAAAGGCCATCTTACAACTATCCACTTAGGAATGCGGAGCAAGATCTTTATCTGCCAACTCCGAGCTCAGAACTAGTTAAAGGCTCAATACTGTACAATGCCAAAAAAATGTACAATAGTCTGCCTTTGAATATCAAGTCGCTTTCATTCTTTCCCGCATTTCGCAAAGCTCTGAAATCATACTTACTGTAAACTTACTGGACAGAGCCCTATATGCGGTAAACGACTTTTTTGTTGATGTTTAATCATGAACAATTTTGAATTTTAAAATTTTGATCATCTCACACACTGGTCAAAGGTCGAGTATTTAATATTTTATAACTCTTAAAATTATATCCATTTACAATTTTCCTATTGTAAAATTTTATTGATACACCTTTTTTGTGTTCTATTTGTAATTTTAATGACTTAATTTTTTTTGAATTGTATGATTTATATTGTATATTTTTTATTATTTGTATATTTTTTGTGCTTTTGTTTGTTTTGTAAATGCATTTCATTATACAATATGATCAAAAAGTTTTATGATGAAACCTGCCTTGTATGATGATTTTTATGAAAAATTACTATATTTTTTAACTGTCAAACTCAAAGAACATTTGATCGTCTTTTGGTCAGACGTTATTATTTGTTTTCATGTATACATATATACTATGTAGTCTATACTAATAAACTAGAAATATAATAGAAAAGAGCCTTTCTAGCCTCGTTTCTAGTCTATTATTTAAAACCAACTCTAATTTCATAAGATGTAGCTGGTTAAATCCAAAATTATACCAGACTAGGTACCTAATTATTCATTTTTATTTGACTACGTTTGAGTGCTAAATAATTCAGACATCTAAGTTATTATGCAAATACTGTATTCCATTGGAAGAGAGATGATACTGAACTATCTGATATATTTTCGTAGATTAGGTAAGATGAGAAAAATAATTGTATAAAAAAATTAAACAGTTCGAAATATCCGAGTCCAAAATCCAAAGATAAAAATGATAAAATCCAAAATTAAAAAACGTCATATTTAAAGGAAAAAAGAATCACTTGGTATAATTTGTCATTATGGTATTTTTTGAGTGGGAATTTTATGGCAAACCCTTTGTGCAGGATACATACTGCATTCAATTTAATAAAAACTACATACAACTTTAATGTAAAATTATATTTGAATCACCCTGTACAGCTATTAAAAATAAAATACAATACCGAAAAAAAAACGGTGTCAAAGTTGGTATGGAAATGAAGTTATTCCCATATTCCCATGCATACCTAGTAGGTATTTATTTTTCTATTTCATAGAATATACTTGATCAACTAAAGGTAATTTAAAATTATGTTACTTTTCATGCTCTTATTATACTTTATCTATATTGTACTCGTTTTTATAAGGGTAATTCATAAGGATTGTACTTTAAATATCACGATTGGTATTTAGTCGCAATAAAAGTGGAGATTTTAGATTTTATCTAAACTTTAAGATGTCTCTTTAAGATCTTATTATTATTATAAACATATATTTGATACCAATTAAACTTTTAGTTACGTAATCAAGGGCGGGATTTTTATATTCATTGTTGTCAAACATGGGCATATTCGGCGCCGCGCCGGGCTTACTAACTAAAATTTAAATTTCCCGCTGGGGATTCAGGTGATAGCTCTGCTGTAAAAAATGTCAAGTTGTCACATTTATTTATTTATTTCCTGACATTGTCATTCGTTTTGACACTTTATTTTTGTAATGTTTACTAGCAGACCCTGCAGTCGAACATTGGTCGCGTTCATCAGGACAAGTTGATCAGTGAGCGATGTACCATCGATTGGTTGTCCTGCTGAACGTGCTTTTTAGATCAAAATCATAAGTAATGCATATTAAATTGTTTTTACCCATTTTTGGCACAAATCGAGGGGATTAGTCAACCGCGAACAATAAACAAAATGCTTTGTTTTCGTTTTCCAAAACATTTTGTGGCATTTGGCGTATGTGACGTTTAATCCATCATGCATCGGTAGCGTAGCGTATTTTAAATCTGATGGAAAAAATGGCGACTGATCCCAGAGCGCTCACAACTAATCGGCGCGTTCAGCAGAAAATTACTGATCGCTGCGGTAGCGCTACGTCCTGATGAACGCGACCATTGTTCTTTTTAGAACCTCTTTTAGTGCGAAGTGTACAAGATAGCTTAATGGCTGTTAAAAAATCATCGCATGGCCCCTTATGTTCCTTAAATGCTGGTAAGAAGGTGAGTTTTATTGATGTAAATAATAACTGTTTATATATTTATAATTAATTTATTTTTGTTTCCTAAAATATTTTGATTAAAAGAAAATATGTACAAGTGGGCAACGATGTGCCGGTCAAGCTTAGTCACGTGACTAAAATTTTATTTTGATATGAACTATAGTTATAGTATTTGTTTAGCTTTGTTTTACCGTTTTAGGAATAACATTTTTTTTAGTCTTTTTAATTTTGTATGGTTTATAGATCAACTTAGTGTATTATTGTTGATGTTTTGCAAAAATTATTCACCAAAAGTATTTTTCGTTCACGGAATTCATTAAATTTATTAAAATACTGTACCATAAATAATTAAAATAACCGCAAAAACCATAATTGAAATTAGATTTTTCTTCCTAAAAACTGAAAACTACGCTTGATTTTTTTAGAGAAAAATCAGTAGCCATAGACATTTTTTAATTTTCAATTTTCTCATGGAATTTTTTGATGTTTGATTGACAGCTAGTCGATTTCATCATCATCATCATTTTCAGCTTATTCAACCATTTCCAATTATGGTGTAGCCTCCCTCACATATTTAGATAGTCTCTTTGTAGTTGGGCCCATTGTTGTCTATTGTTGGCTATGGGGGCTCATGTTATCCCTGCTAATTTCCGGTAGGTCTCTTAATTCCTCGTGGGTACCAGGCTGTAATTTTTGTGGTCCATCTGCTGTCTGTTCTTCTTGCCACGTGTCCTGTCCATTGCCATTTGAGGGATCTCATTTTGTAGATGACATCTATTACCTGGGTCTTTTGTCGTATCCACTCTCTATATTCTTTTACAATCTCTCTTGATTTCGTTCCGTTGAGTGTTGTGCAACCTGCAGTTTCCTTATGATGCCCGTTTTAAGTGTCCATGTTTCGTATGCATAGGTCATGACTGGTAGTACACATTGGTCCAATGTTTTCTTTTTTAGATAAGTACTCCATGCTAACTTAATTCTTCTGTTGATTTCTGGTAGTAGAGGTCCCGAGCTGTGTATCAGTTGTCCCAAAAATATATATTCTTCTTCTATTTCCAGTGTTGTATTATTTATTAGAATGTCTTTTCTTTCCTCTAGTTTGTTGTACATTACTTTAGTTTTTGCTAAATTCATTTTGAGACCCACTTTATTGCTGGTTGCATTTAGTTCATTAATTTGTGCTTGTATTTTTTCAGGACTCTTGGCAATTAGGACTGTGTCGTCAGCAAAACTTAGATGGTTAAGATATTCTCCATCTATTATTAATCCTTTGTTGGTCAGTCCAGTTGACGGAGGATTTCTTCTAGTGTTGCTGTAAACAGCTTTGGGGATAACGCCTCTCCCTGTCGTACTCCTTTCCCAGTGGGGAACTCTGGCGTTGTTTTATATACCATTACTTTTTTTGGCTTCTTTGTATATATTGGCGAGAGTTTTTATATAAGGTATGTCAATACCTTGTTTCGCTAGGGTTTCTATTTTGCCTTAGGATATATCGAGTCGAAAACCTCCTCAAAGTTTATAAAGGCTATGTCTAGTGGAAGTTCGTATTCTTTTGTTGGGCTGATAGTTTCTCTTAGTGTAAAGTAGCCGCTTTAAAGCCTGCTTGTTCTCGTGGTTGTGCAGTGTCTAGCGTGTTTTGTATTCTGTTGTTTATTATTTTTGTTAAATATTTTGTGTTACTGGTAGTAGGCTTATATTGGTCTATATTTTCTGATGTCTTCTTTGCTGCCTTTCTTATGAATTATAATTATGTTGGTACTATTCCAGTCTTGGCGGTATATGTTTTCTCCTTATACAGCTGGTGTATATATTTGCTAGTATTTTCCAGCTAGACGACTTAAGTCCTAGTAAATATGGGGCTCTACGATTATTTACATGGAAGTCTTTGTACCTATTTAGATATTCGCTTATCTTATGTTATGTAACAAGTCAGATTCTGATCTCCATTGAAGCTCCATATTTATAAAAACTATCGAGAGTGTAAAAACCCGAGTACTCACAAGAACTAGCCAATTCGACTGGCTGCCTAATGAGTAGGCTGTGGTTTTGAATAAAGGTTACGGGTTGTATGACACTGTACGACCTTGATCAAGCAGTACTGTTAATGACCAGAAATCCAAGGAACGGTGTATCGTCTAGTTGATTTTGTTGCATAATTAATGAAAGGTACTTTAAAAGGATATTATTTTAATAAGCTGTTGTTACAAATAGTTTACACTGCGCTTTACAAATGTACAATATCGTTATTTAGTCGGAGTAAAAGTAGATAGATATTTTATAATATTTAATCACACAATGAATATTTTTATTTTATTGTGATATAAACTAATAAAGCTTTAATAACGATCGCTGTTATTTATTTATCTGTATATTTGCTTTATCTTTATAGAACATTTATTTTTTAATAATCCTTCAATTTTCGAAGTTCCCCTCAAATATACCGTACCCTTGTACTATTAAAAAACTTTATTATTAAGCGCGTTTTGCCTTTGACAGTTAAATGTAATATTTTTCCAGTAATAATTAGGTATTGCTTAAATCTCATCCTACATGACGCTTGAACCATAAATTTTTACTCATGTCATCGATCGGCATTTCTAAAGTAATTTTGACGCTGTTTTTTATCATAGGGTATTTGTTTGAAGCAATTGTATTAATGTATACAGGGTGATTCCTTCGATATACAGGGGGGCGCCTCTCATGCGGCGCGGAGGCTCCAAGGGGAACGATAGTTTGTATTGAAACAAAATGTTGTGACCATATATAGGTTAATTCAGAGAACTTTTTAAAAATGTAGAGAGCTCTACAGGGTCTCCCCAAAAACAGTTACATATCAAAGTTGTGTTATTTGTATTTGTAATGGTACACTTTATATATTAATTGATTTTCGGATTCTGGGAGAAAAATAAAGGTGAATTTTATAAGTGACTAAAATGTAATAATGGTTTTTGAGATATGTATTTAACATTTTCTAAAAATAAAGAACAATTTTTAAATTACAATAATAGCTACCTAAAATGGAATTTATCTGGTATAGCCTAATATGTAGTCAAATTAACTATTGTACTTTAAATCAAATTAAAACTTCTTGATCCAACAAGTTATACAGGGTGAGACAAAATACAAAATTAATATTGAACATTGGTCACCTTTAAAAGCAAGTTACTCTTTTATTTTAAGTGGTAACACCCAGTATATTATTCCGATATTCACTGGGGAATTCATGTCTTCAAAATATTATTAAGGTTGCCTACCCCTCAAATAAAGATTTTCCTATATATTTTCATTTATGTGATTTAGTGTCAGTTGATCTTTATTATTTGATAAAATCTAGGTGGCTGTGATATGTCTGACGTTACTTCAACATAGCTGTGTAATTAGTCCAAGTTTTTAACAACTAGTTATCATTTCGTGTCAGTTAAAACAAAAAAAAATCTCAGAAATTTGCCGAAAATGCAAACTTATCCTACATCAGAGAGAAATGATATGATTCTATTAGTTGGTGAATGCAGTGTGCATTCACCAATTAACAGAATACTTAAATGGTCCTGATTTTATCTAGTCTAGAAAGGAAGCATTTTGAGCATTTGATTTCATCTAGGTAATTTTTGTCACATACTTATAATTTTATATCTATAGTTTTAATTCTGTGGTAATTAAAATATGTTTTAAACGTGTATCTTTTTATTATCGTTGAGTATTTTACTCTACATCCTTTAACTTTTGTTAAATTAACAAAAGGTATATCACAGCCACCCTAGATTTTTTCAAATAATAAAGATCTACCGACGCAAAATCATAAAAATTAAGATATTTAGGAAAATCTTTGTCTGAGGGGTAGGCAACCTAACAGTATTTTGAAGATATATGAATTCCCTATCAAACACCGAAATAATATACTGGGTGTTCCATTTGAAATAAAGAAGTAACTTGCTTTTAAAAGTGACTAATGTTCCATATTAATTTTGTCTCACCCTGTATAACTTTTCGGGTCAAATTTAATTTGGTTTAACATACAATGGTTACTGTGATTAAATATCAGGCTATACAACGTCAACTAAAATTTAGGTAGCTGTTATTGAAATTTAAAATTTACTCTTCATTCTTCATTTTCACAAAATGTGAAATATGTCAAAATCCTTACATTTTAGCTATATGCTTCTTTGATGTGTAACTTTTTTTGGGGACACCCTGTATAACTGCATATTTTTATAAAATGCTGTCAATTAACCTACATATGCAGCCAAAATTGCATTTCGATATAAACTACCATTCTCCTTGGAGTCTCCGCGTCGTATGAGAGGCGCCACCCTGTATTTTCCAATTCGTAATAACTTCTTTGATTATACAACTCTATTTTATGTATATTTTTCCTATATAGAAGGATGTGATTAATAAGTGATAATCATTTAAGTGATTATCGCTTGGTGGCCATATTGTAATTGTCATTTTTTGAAATATTAATTCAGAAGTCATTTCAGTCAGTTTCACAAAATATCCCGTCAATTATTATAATAAAAATGTTTAAGATAAGAAGGATATATGTACCTTATTTCGTTGTATAATCTTTTGAATACAACTCGATGTTTCGGGATTACCTAATACTTTTGCCTGACACTCATTGCGATACCGGCAACACTACTCCTCCTTCCTGTCATACACTACTTCGCATTTCGTGTCAGGTAAAAGTATTATTCGGTAATCCCGAAACATCTTGTGGTTACATTCGATAATTCAAGAAAGGGGGACACAACACACACACTGTAAAGTCGCGGTGATAACCCCCCTCCCATACATTCTCCATTCTACTATTTCCGTCGTATTTCATAAAAAGACAGAAAATCTGATACCTTTTTCGGAACACTGGGTATACTGGTCATTTTTTTACAACGATTTAGTCAAATATCCTATAACCATCCTTGCGTTTCATGGTAATTCTCGACAAGTTTTCCTCTATAGCGGATACAATTTGGTTTTTATTTTCGTTGTCAATAGCATGACAGCAATTACGGGTGTCTTGTACGTGATATGCATTTTTTCAACGCAAACACGTTTTGTAAAAATGTGGGCACGGTCAAGTCAAGGAAGTATGATTTTGGTTTTCGATAAGTAGCATATAATTCCTTTATAAAATATTTAGTAGGCGCATAAAATATAATAAAGCATAAATCGAATAAAAGTCACAAAAGACAAATTGAAAGAATCAACAATTATTCTTCTTTTCATGAAAATTTATTTTGTAGGTCATTAAAATTTACCTTTTAACAATAAATACCTTTTGTTTACAGTTGTCCTAAACCAACCAATACAAATTTATGCTATAATACTACAATACTATCGTTTATTGATACTAGTTATTAGTTTAGGATTTTTAGACTTGAAGCAACGATTCTACAGACTCTCTAATAGTTTCAAAAAAAACATTTTCGTTTATAGTTGAGGGTTGGAACCTTTGGTGTTAAACAACAAAATAAAACACTAATTCACCACAATACATCAAAACACTTTACTTTTTTTGCACTGAATGCGCGTTTCGCCAACCATGTTAGCATCATCAGCAGATGATTAAAACTGTGAAGTTTAAATTGTCATTTTCAAATTTTCCATCTATTAATAAAATAATATAGAGGGTGTTCCAAAAATAAAACGAAAAAAAAATGTTTTATCTAGGCGGATAGCGGAGGAAATAGTTCGAACATTTTTTTGGTTCTACTCTCAAAATGGATATTTTTTACCTTTTCTATGATTTTTTGACTTTTGAAAAAATATCGACATTTTTATCATCAAAATACAAGACATTTTATAGCACATCCACAATCTGGAAATTACAAAACTTTCGTTTAACATTTCAAAATCAAAACTTCATAATTTGGAAATTGCTGGATTTACGTATCTACATTATGTTATTATGATTATATATCTAAATTCAACAATTTCCGAATCATGAAATTTTGAATTTGAAATGTTAAACGAAAATTTTGTGATTTCCAGACTTGATATAATCTCATTTTATACATCTAAAATGCTAACTTGAAATCTAATATCAAATATTATTATCACAGTTTCCGCAGAATGGCATCGTTAAATGAAACCCAACACATCGAAATTAATTAGATCGAATTGTTTAAGTGATATTTTCAAAAGTCAATAACTCGGAAACGGTTGCTTTGAGGTACATTGTGTGTATCTCGATTTTTGCTTAGAATTGAATGAAGAACCGAAATATGCAATAACATACAGGGGGTTCCATTTAAAAAATGAAACTTTGATGTGCCACGACTTTATGACCGACCTTGTATACTTAAATTTATTACCCGCTAATAGATATTTAAAAACCCTATAAGTTTTATGTTTAACTTTCTGCACTCCCTTTTATATTTTAGCCTTATTTTACCTAATAATCCACCGTTCCCATACATATCAGCGACCCTGTATAGACAGTGGTAGTACCTAAGATAGATCTTAAACATCTAGAACATTTTAGACGCATTTAATTGACTTTCTTTCATTCATTATTGCACTATCTAAAGCATTTACATATGTGAACGGCACAGAGAGATACGATCTAATACCTTTTTTATATCAAGTCATGTCGAGGAATTTCTATCGTGAAAAACAATCTGTTTTGTCGCGGAATATTAGGAAGTCTTAGGCCATTAGTTGGCTTTCCAATTAACTGATAATAATAATGTCATTTTAAGTAATATAAGCGAATTAAGTCAGTCCACAGTTTTGATTTTATATGAATTAATAGTAGAAATTACTGTCAAGGGAAGTCTAAAGTCTAAGGTTCAGGACAAGGGACAAGGTGTGTCAAAATTTCTAAGGGATATATTTTTTATTTTTAGTTTCATTATTATCAATCGGCAGAACACATTTTGGTAGATTATTTTATTGACATTTTTTCTATTTATCTTTTTATTTTGATGGCTATTTTATAAATTCATTTCAGATTTGTCAATACATAGTTATCAATCGATAAAACTTACCCTAAAAGTTAGATTTTACGATTTTAAATTCAGTGTTCAGTGGTGTTAAACTATATACAGGGTAGCCCATCGAAAACGTTCCGCAAGGCATAACGTCCAGGGTAATTTTTTTTTCAGAAAATTCAAAAATACTCTAAGCGGGGGTGTCATCCCCCAATTTTTTTCAAATGGGAAAGGGGGGGTTAAGTGGTACCGCAATGAAGAGGGCTTTCTATTCTCTATACTTTCCCGCTTCGTTTTTGAAAATCGGTCGAGTCATTGAGAAAATATGAAGGATTGAAATTTGAAAAGTTTATTTAAACATTTATCAGAGTAAATGATAGGGATAAATTCCTTCGACCAATTTGCTGTTTTTTCTTATTATTTCTAGATGTTTACGCATTTTTTCACTTGCCACGAGGTTGAACGATCAGGTGCGGTAGTTGCTAGATAGCTGTTCTGTGACTTGTGCGTTGAAGTTCTTCTCAATTGCTGTCCTCCATTCGCGAACTTCGAGTTCCGGGCTTTACGCCCTGGGGCTACTCGAGAACGGTTCTGAAAGGAGCGGTGCGCGATAGCCTGGTGCCTTCATATGGCGCGGAGCAGTTCTGGAGCTTTATGACTCAATTGAATGGAGTGAGAGTATCGCGTTCTTGAACAGTTCAGAGCTGCTCAACTGCGTGAAAGGAGGACAGCAAATATCGTTAAACTTTTTAAAAATTAAGGTTTACTCACTTGCAGAAAAAGTGGAAATAATCGAACTTTATTTTAAAAATAGTGAATGTGGCAATCGGGTTGCCCAGATATTCAATGAACGCCATCCTGACAAACACCTTTATGGCAAAATTGTTCGCTTAGGTACTGGACTGGTACTGTTCGCTGAGTACAACAAAATTAGCCAATGAGACCGGCGTGAATCGTACAGGTGTCCAAAGGATATTAAAACAGCACAAGTTCCACCCGTACAAAATTCAGTTGGTACAAGAACTCAACGAAGACGTTATTGATCGTCGTTTGCAATTTTGTAAAACTATGAGTGAACGAGTGGCGAATGATAATAATTTCCTATTTAATGTGTGTTTTTCGGATTGGTTTGGTTAGGTTAGGTTAGGTTAGGTTAGGTTTGGTTTTGTTTTTGTTGTTTGTTGGCCAAGTTGCCATGGATAGTACGCTGAGTACAAGAAAATTAGCCAATGAGACCGGCGTGAATCGTACAAGTGTCCAAAAGATATTAAAAAAACACAAGTTCCACCCGTACAAAATTCAGTTGGTACAAGAACTCAACGAAGACGATTTTGATCGTCGCTTGCAATTTTGTGAAACTATGAGTGAACGAGTGGCGAATGATAATAATTTCCTATTGAATGTGTGTTTTTCGGATGAGTGATCGGATGAGTTCTTCATAATGCCTTTCGAGAACGACTTGAAAAGTTCGAGAACGGCTTGAAAATAATTTGTATTACTGTATGGAGGTTGAGGGGCAACATTTTCAGCATTTGCTTCATTAATAAGATAAGTTTTTTTTAATTAATTCAATTTATGCGTTTTTTTGCAAAAAGTACTTTTCAAATTTCAATACTTCATATTTTCAAAATGACGACCGATTTTTAAAAACGAAGCGGGGAAATATGGAGAATAGAAAGCCCTTTCCATTGCGGCGCCACTTGACCCCCCTTCCCACTTGAAAAAAGTTGGGGGATGACACCCCCGCTTAGAGGGTTGAAGATTTTGCAATCATTTTTGTGGCAAAAGTTGTCCCTCTCCCAAACAAAATTGACGTGTTTTTGGATTTTTTGAAAAAAAAAATACCCTGGCCGTTATGCCTTGCGGAACGTTTTCGATGGGCCACCCTGTAGCTCATATGAGGTTAACTCAATGTTAAAAAATATACCGTCTCCTTCTTGGTATCTTATAAAATTTAGATTTTGTTTCAGAGGTTGTCGTAGAATGTACATTTTTTTTTGACATACGTACTAGTGGCTATGGTCATAGGGCTATGGTTGCATATGTCTATTTATTTTCCTAAAATTACCCTTAGTGCAAAATATTTTACCTTTCATTTTAAATGTTCTGTACCTATAAGATTATTTTAGATTATCTGATATAATAGACACGCTAAGCTTAATGCTACACTATAAGCTTGTAGTTTTACAATACTATTTTGTAAATAAATACACAATAATAAATCACGATAATAATACAATTGAAATTTTCTAAAAATGGTTATTTATTAGTATATCAAATTGGAAAAGATATTTATCAATATACCCATCTCTTTTTACAAATATTAATACAATTTATTTTTTAATAGATTAGATTTATTTTTTTTTTCTTACTGATACGAGACATGGAGATCAATTTACTCTTTCAATGGTAAATACGAGAGAAAAATCATTGAGGGGCTTTAATTAAAGTTTACTGTGGAAAATGCCATATGAAATATAAAACCGCAAATATCTGCGAAACCGTTAAAATTTTTTTAAAATACTCTAAATATAAAAAATGTTCATTTTTAATTCTCCATCTATTAAAAAATAATATACAGGGAAGAATATACATAAGAATTGGTGTAGAACACCCTGCATGATTTAAGATTACGATATTTATAGCAAAGTAAGTATATTAAAGACCATCTTAAGTAAATGCCTTTAAAATTTTGTTTCCAAAAAATAAAGTAAGTATATTAAAGACCATCTAAAGTAAATGCCTTTAAAATTTTGTTTCCATTTCAGGATAGTTCTTGTATTATTAATAATTTTTTTATAAAAAGGCTGAATTTTTTTTTATTTATTTAATAATAATCTTGAAATCTCTGAAACTGTCAAAACATATTTAAAAATATCTTAGAATTATGTAAAGTGATCAAAAAGGAAGCCAAAAATGCAATAATATACGGGGTATTCCTTTTAAAAAAAATCATCCCGATTCACTCACACTTTTTTGAACCACCCTGTAGAGGTTAAAATATTTTCCCGAAATACATCCTAGTACATACTTTATGTTTGTACTTAAACAAAATTCGCAAGTTTTTTATTCTAGGAGATATACAGATACCCGACGCACTATTGACGAACCCTGTATGTCGTGATTAAACACTGTTTATTTATGTACGTTCAACTGATATTGATTCTGTATGATTTAATTAATTATAGAAATTAAGCACATATATGTTATTCACCTAAGTAAATCCATTCAGTGTACCACTATCTGGACTTTGATCTTTTAAAATTATCTCCTAGTTTTTAATCTTATTAATTCACTCATTAATTATTAAATTTTGAATAATTTTATAGTTTTATCGTATTTTCTTATTAACTGACCAAACTGTGATATTGTAGGGAAATTAGCGAGTGAGAAAATATGCATTGGAAAAAATATTTTTTTTAATAGACAATGCATATCGCTATCGACGTTTATTAACGATTTACCGCAATTTAGTAATACGCGTATTTTTTACGGTTACTGATGATTATATTTACATACATATTTTACATAATTTTATGGCAAACACATGCATATTGCGAATCGTCGAATGTCTGTTATCAAACAAAAAATGTTCGTCTTTGTTCCTTAGAAAATGATTTAATGAATGAGGAAACAAAGCATTTTCCGATGCACGTGTTATCATTTTCTAGCGTTGTCAGACAATATTGTCATGTAACTAATATTTGAAACATATTAATTCAATCACAGCTTATACAGTACCAGCTGGCCATTTTTGCTTGTTTTTGAATATCCGCTACTCCTGCAGAGTAGGCCGGGGCGAAAAAGGTCGAACATTTTTTCCAAAAATGATATATCATAGAGATGAAAAGTTGTGTGGTGGGCCAAAAATCTTTGTGATTTTTTTTTGGATTTTTAAAATGATTTTTAGCCGCGCCCCTGGGGGATGAAAGGGGTATATTTTTTATTTCAATATCTTTTGACGTCATATCGAAAAAACGATTTTATTAATGATAAAAATAAACCACATTTTAGAAGATAGCAACTGCGACTTTAGACGATTTTGGATTAGTGTCTTCGGATAATCCTATCAATGTTATAAATAAAAGCAAAATACGTAGAGAACTGGTCAAAAAAAGAAAATCTGTCCAAGAACTAGCAGCTAATTCTGACAAAAGCATATAGGGTATTTATTTTGATGGAAGAAAAGACCGGACCACGATGCTTGTTAAAGGACATCGTATTACTAAACAGCAGGAACATATATCGATCCGGGATAGATTAGTCATGCAGATGGCTAATAACGGCAAACCGTTTACTGCGATTATATATTTCCACAGACTTGCCTTCAGAAAACGTTGTTTTACTGGCTACGTTTCATATTGTTTAATAAATTTTAAGTACGACCTGAAATTATTAATTGAGTGAGTTCCTTTTTATTAAATTTATATAGCTAGGTATGTTAGGCTTTTATTCACTTTGATTGTCTTTCAATATGTAATTTTAGGCGCATATACCAGTTTTTTCCAGGTAAGTCGTTACCTATTTCAAAAATAAACTTATGGAAAAACTTGAGATTCAATGCAAGAAAATACACTTTGATATTCTAGAAGTACCTCTTAAACTGTATATAAAATGACTATTTTGAAAGCATCAGCAACAATCTATATTATTTAAAGATGCACTTAATTTGCATGGTTAATTTGCGTTTACATTAGGCTACAAACGTTTGCATTGTAATTACTTCATAATATATGGGGAAAATAAAAGACGGACAAAAGAGTTTCACCAGTGTCTCTTTTCTCGCGTAAAATAAGTAATAAACTTTGCGATGGCAACTTGTTCATCCTCTCTAAATTAACGCATTTTGTAATATCAAAATTGAATTTCAAATTAAAAATCATAAAGTAAAATTAAAAATTGTCTGATAATTCAGTCCTTTGAATAAGAAGACTAAGGAAGGAGCATATCAAAAATCTTAGGTACACCGCGATGGGCCTCAAATATGGCCGACTTAAATTCCGGTTTATCAGTGTCGTTCTAATTTTATTTAAAAAATGTAAAACTATGATGTAGGGTAGACGTGGGGTAGACTCAATAATTTGTTGTTTTATTTTACGTTGTGAATAAATGTTGGTAGTTATTAAAATTGTTATAAAAATATATAATTCTAATAAAATAGATAAGTTATAATAAGTATTTATTAACACAAACATCCGATACGCCACTGAAGCAGGTAAGTCAAATTAACGTATCTAAATTCTAGACATCTAATCTTTGACAAGTAATAAATAAAAGCTAAAATGCAGAGAAAATATATAATTTAGTTAATTTAAGTGAATTTCATAAATGATCGGTTTACTACACGTATGTATATTATATAGTCACTTACTAGCGAAAAGTTGTTCCATTATTTCATTCAATTTTTGCCGAGATCTACCGCACGCTACACAACCAACTATTTTAGAGTCTTTTTCGATAAATCGCGATAGTGTCACTGTTAATTTAAGTTCTGCCACAATTTCCATCTAGATTTACTACCTTTATACAACTATCAGTAGTAGAATAAATAATAAATAACATAAAATAAGCTCCGTAAAGACTGACAAATCCACAAAATTTCAAATCAAATTCAAACAGAACTGTCAAGGATCCCCACCCTACAGTGCTTTTTCCGTCCACCATGCATAAATACATGGATAGCATTATGCTTCTTCCTTAGCCTTATTCAAAGGTTCAGTCACATTTTAATTTTGACATTGATCGATATCTGTCAATAAAATTATGACCCCAGATCAAATGACGATGACAATTACAATAAGTAATAAACTTTGCGATGGCCAACTTGTTCATCCTCTTTAAATCTACAACGCATTTTGTAATAAAAAATTGAATTTCAAATTAAAAATTATAAAGTCAAAATTAAAAATTATCTGATAGCCCAGTCACATTTTAATTTTGACATTAATCGACATCTGTCAATAAAATTATAACCCTAAATCAAATGACTATGACAATTACTAAAATCAATGTGCAGTAATTTAAGAAATGCCGTAAAATGACGTCACCAGTCTGTTTCATCTGGATGTCAAGTGAAAGAGAGAATTCGACAATATTTAGTAAATAAATATATGGACAATATATTATAATGGTGACGTTGAACGATGGCTGAATAAACAATAGGTACGCAGAGTTCCATGCAAATGATCCTTAGATGGCAGGCTGGTTTTGCTGTGTTTTTATGTTATAAAAATGATATTACATTAGTTGAATTTACTTTGACGATTGTGTAAATTATCAAGTAAATTTAGTAGATACTCTTTTTTATTATAGAGCTACAACATTTAAATACATTGAGACTGGCAAAGTACAACCACAGATTATACAGATTATAAACTTTGTTTTTTGTTTATTGTTTTTCGTGGTTCCGATTTTCGGAATCGGGCACTAGTTAGGTTACTAGTTTGCGCACATAGCACGCCCACTTATGGCCTCTAAAATTGTGCACAACGCCTGACCGGCACAGTTATTAGAAAGATATCGGAAAACCGAATAGCGTCATGCAGTATTTACGCGTACCTTATCACGGTTACGATATGCGCGAGTCAATTTTTAACGCAACACCCGCTAATAACGGTACCGCCTGACGTAATTTGCGGATCAATTACACCAAGCGCTATTTCTAAATAGCGTTTAAAATTTGCTTAAATGGGCATGTGCGGGTATTTGACAACCGGGGCCGGCCGGCGAGATCTTTTATTTTAGGTTATGTTTGAATTGTTTTGAATTATTACTTTAGTTTTATTAGGTAATTTGATATTTAAGTAGCTGGGATTAGTTTTAATTAAATAAATATGGCTCAAAATATGGATTCCACCTCTTTCAATATTAAAGAACCTATAAAGAGGCTTAGGTTTACAGCAGATGACGACTTAGCCCTTCTAAGAGAATTTGTTGCTTGCTGCCCTAAACCCACTGGCAGACGTTGAACAATAAAGCACTGGAAATAAGCACTTTAGCCCTTTAGTTTTAAAATACCTAGTAAACAAAACAATTTCAAGGTTTTAAATTCAAAGTTAGGTTAAGTTTAAATAGCGGATGCGACGCGAACAGAATTCTTTCCGATCCGATAGCTATAAATCAAGAGAGTTAATACTACCTCACGTAAAGGAAATAACACTTGGCCTTATTAACGTCCATGCACGCTATTCGGTTTAGTGATATCTCTCTATTACGCTGTTTATTGTCATTTTACGCCAGTTTATTTTTGCGCACAGGAAATTTTACTCGTTTGCACATCGTCATAAAAAACCATTTTCGTACCACGAATTAGGGATAAAATTTTTATCTGTACATATAGTATAACTAATCTGTGGTACAACTTGTACATTCGTACATTCGGAAAATTGTAGCAAAGTTTACAGAATAAAATATGTTGTAGTAAGAAAGTAGTCTCTTTGCTTCACCCAGAAAATTAATTCTGGCTGGCTAAATAATGGCTTCACCCTCCCGTATTAATCTAGCAATTTGTTTCTCGCGATTCAGTTGTAAATGAATAATTTCAAGTCCACTTATAACTGAATTTCCACCTAGGTTTCAAACTTCTGAAACAGGCAGGGGCACAGGCACAGCAAGGCATTTATCCTAGGACCTAGCTCTAAAACCGCAAAAGAACTGCTAATGCTCAGCATGAATAAAGTGCGGATTACAACAGGCCTCTTGACAGGACACATGGCTGTTAAGTGTTACCTGAACAAGCTCAACCTGTATCAAGGAAGTCTTTGCTGCAGACTCTGCGATAAAGATCCTGATAGTGATGAGTGAAATATCGGTAACTGTGACTTTGTCACTGATATTCTATAATCACAGTCACGGCCTGTTACTGATTTGAAAATAAACGGTGACTTGCTAAAGCGTGACGATTACAGTTAATTGTGATTTCTCTGGTAACGAGAAAATACTTCACAGAGCGGGACGTCGCGCGTCGCGAACGCAGCTGCCGATGGCGCCGGTTGTGACCAGGTCGTGACTCAGTTCAGTCACGAGTCACGACGTACGTCTCACAGGATAGATATCTGACAAAGTGACCTAAAGACAGTGACTGTTAGAAGTGATTTAATTTTTTATGTATTTTATATTTTATTACTATTTTTTATCACTACGAATCGGTTTGGTTCCTTTTTAGTTTAGCAGGTTTTTTTAAAGCCAAACATAAAGTTTTACCTTTATACTGTTTATTTTTTTTTAGAAACTTCATTTTTTATATATTTCGTTTATTTTAATACAAAGAAAAATATTTGTTGTTTAATGTATTACTTATCTCGTGTTGTTAAGTTTCGTTCGTTATGGTTATGAGCATATTGCATATTTTATTCTTTTCCCGTTGGTTTCTTTAAATAAAAAAATTGTTTTATTTTTATTTTAATATACCTTTTACCCACTGTTTAGTGTTTTCTATTTCAGCGGCCTTGGATAAAGGACAAATAAAAATTAGTATAACGACAACAGAATCGTATCATTCGTATCGTATCTTATATTTTAGCCGTGATTGTGCTTTCGGATTCATAATCATAAAGTCGCAGTCACAGTTAAGAGTCACAGATAATACAAAGTCGCTGTCACAGGTAAGCCTGTGAACAGAAAATCACGGTTTGGCTCATCACTAGATCCCGAAACAGCGGAGCACATATCACTGCGAGGTTCTGGATCGCAAGCGACACTTTTTATTTGGGAAAGCTAGGCTAGAACCGGAGGAACTATGCTCTTATCTTATCAAGGACCTGCATAAGTTGGTGCAAGGTACAGGCATAGGAGAATGGATGCAGACATAAAAAGAGGACAAACACAATAGGCCTCACAGATCGCAGTGTTTCCGGCAAAGGACTTGTTATGAAAAAAAATTCTGAAAAGCAACAAATTACACACGACAAAGAACCAATTTTGAATATATAAATTTTAAATTAAATTGGTTTTTATATATGTAATTGGATTAAAGATTGAAAACAATATAAATGTTTGGTAATAAAACAGAATGTGTGTGAAATAAGTTTACGACACATTGAGTTGTAGCTAGATATAAATTTAATAACAAATATTTAATTTTATCACATTTTCCTAAAATCTACTTTTGATAATGTGCATTCGAGATTGTTTTGCAATCATTTTATTATAGTAAACAAATACAAACTGAAGCTTTATCAATATTTATAAATTCTCCTTATTGCCCTGGGCCATTACATATCGGGTGTTTTTCGAAAGTGGGTGGCTAACTCCTATAACTTTTTTATTTTTTTAGATAAAAATATGAAATTTGGTATGCTAGTATAGACAATATACACATACATCGGGATTGATTAACGTATTCAATTATTAATTTCGGTGACTTCCTGTTTTACCGGAAGTGACGACTTTGGATTTTTAAATGGTACTCTCAGTATTTTTTACTTTGATAGAAAATGGAACTCTGAATAAAATGATACG
Source organism: Sitophilus oryzae (assembly GCF_002938485.1). Lineage (NCBI taxonomy): Eukaryota > Metazoa > Arthropoda > Insecta > Coleoptera > Curculionidae > Sitophilus > Sitophilus oryzae. Next base: position 1,284,938 of record NW_022146187.1, on the reverse strand, counting down.
ACAACTTTTGACATTTTTAATTGAAAAATAGTATATTAACCAACGAGTTTCGAAAACGACGTTTTGCACACGAGTTCGACAGTTTGTTGGCTCGAGCCGCAGGCAAGAGCCACAAGTCGAACGAGTGTACAAAGAAGTTTTCGAACGAGTTTTTTACGCTATTTTTTCTATGACTACAAATTAGCAGCAGACTCACTCAGTTTTTGCCAGTTTTGTGAAATAATTTGCGATGTAATGATGACGCTTTTCTGACGGCTGCGTTGAGTTTGGCGTTTCAGCTAAACATTGGAGGTTAAAAATGTTAAAATTGTCACATGTCGTGTGCAAAATGACACATGTCGTGCGCTAAATCCATAGATAAAAGAAAATAATCTACTATTAAGATAGATATAAAACTTAATAGTAAAATTTTGGGTCAAAGCGCCCCTCCGTGTTCTTAGTAGAGACTACGTTTAACCCAGCGCCTTCGCCTTTTCTGCTGTAAATATTTTTTTTGTTTATATTTGATTTCAAAGGATTTATTTTTAAAGTTACACTGATATATTAGTATATCAGAGTAACTTTAATAAAATAGAAGAATATATATATATTTTACAGTTTATTAAATACAAATTTTGACTACAAGGTAGAAAGTAAATCACAATATTTGATAAAACTTATAAGTATATCATTTTTACAGTTAATAAATAATAAAACTATTTCTGACTATGATATTTAAAATTTAGATAGATAGAATATTAAAAAACATACCGGTATTTGCAGACGCAGGCCCAAATTCAATAAAAACCAAAATTTTTCCTGCGAAAATTGGGCTTTTTTCACAGAAAACGCTTTTCTTCAATTGAAAAATTCATATTTACAATTTTTGTTTATTTTAATGTACAAAGTTTGGATGTGCCAGCTTTACATTTCTGAGAGCAAAGACGATTAAACTTGTTTCCATGGCTAACTAAGTGAAATTGTTTAAAGATTATAGGAATTGGCTATAACTCAGTAATTTTTCGAAGAAAACATATTATAGCTTATATCGCTAAAAAGCTTAAAAAATGGCCCTTTTTATGAAGTCTTGTCCAACTATGGTTTCCATTTATAAAAACATATGTTTGGTTTGGTTTGGTTTGGAAAACGAAGGACACAATCTCATTAAGGATGTGATTATCTACAACTTTTATCTGAAAACTTTTTGTCTAAAATAGCTTATAATGGAATTAGGGACAATTTTTAAAATAGCCTTAATTTGTTTTTTTTTAAATATCTAGTAAGCCATATGAACTTTTTCAAAAATCTGAAAGGCGCATATTTATGACCCCTCAAAATTGCAATTTTTTCCCCATTTAACCGACTCTGTATCTCCAGTAGTTTCCGAGATACCCATAGAGAACATCGTAGGAAACTCACCCTGTATACTTATATGGCAGCATTTAAGTGTACTTGATCCAAGTACACTTTGACCCTGTCAACAGGGTTTTATATTAAAGTTTGAAATTAAGCACACATTTACAATATTTATAATAATTGTTTATATTATTTGGGGTTTAAATATGAAAATGAAAAAAGTTAATCGCTATAATACGTTAATACAATATATTATTTTTGTAGCATCAATAAAGAGTTTAAAATAATCGGATAGCGGCATATATTGAGCAATTTTTATGATAGAATTATGTGTAAATCAAATACTATAACCGTTATCAAATATTGAGTTATCCAAATACCATATCTTTCCAATTGTCCTATATTTCGATATCTTGTTTTTGTGTTTTTCTTTCGTCAAATCATTCTCGGATTTTCATTTTTATTAATTTATTATTGATAACCATTTCAAATCTTTCGCTGTATTCATTCGGAAATGTGGTATGTGTGCCAATCAATCAAATTTTGATTTCAATAGATTTAACAATACTATCAAGTACGAGTACTATCTTAACGTATTAACAACCAAAAGACAAAATGCTTTAAAATCAAAATATCTGATTTTTTTATCAAAACAAGTGGATCGTGATAAAACAACAATTTTTTTGGGAAACCACTAAGATAACTTTCTTATTTCTCGAATCTCGAATATTAATTTGCCTAAATAGCTATAAAAATACTTTTCAAGGAAAATCCGATGGAACATTTTAGCGTGGGTTTAAATGTATCCGTCATGCGTAGTCCGTCATTCCGTCACTTATACTAATAAAACTGCAGCAAAATAAAACACTAAATCGCCACAATACACCAAAACACTTTTATTTTTGCATTGGATTTGCACATGATTAAAACTAAAGTTAGTTTTAATCATCTGCTGATGATGTCAACATGGTTAACGCGCGTCCAGTGCAAAAAAAACGAGTTTTGGTGTATTGTGGTGATTTAGTGTTTTAGTTGGTTAGTAGCTATTAAAAATATGGGCAAAAATAGAACAAATTGGAATAAATCGAAAACTATTAAAAATAGGTATTTGACATGCTTAATAAAAATTGAAGTTTTATAAAATCTATCAGAAAAAATAAAAATATATAGTGGTGTACCATTTAAAAAATTTGAGATTTTTTAATTTTAAGTAGTTGAAATTCATAAATATATTTTGAAAATCCTGTAGCATTTAACTAAAGTATCTTTACATATATCTTGTTTTTCATCTCTATATAACTCTCATACCAAATTTTGGTACTCCAACTTCAGAAACAATGGCATCACTGACAATTTTTTACCACACTGTAATTTAACATTTGTTTAAACAAATTTAAATACTACAAAAACTGTTAATTTTAGGTATATAACATTATATATAAAAAAATTATGGAATTTTACGCAGAATCTAAAAATAAAATAAAAAAGGGTGTTGTATTTAAAAAAACATATATTCTATCCGCCACACTTTTTTGAAGCATTCTGTATATTCTATAATTTTAAAATATTTATCTTAACCTTCCCTATAACTTTTATATTTAACATAAAATATTTTCTCTACAACCATTAAATTTAATTCTATGCTAAATTTAATTCTGTACAGAAAAATAGGAATTGCAATATAAAAAACTTACAAATTTATCATTACTTTTTTGGGACACCCTGTATACAACAAAATATTTTTAGGATATGCATCTTTATAAACCTTGGAAAAGTATAAAATAAATTTTGAATAAAATCCGTTTTTATCTTTGTTTTCAACCGGTATGGCGAAAGTGTTTTTAATCGTCTAGCGCGTCACCTTTTTACAAATTCTTTTTGGTTGCCTGACATTTAAATGTAACCCAAAAATTCATTAATCTGCATTTTTATTGTCGTGGAATTCTTTTCGACCGATAAAGTGTGTTCCATGCATAAAAATCCATTTTTCAATTGTCAATTTAAACTTACCTGAATGGAAATTGGAGATAAAAGAACAACCAAAATTTTTAACTCGATAACATTTGTCTATACAGGGTTGTCCCTTGTTTAGAAAGGGTGTCCCAATATTCCGTGGACTTAGAACTACTACGTATTAATTATCGGTATTATTCAAATCAAAATAAGTTCACTGGACACAATTGCAACCTCTATACAAAAGTGCTTCGTTTGACCGTTAGAGGGCATCAAACTTTAAAAAAATAAAGACATTTTTTAAGATAATTCAGGAATCAACATCTCGATTTGGATGAGATTTAGGGTACCTATGTTTTGCAAAGACGCTTTGTCTTTAACATTTGACTTCGAGAAAAAAAACAGAAAATGTACGGAAAGGGTGAAACCCAATTTTTAATAGTTTGTTGTGTATAGTGAACTCTGTATAAACTTTATTACAATGATGATTTGTTCAGCTTTCAAGTGTAAAAGCCGCAATGATAAGAAAGAGTCAGGAGTTACGTTTCATAGGTAAACAAACAGTCTAGGTATTCCAACTTTATAGCGTTTTCTTATTGAATTTGATAATTATTTTTCTGATATTACATTCACTTGACATGTGCTATGCGTCAATACTAGTTTTGTACCTTTTGTTAACAATCTAATTTAAGTTAAGAAAAATATGTGCCACTGTTTGGAGACACGGTAATAATTAGGTCTCAAGAGTCTCAAGTGTTACTGGTTCTTGTTTTCTTAGTCATTGACCTTTACTATATTTTTTCTCTCTTATATAGAAAACGCCACGTCGCATATTTTTTCGGAAAACAATTTTGAGATTTTTTTCCAAAGTGGACCTACAAAATATACAGGGCGTCCTAATATTCCGTGGACTAAACACTATTTGTGTAGTACCTACTAACATAACATTCCATACTTTTGCTAAGTAGATTATTTTATATGGGTTTCGATTTTTTAAGTAATATACCTAGGCTTGAATTTAAAATAACAATAATTTGAACCATTTTACCTATAACAAACGGAAATATTTATTTCTTATGACCTCCCTGTTTGATATCCGATCAGTGGATTTAGACAGATCGAATATGTCGACTTTCCTTAATCTATAAACCAAATTTTAGTTTTCAATATGTCGAATTTATGATTAGGTTAGTTGGTATAATAGAAAAATTTTGAGATATGGAAGTAGTTTTGAAAAATATAATAATATACCGGGTGTTCCATTTAAAATAACAAAGATGCTACCACTTTTAGTATGAAGCGGCAACACTGTAGTGGTGAAAATAATTTAGACTGATGTAGAAGGTGCCTTAATGCAAAAATCCATTTTTTCAAAAAAATCCTATGACCGGTTTTGATCCTATGAACGTTTAACATGCCATGGCCGTGCATCACCCTGTATAAATCTAAATATCCAGTAATAATTTTAAAAAACAAAACTACATAATATCAATTTTGTTTACAGAAAGCGATGATTGACAGTATCAAAAGCGACGACCCAAACTTTAATGGAAATGCGTACATCAGTTTGGCCATAGTCTACGTTTTCTTCGCTTTATTCAATTGGACAGCACCATCAGTTATCAGTTTAATTGGACCAAAATTTGCGATGCTTATTGGTGGAATTACATATTTGTAAGTGCGTAATTTGTGTTCTAATTGGGCCGATTAGTGATGACGTCACAAGGTATATGCAACTAATTTTACACTAAATCCTAATGTTTTCTCTAACGCAGTAGTTCCCAAACTTATTTTTCTCGTGGACCACTTTCAAAATTTTACTGGTTTCGGTGGACCCCCTGCTGCTACATTTCTACCACATTCTTAAAGTCGCCAAAAAATAAAAATTGTGTCATTTCTGAGTTCTGTCCCTATATTCCGATATGTAAAATAAAAACGAAAAATGGTACATTTTATATCACTTTATTTATTAAAAGAATAGAATTACAAGAAAAAATATTAAGGTAATATAGGTTCAGGTCATAATTTTAATTAATGGGAAGGATGTATCTGATGGAGTGTCAGCAAACGATCAATGTTTGGCTATGGCAAACCACCCTTGAGTATATTTGCCTTGTGTTGGTATCCTATTTTAAGCAAATCATGGTATCTCCGTTATTCGTGAAGATAGAAGGGTGCGGTTTGCACACTTCTGTGCCACTTTGTCAAACGGAAGATGCTGTCAAACAAAATTTTCATCCCCCTGTTTCTGAGCTACAGGTCTTTTCGAAATTCTGCAATTTGGGACAGCCCCCGTATCTCCGTTATTATGGATGACATCGAGAAGGTGAAAACCGATTTATAGAATTTTTATGTAGAATACAGTGGCGTAGCTCCGTTTTTCTTCGAAAAAAATTGTTTTGAAAATATGAACTAAAGTTATGTTTTTTCAAATGGAACACCCTGTATTTTTATAAATCATATGATCTGCCTTGATATGATCTTCAAATATATATATATATATATATATATATATATATATATATATATATATATATATAGAAAGAATAGTATATATATATATATATATATATATATATATATATATATATATATATATATATATATATATATATATATATATATCTATGTTTATTTTCACTATTTACGCATTTTTTAAAATATATCATTTTCTTATTAGTAGGCCGTGATAAATAACAAAATCAAAATGGTATTTACTAAAATAGACATACACATATTAAAATTTTATTTGGAATTGATATATTTTACTTTTGAACTGTTACCACTGAATCTCTGAATATATTTTTCTTTTTTTTATAACGGAATTTATTATAATGAGAAGGGTTTGCAAATATCTAAAAGCTTGCATTATTAACGCATTTTCCAGATGTTCGACATTGTCTTAGTTGCCACGATATATTTCATATTTCAAAAATCCCCAAAATCAGAAATCGAGAATGGACAAATCCGGGAATCAGGGAGGCCATCATATGAGTACCTTGGTTCCAATTCATTGATTTGAGAAAAAATAATTTAACAAAATTCAAATATTTTAGTTGTAAGTTAAGTTGTGAGGGGGAGCCCCATCCTGCTGAAAGTATATTTCACGTAAATTAGCTAAAGAAATATTTTAAAGTTCCGATACGATAGCTTCCAAGATTTACAAATAGCGGTAGAGATTTAAGGTTCCCTAATATACAAAGAATTAATTAGTGGCTCTCAAAATAAAACAAGAGACAGATAGCAGTATTACATTTAAGAATTCTTTAGTTTCTTTTATTATCAATCATGGCCTACTAACAAATATGATCTTTTAATATATTTTTTTAAATATTGCATTAAATAATGAAAATAAATATAGAGTGTTATATATTTTTGAGAAGCTTATGGCAAGCCAGATCATATAATTTATAAATATACAGGTTGTTCCATTTAAGAAAACATAACTTTAGTTCATATCTTTAAAAATATTATTTTCGTAGAATAACAAACTACGCCACTGTATTCTACGTAAAAAGTTCTACAATAAACAGTTTTTACCGTCTCAATACCTTTAACAATAACAGAGATACAGGGGGTGTCAAAATTGCAACATTTTCAAAAAGACCCTGTAGCTTAAAAACGAAGAGGGCTATGAAAATTTTGTTTACGGCATCTTCAGTTTGACAAAAAAGTGGCACTGGTTTGTGCAAACCGCACCATTCTATCTTCACTAATAACGAAGATACCCTATGATTTCAACCAAAATGGGACACCCTGTACAGCTCTCAGGTCCCGTGTATCAGGAAACACTGCGACATATCACAAGTATATGCGAGAGTGCAGCCGACGCCTATATAAAGCGGCACTGTAAGAAGAATGTCAAAACTAACTGTCACAGTGACGTGTCGTACACGGTAAAGTTGCCTTGGTCCAGTCTATCGACATACCCATAGATAAAAGACTATACTATTAAATAGATAACTTTAATACATTTCAATTTTATTATACAAGGGCGCCTCTGGTAGTCGGAGGAAGAAATACTAATGGAGGAGAGGGGTGCGGGGAAGGGGGTTGTTTTAGTTAATTTAAAATAAATTTAGAAATACATGTAAGAACACTTTGTGTGCTTTTAATTAGGTCGATACATAACATACATATTATAAACGATAAACATATTATAAACGATAAATCAACTTAATTAAAAGCATACAAAGTGTTCTTATATGTCGGATATTAATTAAAAAAAAAATATTAAAAAGACTAAAAATAGTATATATTAAGTTGTTACAGTTATAATTTAATCTTTGGCAATTTTCAGCAAATAGCAGGCAGTTTTACATAATTTTCCTCCCTTTGAAGTGAATTAGAAAGAGCTATATAATTTTGGTATAGGCGAGATTCCCAGTTTGTTTCCGTTTGAGACCTGAAATAATAAAAACAAATTAAATTAGATGTAGTCATCTGTTGATCATGCTAATATAACGCAACGCGCGTCCTTAATTCCTTACATGCACCGTAAAAAAATTAAATAACTGCTCAGCAAGTAGCATTTATTCGCAGTACTAATTTAAAAAATCTATTACTGTAAATAGATATGTTTAATTTACTTACCATTGTATCCTTCGGAAACCAGGTGTACAACAATTAAACTCCATGATAAAAAATAATTAAGAGTCTATACAAAACACAAATTGTCCCTCCATTTTTAAAAAACAAATTGTCTAAAACAGAATACTGGCAAAAAATCTGAAGGAATTTAATTTTACAATAATTCGACAAATCAAAACGAAATCAAACCGTAAAATCACAACAAAAGCGTCTCTGATGTCTCGTGACAGTTAAAAATCAAATTTTATTATTGTCAGATATTGATATTTGGCATTGTTAATATTGATAGTTTTATTTTGCGCCTCTGCATCTTGGAGGAAAAAACTATTTTTAATGAACCGTCATTTCCATTTAAGTTTCAGCCATGGACATACCAAATTACATTTCAAACGGATGATTTTATTTGGTTCATTGATGGAGTTTCGTAGTGCATGAAACGTAAAAAACGAAATAAAAATATGAAAAGATGGTGCTCGAAGAGTCTACATTCCGAGTTTCAAATTTCTAGCTCACATAGGGCGGGCCTAAAGCAGACGCGACGCTCCAAGAAAAGTCAGCGTTACCAATTTTCCTCTCGCGTCCCAGCCATGTCACGGCCTTCAATTTTACTCCCATCGCGCGTAAAGAAGTTTCACTTCAATAATAAATTTAGAAGCTGGTAGTTGATTTTGGACTGATACAACATGGTTTCAGGGACGACTGACCTATGAGGGGTCAAAGACCGCTGATGGAACAAGAGTATTTGGAGAAAGACAGAATGTTTATCTGTTTTCTTGGGTAAATACTCAAACGTATTACAAGCAGAAATATGCCGTCTCTACAATGCGCGAGAAAACAACAAATCTTACTTTATCGTACGTCGATACTCGTCTGAAATACCTCATGGATGAAAGGCACAGAATTAAATTATTCTTTCTGTTGGCCACAGTGCATCCAAAGCCACGAAAAAGCCAAGGATCAGCCTGAATTCTACCTTAGTCCAGAGCCAGTACAGGAATGCCCAAATGTATAACCAGTAGTTAATCTCTGGATCAGCGAAAAGCAGAATATCCACTGGAGAAACAGACAGGGACATTCATGTAAGGCCTTTATCCAAGGACCTAATTCTAAATTACAGCGAACTGCTAATGCTTAGCAGGAACAAAGGGCGGATTTAACAGGTCTCTTAAAAGACATATAACTGTCAAGAGCCACCTGGAACAAGCTCAATCTGTAAATAAGCAAGTCTTTGCTGCAGACTCTGGTGATCAAGACTGGAACAGCGGAGCTCATGCTCATACTGTTTGACCAGCGGATCTGAAGCTACGGAAGGAATGCGAGAAAAATATCGATATTGCCACGTTATCTATAAAATTGCAAAATTGCCAGACATGAACTATAAATTTAATATATTTTTATTATATATAATGTGTTTAGCATATGTTCTGACGTATATTACTAAGGAATTTTAACGTAGTTCATATTGTTCGATATGTTTTATTTAATAACTTATTTCTTTCATTCTGTATAATCTGCTTATTATGAAAGTTGAAGATTTTTCAACGATATCATTGGCAAACCGGCATCGCCGCGCATGGTCGCCTATTCATCGAACATGATTGGCGAGAGTACGTCACAGGATTTGTTACCACGCGGTTGCCATGTCTTTTACGCCTTTCCTATTCGCTTGCTTTATGCCCAACTTCACGATCTCTTCTGAAAAGAGTAGGAATATTGAATACTATTGAAATATCCAGTGGCGGTGTCATTTTTTTGATCATTATTACTTTATTTCATTATTTTATACCGGTTATCCTAAACTTTATTCCTATATTTTTTGTATATTTGATAGTTCAGTTGTGTTTTATTGTTTTGTTATCTTGTTATAATGTTTTTCGTTCGTAGTTTTTAATTATTAATATCAAGTTTGATCGTATATTTGTGTTTTAAAATGAATAAATTTGTTAAGGGTAAGACACTACATAGTCAGACAAGAGAAATAATAGCTAATTTATATAAGTAAGTTAATAATAACGTGGAAGAAATATCATTTGGTTTATTTCCTTGTGTTCATAATAGGGTTTGCGATGAAGAAGCTACAGAGAGTTCGCTTAAGTTGCTGCTTAAACGTAAACTTGTTAAAAACACAGAAGTTAAAAAAAGGCTTAAAACTAACCCCGATAAAATGATATCCAGCTCTGGAAAGAAACGACCACGTGAGACTGCTGTCGAAAAGCTCGACGACTTTTTCGAAGTGGTCAGGAATTTGATAAATAGATTTTATCTCGAATTCAAACTCGTCCTCACAATTAGAAAGCTTTTGCAAAAATTGCAGGAAGAATCGAATTTTCCTTTTGCAGGGAAACGCTTAGGGAGTTATTAAAATCAAATGATTTTTTTTGGCGTAAATGTCAAAATAACAGATAAATATTAATGGAGCGGCCCATTATATTACAGAGAGGGATATAAATATATACGCGAAATTCGAAAATATAGCCAAGTATTATCTATTTGGATGAAACATATGGGTATACAATGACCTAACCTTTAAAAAGTGCTGGCGGAGCGATACCATATCTGGTGTAATAGGCAATATTGGATTTACTGGTGAGTAAATTTTTTTTTTGTTTGCGCTTCCGAAATTAACTATTTTCAAGATTGTTTTTTTGCTGGAAATAGTTATATCTAAAATTATGTATATGTATTATAGAAAAAAATATAGTTAGTACAGATATATAAATAAATATACCTCAAGACTAAGTCTTGATTATCTGCTGATCATGCTAACATGGTTAGCGAAACGTGCGTCCAGTGTGCAAAAGTGTTTTGGTGTATTGTGCTGTGTAAGACCAAAGGTTCCAACCCCCAGCTGAAATTATTTCTTCTATTAAATCTATTAACAACACATAATAATAAAATGATTCAAAATATTTAAGGGAGCTTTAATAAAAGCTTTTTGTGTGTGTTTATCTGCTAACTCAACAGTAACGATTCAAACAGCATAAAGTTTTTTGAAAAAAATTATTAATCTGAATATTATATTTATGATACACATTATTTTCATAAAACACCGTACGCCCATGCCTATTTTATGAATGAAATTGGGCGTGTTTTGTTTACAACTGCGTTCCCCTGCCGATACCCCGTAGCTTCAGATCCGTTGCTCACACTATAATATGTCTCCGAGGCTTGCGAGGCTCTGGATCACAAACGACACTTTCTATTTGGGAGGAACTCTGCTCCCATTCTATTAAAGACCTGCACAAATTGGTGCAGTTTTCTGTTAGGATCAGTGTATTATTGGTTGTACATACATTACTGTCACACTCATCAGACCACTTGAATTAAGTGGAATTTTTTGTTGAATATAATTAATTAAGTAACTTTGTTACAGGCTATTTATTGCATCATTTTCTATACCACGAACGTGGCTACTGTATCTGGTAAGTTGCATTATTGGAATTGGTGCAGCATTAATCTGGACGGGCCAAGGAAATTATCTTGCTCTAAATTCCAGACCAGCGACAATATCAAAAAATTCTGGAATATTTTGGGCACTGCTGCAGCTAAGGTATACACAATGTTTATAAAGAATATTTTAAAATATTTATACAGGGTGTTTCAAAAAACATGTGCCTTCTCTCGTGAGAAGATTCCTCAGGTAAAAATAGGATTTATTTTTCATGTCAATATAGGTCCGATTCTGCTTTGGTTCGCAGCTACAGGGTGTTAAAATCTTAATATTTTTTCGATTTATTTTAATTTTCTTTCAAGTAGGTACTTTCAGCGTTTCGAATGATATTTTGAGGGTAGAAGTTACTATAAATGCGACATATTTTAAAGCTAAAAAAGTGTCGACATATTCACCATGGACGTGCATATGGGTTATCACTGGAATATTTTTCTAAAGAAAAACATGTACGCCACACACAAACATGACTTTTTTTCTCTTGTTAGCGAAATAGTGTCAGCAGTTTAATGCCGATTAAAAGTTGTCTCTTGATATTTTATCGATTTCGGCCCCCTTGATGAGATAAATGCAATTTTATTAATTTGCCTTGATCCAAGTTTAATAGCAACCTTTAAAAAATTTTAATATCATTAACTTGCAAAAGTTTTAAATAAGTACTAATAATTGATTTCTCATCAAAAAATATAAAAAAAAAGTTCGATGAACATGGGATTGGAAATGCATAGTTTTAGAGTTACAGAATGTTAAAATTTTTTAAATAAGGGTTTTTGTAATTATCTTAAATGCCATTATTTTTCTATTTGAAATTGCTGTAGGTTGAGCTAATTGTAATAATAACTAATAGTAATAATATTTAATATCAAATTAGTTAAAATATATAATTTATTAATTTTATTTTTATTTTAATTTTATTAATTGTTATTAATAAAATTGCATTTGTCTCATCAAGGAGGCCGAATTCGACAAAATATCAAGAGATAACTTTTATTTGGCATTAAACGGCCTACACAATTTTGGTATGAAAAGAAGAAAAGTCAATGGCGCACATGTTTTATTTTTAAAAAATATTCCAGTGATAACCTATATCAAAGATAATTCTACTACGAATTGATAACCCACGCAAATGGGACGGCTGGAACCGGCCAAAAGACATCAATGCACACGTAAACTTTAATATTTCGTGCGGAAACCTTCGTGAACGAGACGCGGCGTTGCCAATAACTGTATTTTAGAAGACATCTATTTAGTTAGAAAATTATATTGAATTTAGCATTTATCTTTAGAATTTTTTTGGAAATTTGATATAAGTTAACTTGAAATAAAAAAAAACTAAAACTAAACATATTTTAATAGATAACACTCATTTTTACAAAAAGCTACATTGTCGAGTCAAATCTAAAAATTAGTTAAATGAAAAGAAGTTTTAAATATATTGACTTATAGAGGAGAAAAAAAATTATGTATTTTTCATTTTGATATTTTTAGTATATACAGAGTGTCCCATTTTCGTGTGTTTTACAGGGTTTCCTCATTTATGAGTAGAGGTACAAAGGTGAGGTTTTCACTATTTAGTATTTTATTACTTTTTCGTTTAATTTGCCTTCCTATGGGATTTCTAAAAATATAATTTAGGTAATCTATATTTATTTTTATAAATAAGGTAAAAAATGCATTATATTTAACTTTTTCACATACGCGGCTTGTTTGAATTGCGTAATCAACACAATCGAATAATTTATTCGACTTCAAATTTTAGATGTTGGTAATTCCACGCTTCTGTGTGTAAAATTATTGCACAAGTGCATCAACAATTTCTGTAACTCTGATTGACAGCCGTCGTGTTATGTAAAAATTACACAAGTTCATTTTCAGTGCAGTTTATTAAGATAACACCGTGGAAAGCATAATTATCTGATTAAATAAAATAAAATAAAATAATAATACTCTTTTAAACAAGTTTATTCGTGTTAAAAAATTAAAAATGCGTTTTTACCTTGTTTGTGAAAATAAGTATATTATATTTGTAGAAAGCTCATAACAAGGCAAATAAAATAAAAAAAATATACAGGGTGTCCCTTTAAAAACTTCTGAACTTGAAACAAACTACATATTAACATTGGTTTACAATTTTTTCGAATTTCGATAAGACTGTTAAAACAAAGAACATGTGTGATACATTTAATTTGTATAACAGAATAAAAATGTACTATGCAGGGTGTTTCAAAAACCATGTGCCATCTCTTGTGGGGAGATTCCTCACATAAAAATAAGACTTATTTTTCGTATCAGCATAGGTCCGATTCTGTTTTGTTTCGTAGCTACTGGGTGTTAAAGTCTTAATAATCTTTCGATTTATTATAATTTTCTTCCAAGTACTTTTAGTGCTTTGAATTAAATTTTTGGGGTAAAAGTTTCTATAAGTATTACATATTTTAATGCTAAAAAAGCGGCAATAAATTCATCAGGGACGTGCAAAGAAACATGTGCGCCTCTGACTTTTTTTTGATATCAAAACTGTGTAGGCCATTTAATGCCAATTAAAAGGCATCTCTTGATATTTTGTCCAATTCGGCCTCCTTAATGAGATAAACGCAATTTTATTAATCACAATAATTAATAAAATCACAATAATTAATAAAATTAAAATAAAAATAAAAAATTAATAAATTATATCTTTACCTAATTTATTATTAAATATTATTACTATATATATTACTATGTATGTGTAATATTATTCTACTAGTAATAATACATCAAACTAATCTAACATACAGCAATTTGAAATAAAAAAATATTGGTTATTAAGATAACAACAAAAAACCTAATTTAAAAAAATTTTTACATCCTGTAACTCTAAAACTATGCATTTCCATACCCATGTTTATATGAACTTTTTTTCATATTTTTTGATGAGGATATCGTTTTGCCTTTATCTCATCAAGGAGGCCGAAATCGACAAAATATCAAGAGACAACTTTTAATCGGCATTAAACTACTTACACTATTTCGCTAACAAGAGAAAAAAGTCAGTAGCGTACATGATTTTTTAAGAAAATATTCCAGTGAGAACCCATATGCACGTCCCTGGTGAATATGTCCGCACTTTTTTGGCTTAAAATATGTCGCATTTATAGTAAATTTTACCCTGAAAATTTCATTCAAAACGCCAAAAAGTACATGGAAAGAAATAATATAAGAAAATTATAATAAATCGAAAAAATATTAAACACCTTAACAACCTCAACCTCAACTTGTAGCTACGAAACAAAGCGGAATTGGACCTATGTTGATATGAAAAATTAATCTTATTTTTACGTGAGATTATATATTATCTCCCCACGAGAGATGGCACATTATATAATTATGTTTATTATGTTTTTTGAAACACCCTGTATAAATACACTTTAAATATACTGGGTGTCCCCTTTGAAAAAAAATAGTTCATACCAATAACGGTGACATTTGGCAACTTATGACATTATTGATTATAATATAAAATAAAACTTGACTAAAGACCCTAAAATTTCTTTTTTAATGAATGTTCTATACAAAAATAGAAAAGTTATATCCTGGCAAAAATGGGCAAAATAAAATGCTAATACTTTACATTATTTACATCAGACAACAAGTAATTACCAGTTAAGTTAGGTATCTAAAAACGAAATCTACTATTAATTACTAAATCTACTACTAATTATTCTAAAATTTATGCTAACCAATTAAATCATTTTATTTTACTAAACAAATCACAAATAAGACAATCTAATTTTTCATAATAAACAAGATTTGGCGGTAACAGTGTAAATAGTAAAAAGGGAATTTTTTGCAATAAGTAACTAAAATCATTTTTTTTGGGATGAACTGTTTCGCATCCCCCGATCTAGATTCTAAAGCAGAACCATCACAAAAAAAGCCCTAAAATATCTCATTAACGGGCTCAAATGAACTAGTAAAATTGTTATTTCTGTAGGGTAGATATTAGTAGTGGGAACTATCGAATGAATACTATCGAAACATTCGATAGTTGCAATTCATTCGAATAATTCGATAGTTAGTAAGAAAACATTCGTTGAAAACTATTCGAATAAAAATTATCGAATAGATCCGTCATTTGCCTTGAAATATTGTATTCTAGTAATTCGGCAGCAAAAACCATTCATTTATAAAATTCATTCATTTATGAAATTCATTTATTCGTCAGGATCGATTATAATAAAATATTAACTGAATTTTAGTTGTCGCCCGGCGACGTAGGTTTCTTTCCGAGAAACCCGACAGCGGTCGGTGGCAAGATATGCTAAAATTCTACTTATTTTTTAAACTTTTTAGTTTTTGTTTGTCATTTTTTTTAACTTCTTCCCATTTGCAAAATTTGAAGATATTAGTAATAATTAAATAATTCATTAAAAAAAGTTTGTATGGGTAGCATGTTTTTTCCTTACTACCTAACCAAATCGAAATCTCACTTTTCGCAATAATTTTCCTTTTTATTTTAAGACCTAAATATTCTTGTTCTTTATATTCATTAAAATATTTTTTCGACAAAATAAACATCTTTTGGACTAAGACCGAAATTTCTGTACATGGCACAATTAGGAAAAATCTGTCCAGCTCATAATTTTTGTTCAGTAAAAAGTTTTTTTTTGGATCAAGTTGATGAGCAATAAGGTCTTGGTTGTGAAATTTTGAACTGCACTCTAAACAATTAAACTTATCTGGCGTTTTTCTTAGAAGATATCCAGCATAATATTCAGTCACACCTCTGCTTACCCGAATTTATAATCCAACGTTCGCATATACTTCGATTTTTATAAGGGAACCTAAACATTTTTAAATTAGGATTGTCCCTCCTTGATAGTCTGCTATTGTAATATTGACATACATTGTCCGACATATTTTTAAAACACGAAAACTTAAATCAAAATATAATAATTCAAAATAATAAAGCAAAATCCACAATTCAAAATATAAAAAATGAGCACACCACGAAGCCTTCACAACGCGGTGCGGGGGAATACGGAAGGCTTTGATGATCGTCGGGCCGCCGCGTGTGCCGGTAGCATTTGGCGTACGATTTGGCAACATAGACAAGGAAGGAATCGCTTTATAACGTTGCGGCGCTTCGATGGATCCCGGCTCAAAAAGCCGGGCTCCCTTTTGGTTCCAAAAATTTTACACGGGATGGGTTTTCTATTGTGTTAACTATAATATTCTTCGCCTATATGCACGTCCTTGATGAATTTATCGACACTTTTTTAGCATTAAAATATGTAGCACTTATAGTAACTTTTACCCTCAAAATTTCATTCGAATCACTTGAAATCACACAAAAAGCACTTGAAAGAAAATTATAATAAATCGAAAAATGATTAAGACTTTAACACCCTGTAGCTACGAAACAAAGCAGAATCGGACCTATGTTGATATGAAAAATAAATCTTATTTTTACGTGAGGAATCTCCCCACGAGAGATGCACATGCTTTTTGAAACACCTTCTATACAAATTGAACTATAGTTTGTTTAGCGAGAGATTATATTATTTCAACCGACGACATCCAAAAAAATTACAAATAAAACAATTTATTATTGAATTAAAATGATAACAGCTGTCACTGTCATCTTTCGATTTCAGAACTTACGGCTGAGAGTCTGACTTAAACTGCGGTTCGTGAGTGCCGTTCTAATTTTATTTAAAACGTCAAAAAGTTATTAATAAAAAAGCTTTTTCTCTTGTAAAAATGATCGTATAATTAGTTAATTCTAAGTGAATATCATAATTGCTACACTTGAGATACATAACGTGTATTGTATAGGTAGTTAAAAGTATTCCCTTATTTATCTCAATTTTTGACCGAAATCTACCGCACATTGCAAACATAACTATTTTACAATATTTTTCTGGAATTTGCAATGTCACTGTTAATTTAAGTTCTGACACAGTATTCATCTAAATTTAGTATCTCTATACAAAACCAATTGTAGAGTAGATAATAAATAATTCTTTCTTCGCCCAATTGCACTCCTTCCAACGCTATCTAAGATCATAGAAAGGTTGGTTAAAAGCAGGCTGGTATCTTTTCTGTTTAAGTACAAAATACTTACTGAATATCAATTTGGATTTCTAAGCAACAAGTCCACAAATGACACTATGTTTTCCCTCCTTAATAAAGTTTACTCCTGCCTAAACAACCATCATTCTACAGCAACAATTTTCTGTGATTTTTCTAAGGCGTTCGATTGTGTAAATCATAAGATCCTAATTAATAAACTGCAGCACTATGGGTTCAGGGGATCATCTCTCGAATGGTTTAAGTCGTATCTGAGCAACAGAAGTCAACTTGTGAAGGTGGATACCACGTTGTCTTATAGCAAGCCAATAGAATGTGGAGTACCACAAGGCTCAGTACTAGGCCCTATTTTGTTTCTTCTTTTTATTAACGACATTGCTAACATAAACATCAGTGGCAAAATATGTCTTTTTGCGGACGACACTAGCTTCACTTGGAGCAACAAGGACATCGCGGCACTTCATAGGATTATATCAAATGACTTAATCACCATTAAATCTTGGTGCGATTCGAACCTCCTGAGTCTCAACATTTCTAAAACTAAGGCTTTGTCGTATAAAAACTCGTTGCAGCCTTTTGTACTTGACAACACCACCATTGACGTCGTAAAATCCGTAAAATTCTTAGGGCTTGTTGTGGACAATTCTCTGAAATGGGACATACATATCGAAGCTTTGTCGAAAAAATTGAGCTCTGCCTGTTTTGCATTAAGGTCTGTTTCTAAGGAGCTTAACTTGTCAGTGGCTAGAACTGTTTATTATGCACTTTTTGAGTCGCACCTCAGGTATGCCCTTCCATTCTGGGGTACGTGTTGTGCGGCTCAATTTGACCGCATTTTCAAGCTCCAGAAGAGAGCTGTTCGATATTCACTGGGACTAAACAGCAGAACTCATTGCCGGGGCTTTTTTAGAGAATTAAAAATATTGACTCTTCCTTCCTTATTTATATTTGAATCCGTTTGCCTAATACGTAAACATGTATCAGCTTCTCAAGAAAGGCCATCTCACACTTATCCACTCAGGAACGCGGAGCAAGATCTTTATCTACCTACCCCACGCTCAGAGTTAGTTAAAAGTTCAATATTATACAACTCGAAAAAAATGCACAATCACCTGCCATTTGAAATCAAATCCATAACATCATTTTTTTCATTTCGCAAAGCATTGAACTCTTATTTACTAGACAAGGCTTTCTACGCCGTAATGAATTATATTTGAATTGAAAATCGAATTTGATCTTGAAAACACTGGTCTAATGTTTGCTATTGCTATATTTACTAATGACATCGAAATTAATTTATTTAGAGGTCATTGATATTTTGCTATAAACTGGCTAAATATTTTTGAATATTATTTTAATTTTTTTTGTTCTTGTAAACATTGTAAACATTTATATATGTTTATTTTAACAATAAGACTGACAATATTATTTGTATAATGTTTTGTATTATCTTTTGTTTGTTTGTTTGTGTACCTTGTTTTTTTTTACTTTGTTTGTTAGTTTACCTTTGTCCACAAATTGAAAAATTTTTTGACAATAAAGGCATTTATTTATTTATTTATTTATTTATTTAATAAGCTCATCGCTCTACCTATCTTTAACCGAAGTGGCAAGAAATTAACACTCAAACTCTATCATTTTTGATATTGACTTTTTTTTATTTTTAGTATGTTTATAGGAAACACGTTTGTGTATTTCGCCTTCAGAGATAAAGACACAATTGATGCTGGCACACGTCAAATTGTAGTGTGGACGTTAGCTGCCATTGCCCTGGGCGGGCTTGCAGTTATAATATTCTTCCCCAAACCGCCCGAAAAGGACGCCTCTGACAATAACCCTGCTGAAGAGGTTAAGGAGCCATCCGGTCCGATTGAAGCATTAAAAGGCGCAGTGCGATTATCCATGACGAAAAATATGCTTCTGTTATGCGTAACATTTCTCTATACAGGTAAAATCCGTTTCCCAACTCTACCCAATAGCCAGAGATGTGACTTATTTCAGATACAAGTATTTGGAATACAGATATAAGATACAAAATACGTATTTTCATCTTATATGTATTTGAAATACTTTTTTTAATTTCTTCTTGTATCTTGTATTTAGATACATTTTTTTAGTATCTTAGTATTTTATAAATACTTAGTTTGCTAAAATACTTTTACTAATTATTAACTATGCATTATCTTTACTTTACGACATTCATTCATAATATGGATCTAATAACTTCCCTATTTCATCATACCTAATAGCCGTATTAGGTATGATGAAATATCCGTAGATGAATAAAAAAAATCGTATTTATTATTTAACAATTTTTATTAACATTAAACCTGAAATAGAACAAAATAATCATACTAAAAATTACAACATTTTTATTCTTTTGTATCTATCTAGTATTATAGAATGGATTAAAGAAAAGCACCCATTGGCCTTTGTGGCCATTTCATTTTAAAGAATGAAATGTCCAATGTCATTTAAAAAACATGTCAAAGATCTTGTCTTTGACATGGACTGAAAAATTGGACATTTGAATCAATAATGGTGAATACACAAAAAAAGACAAAAGACCAATTTTATTACATGTTTTTAGAGGACTCTGATTCCTTTGTTGCAAGTAGCGACAACATGGGGTCGGTGCCTGTTTAGAAACATTGCAATATTTAAATAATAAACACATTCCCAGATTACACGATTCTTGTTCGTAGTTATTAATGTAATAAGCTAAATAACTTTAAAAATAAAAAAGTCTTCTTTCAACAAGTATTTTATTTTAATAAAAGTATTTAGACAATTCATATTTTATATCTAGTATTTCTAATATCTTTTTCAAAAGTATTTTGTAACTGATATCTCAAATACTTTGCTTAGAAGCATCTTGTAACTTGTATTTCAGATACTTGTTATGAGGTATATTGTACAGGGTGTCCCACTAAGAATAGTTCTCGGCTGTATCTCGGAAAGTATTAGCCGTAGCGGCTGCGGAAAAAAATATTTATAACTAAAGAGGCTATGGGAAATTGCTGGAAATTATTTTCAAGTTTGTAGAACGACCGCTAGGGGGCGCTACTGCAACCAAAAATAAGAAAATGGAGGTTTTACACAATTTTGCCTAGATAAGATGTACTATAAGTAACAGTTTCATAATCTTCAGTAAATTTTGAATATTTTTTATTAGAGCCATTTTCCCCTATCTACCAAAATAAAGTGCTGGGGGAAGGTTAGATCTGTTTTTATTTGAATATTAATAACTCTGGACCGCATGATCGGAATCCAACAAGCGAGGGCTCGTTTAAAAGAACGTTTCTTACTCTATATTGTACCGTATAAACAATAATAATAAGCTTTTGAACGTAGACGCTAGGGGGCGTTGTCTTACAATTTAACAAACATTGCGCGTTTTTTCAAAAAAATTAAATGCAATAGTATATGTAATTTTAGCTGATAGTAAAGAGTAGTAAAAGCTTAAAAAGTCAGCGAAAACCGCATTTTGATATCTTCTTTCAAACAGAAGATATTAGCAAAATTATAATAAATACCAAGATATAAGCCCGTAATTACCTTATTTTTACAACACGGTATCAGTAGCCCTCTTGATTATGCCCATTCTAAGCTAAAAATAAGATAGAAACAGTTAGTTTATTTTAAAATCGACGATATACCCGAATATCATAATATCAGATGTATTAATATCTAATAATTAAGATATTAATAATGGTGAACAAGAAACGATGATTCAGTGAAGTCATGGTAGGCTTTGGAAAAAAGTTGCTTTTGACGTAATAGTATAAACGTCAAATTGTTATTAGATCAACATTTTGATAGTCGTAGCAGCGTTTTTTATCTTTTGATTGCTTTTTCAAAATGCCAACAACTTCAACTACTTCAAATAATAAAGGCATTTTGAAAAAGCATTTAAAAGATAAAAAACGCTGCTAAGACTATCAAAATGTTGATCTAATAACAATTTGACGTTTATACTATTACGCGAAAAGCAACTGTTTTCCAAAGCCTACCATGACTTCACTGAATCATCGTTTCTTGTTCATTATTATTAATATCTTAATTATTAGACATCTGGTATTTCCTCGATTTTAAAATAAACTAACTGTTTCTATCTTATTTTTTTTTGTTAGAATGGGCCTAATCAAGAGGGCAACTGATACTGTATTGTAAAAATAAGGTAATTAAGGGCTTATTTTTTGGTATTTATTATAATTTTGCTAATATCTTCGGTTTGAAAGAAGATATCAAGATGCGGTTTTCGCTGTCTTTTTAAGATTTTACTACTCTTTACTATCAGCTAAAATAACACATACTATCGTATTTAACTTTTTTGAAAAAACGCGCTATGTTTGTTAAATTGTAAGAAAGCGCCCCCTAGCGTCTACGTTCAAAACCTTATTATTATTATTTTTATGGTATAATATAGAGTAAGAAACGCTCTTTTAAACGAGCCCTCATTTGTTGGATTCTGATCATCCAGTCCGGAGTTATTAACATTTAAATAAAGATAGATCTAACCTTCCCCCACCACTTTATTTTAGCAGATAAAGGGAAATGGTTCTAACAAAAAAAAAATCCAAAATTTACTGAAGATTATGAAGCTATTATTTATAGTACCCATTATCTAGGCAAAATTCTGTAAAAAATCTATTTTCTTATTTTCCATAGCAGTTGCGCCACCGAGCGGCCGTTTTACAAACTTGAAAATAATTTGCAGCAATTTCTCATAGCCTCTTTAGTTATACATATTATTTTCCGTAAGCCCTATGGCTAATACTTTCCGAGATACAGCCGAGAGCTATTCTTAGTGGGACACCCGGTACATCTCTGCCAGTAGCCGACAAAAAGTAATCCAAAATTATTTTAATAGAAAACCATGGCTGCATCTTAAAACTTAACTAACATAAAATCGCTATTGTTAGCGCCTGATTATGTTCTGTTGTTCCATAGTCAAAATATTACTTAAGGTTAAACTAATATTTTTCTTTGAATTCCAAATATTCAACTTCTAATTTGATATAGCTCTTACGTACTTTGTTAAGTTGTCTGTATAGAAGTATTTTTTCTTCTGTTAGTATAAATGTGACTAAAAACCTGGCTAGCTAATACTTCTTTTTTCATTCTTATACAGGGTACGGCAATAGTGCGTCGTGCATCTATAACTCCTATAATAAAACAGTTAGGAATTTTTTTTAAGTGCAAACCTAAAGTATGTATTAGAATGTATTTCAGGAAAATATTTTAACTTCTACAGGGTGGCTCAAAAAAGTGTTGTGGATTGGGATGATTTTTTCTTGGAACACCCTGTATAATTATTGCATTTTTGGCTTCTTTTTTGATCACTTTACATAATCCTAAATATAGTTTTTAATGTTTTGACGGTTGTAGAATAGATACTTTGAAATACTTTAAATGCAAAAAATGTTTATTTTTTAATTATCCATCTAACAAAGACATAATATACATGGTGCTTCATTTAAAAAAAAAACGAAGAAAAACTATTTTATATTTTAAAAAGTTTGCCATAGAATTTTAAACACCCTGTATGGTTTAATATTACGATATTTGTATCAAAGTAAGCACAGACCCACTACAGTACATACCTATTATAGTTTTGATTTCAGGACATTTCTAGTATTTTTAATATTTTTTTTAAAAGTCTGAAAAATATATTTTGTTTTATTTATTTATTAATATCTTTGAAACTATCTAAACATATATAATAATACTAGCGTGTACCAGCGACTTCGTTCGCGTCGAATTAATCATTTGTAATGGTGTTGATAAAGCAAAGCAAGAATTTCCATTAACATACAAACTGGATAAAATTTTCTCACATTTATGTCAGCATGAGAAAAAACAATATGGCGAATAACTTGGTAATATTTGAGGGGTAGTTTCATCTCGTTGGAATTTGACTTTCGAAAAATCCGTTTGCCAAAAATAAGCTTTTTTACGTCAAGCAAATTAAGCAGAATCGTGGTTAAGAAATTACCCAACTTTTTGGAACACCTTGTATGATTTTTTAAAAAATATCAAAATATATAAAAAAAACAAATAAACTATGCTTGCCCAAGCGTTTTCCCGAGAGACTAACCGTTTTTTAAATAACAAATATTGTAATATTTGAGGGGCGTTTTCACCCTCTTGGAATTTGAGATTCGAGAAACCCCTTCTTATCGAACCTCTACACCCCACAGTCAATCCGTTTGCCAAAAATCAGCTTTAAACGTCAAGCAGTTTAAGCAGAATCGTGATTACTCATTGGTCATATTTTATGAAACACCCTGTATAAATTTATAAAAAATCTTAAAATATGTAAAACAACAAAATAAAATATACGTGTTTAAGAATTTTTCCGAAAAACTCACCTGTTTTTAAATAAAAAAATATTTTAATATTTGAGGGATAGTTTCACCCCCTTAGAATTCGAATTTCGAAAAATCCCTTCTTATCGAGCCTCTACACCCTAAAGTCAATCTGTTTTCTAAAAATCAGCTTTTTACGTCAAGCGCTTTAAGCAGGATCGTGATTAATCAATGGCCAGATTTTTCGAAACACCCTGTATACATTTTTAAAAAATCTTAAAATATGTAAAAAGACAAAATAAAATATACGTGTCTAAGCGTTTTTTCGGAAACTTGACCGTTTTTTAAATAAAAAATATTGTAATATTTGAGGGGTGGTTTCACCCTCTTGGAACTGGAATTTCGAAAAATCCCTTCTTATCGAACCTCTACACTCTAGAATCAACCTGTTTGCCAAAATTGAGCTTCTTACGTTGAATGGTTTGAGCAGGATCGTGATTAATCAGTATGTCAGTCACTTAAGGATTTTATACAGGGTTGTTCACCACATACGACACGGAGTATTGTAGCTAAACGATGAGATTTTTACAAAGTGTAAGTTTGGGGTTCGTTGAAGGACTATTAGAGCTACAATTTAAAAATATTTTTACAAGATACAGAGTGTCCCAAATAAATAAAAAATATCAAAGTTGTATTTTTTAAATGGAACACTCTGTATATTATTACATTTTTAGTTTCTACGATTAAAATAAAGGTAAATTTGATTAAGGTTTATTATACTTAAACCTTACCGTTTTTGAAATATTTTCAATTTTGTGAAATTGCAGTAAAAATTTTAAAGCTTCATTTCTCCAAGGGTATCAATGTTTTTAATACTGAAATATTTAATATATATAATACTAATATTTAATACTAATATTTAATACTAAATATTTAATGTTTATTTATTGATCAGTTATTATGTTGCAATAATAAAAATAATACTACCTTATACAGAGTGTCTAAAAATTTATTTTAAATAATTATTAGCTTCAAACGGCAATAACTTCTTTAATTTAAATAGAATGCCCTGTATATTTTAGGAGAATCAGATGCACAATTAAATTGTCTATTAAATTGTATTATACCATTTTTTATCTATCCCTTCAAGTTTTCGTAGAAAATGCATTTTCTTATAATTTAGACCTCATTTATCAATATATCCATGGAATATTGACATTTTAGATTGTTTTTAAAGCAACAAATGTACAAAATGTACAGACTAGTAATATTATCGTTTTTAGCAAAACGATAATATTACTAGCCCATTTGTATGCAAAAGAAAACCATTTAAATCTTGATAAAAAAGTATACCATTAATTAAATATAACACCATTATTTCCGCCCATATACTAATTAATTACATACTTAATTGTGTTCGTTATTAAATTATTATAAATAAATGTGGATTTGAGTCAGAAATCAATATAATAATAAGTTATCAAATTAAAGTCTCTGTTGTTATAAATAAGCATTTATTAAAAAATGAAATATCATTTTTAAGGTGTTACTTTTTATCACACTGTCTAATGCCCATACAAAATTCAGTTTTTTAGTATTTGGAGCGATTATTATTAATCAACGCAAACAGTCAGTTAATGTAGTTTGAATACTGGAATCATATTAATTGGTCCTCTTTAACAAATATTTAAACAGTTTTTTTTTATTTTTTAATGAAATAAACGAATTATATCGACAATATCTGTACTCTTTAAAAATTTGGTACATCTTTAAAAATAATCTAAAATGTCAATAGTCCATGGGTATATTGATAAATAAGTTCTAAATTACAAGAAAATGCATTTTCTACGGAAACTTAAAGAGATAGGTAAAAAATGGTATAATATAATTTGATAGACAATTAAATTGTGCATCTGATTTGTTATCAGATGTTATTGCCGTTTGAAGCTAATAATTATTTAAAATAAATTTTTAGACACTCTGTATAAGGTAGTATTATTTTTATTATTGCAACACAATAACTGATCAGTAAATAAACTTCAGTAAATATTTAGTATTAAAAACTTTGATACCCTTGGAGGAATGAAGCCTTAAAATTTTTACTGCAATTTCACAAAATTGAAAATATTTCAAAAACGGTAAGGTTTAAGTATAATAAATCTTAATCAAATTTACCTTTATTTTAATCGTAGAAACTAAAAATGTAATAATATACAGGGTGTTCCATTTAAAAAAATACAACTTTGATATTTTTTACTTATTTGGGACACTCTGTATCTTGTAAAATTATTTTTAAATTGTACCTCTAATAGTCCTTCATCGAACCCAAAACTTTTTGGGTTCGACAAACAAACAATTTGTAAAAATCTCATCGTTTAGCTACAATACTCCGTGTCGTATGTGGTGAACAACCCTGTATATTAGTATAGACCTTAGGATTATGTAAAGTGATCAAAAAGGAAGCCAAAATGCAATAATATACATACACTTGTTCATTATAAGAGCTACAGATGCCCGACGCACTATTGCTGAACCCTCTATTGTATTATTGGTAATTGTATTTTATTCAGTATTTATATTGTTAAAGTATTTTTTAGTAATAATCATCTTTCACACTAGGTTTGGAATTAGGATTTTGGAGCGGTGTATACAGTTCAGCTATAGGATCAACTACAAATATGCCTCGTAGCAAGGAACTTATTGGAGTCTCGGGGATTTTTATAGGTCTTGGCGAAGTATTAGGTATATATAAAAAATCAGATAAAGTAGAGATAGCTATAAGAAATACATATAGATGGGCGATTCTTCTTCTGTGATTTTTATGTCTATAGTATTTGCCCTCAATGGTCCGACATTATTATTCTACCGTACTATCGAAATAAAAAACGGCGTCAAAAGCGGCTGGGTAATGCCAATCGATGATGATTTTATAAAATAGGCAAATTGTATTTTCTGTCATTTTTTGGATGTCGTCTGTCGAAATCCGTTGTTGGGCGGACTATAGTTGTGAAAAGATAAATATTTCTTAACTAGTTTCGAAATGACACGTCTTTCAAAACGTCAAAGAAAAATGCCATTTTTTGTCAGATAAAAAATTTCTTTTTAAATGTCAAAATTAGAAAAACTATATTTCTTAAACTTCATTAGAATTTTTATTGTTATACTTTCTCAATAAATTATTCTTTAGGTGGTGCCGCTTTCGGTATTTTGGGTAACAGGACGATCAGATGGGGACGGGACCCGATCGTCATAGCGGGATTCGTCATCCACGTTGCCAGTTTCTTCATCATCTTTTTGAACTTGCCGATAGATGCCCCTTTCGGAGCTACAACCACGTCGGCATTTATCACCAGTAATGCCTATCTGGCCATTTTATGTTCGTTCCTGTTAGGCTTGGGCGACGCTTGCTACAACACCCAAATTTATTCGGTGTTGGGTGGTGTGTACGCCAGCGACAGTGCGGCAGCGTTTGCCATTTTCAAATTCACTCAGGTATGTTTGATTTTTTTGTAGCATTTTATATTTATAGATACAATCATTAACGCTAAGTGGTGGTAAGGGTTTTTTTAAACATGTATCTCTCGTGGGAAGATTCTTCACGTTAAAATAAGATTTATTTTTTATATCAACATAAGTCCGATTCTGCTTTGTTTCATAGTCTACGGGGGTTAAAGTTTTTTTTTCATTTATTATAATTTCCTTCCAAGCCCCTGTAGCGATTCGAATGCAATAATTTTCAACAAAAAACATCTGCGTCATTGACTTTTTTTCTCTCGTTTGTGTAACAAAAAAGTTTTATTTTGATATTTTGTTGATTTCGATCTCCTTGATGCATAAATGCAATTTTATTAATCACAATTAATAAAATTGAAGTAAACATAAAATGAATAAATTATTTATTTAACCTAATTTATTATTAAATTTTATTAAAACAAAGAACAATGATGTTCAGTATTCAAAAAAATAATGGTATTTAAAATAGTTACAATATAGACCTATTTTTCTAAAAGTTTTAACATCCTGTAACTTCAAAACTATACATTTTCGCACGTATGTTTATAGGAACATTTTTTCATATTTTTTTGATGATGAATCAATGTGTACTTTATTAACACTTTGGGTAGTTATTGACATTAAAAAAATGAAGGTTATTATTAGACTTGGATTTAGGCAAATTAATAAAATTGTGTTTATCTCGTCAAGGAGACAGAAATCGACGAAATATAATGAGAAAGCTTTTAATCGGCATTAAACAGCCGACGGAACTCTGCTAATAAAAGAAAAAGTCAGTGGCGTACAGATTTTTTAGAAAAATATTCCAGTTATAACTTGTATGCAAGTCCCTAGTGAAATTGTCGATACTTTCTTAGCATTAAAATAAGTAGCACCACAAGTAGCACTTACAGTAACTTTTTATTTTCAAAATTTCATTCGAATCGCTAAAAACACTTAGACGAAAATTATAATAAATGCAAAAAATTAAGACTTTAACCTCCTGTAGCTACAAAACAAAGAAGAATCGACCCTATGTTGATGTAAAAGATAAATCTTATTTTTGCGCGAGGAATCTTCCCACGAGATATGGCACATGTTTTTTGAAACACCCTGTATTACATATTCTAAAGTACAATTTGGTGTTTCTACAATTATTGATACTGTATTTGATCTCGGAGAGATAAAATATAATAACATTTTTATACCGGGTGCGTCTCAAAAGTGGCTCACGCCTATAACTTTTTTATTTTTTTTATATAAAAAACGAGATTTAGTACCTATGTTAGTATATGACATAAATTAGGATTGATTGACGTATTCTATTGTTTTTGGTCACTTCCTGTTTCACCGGAAGTGGCTACAAATTTTGATGTTTAAATGACACCCTCGGTATTTTTTTACTTTATTCAATAGAAAATGACACTCTGAATAGAATGACATATCATATGTCAACATTTGACATTTTCGTATATGGCTTACTTGAAATTGTAACATGCGGTTCATAACGACAATTTGACTCGAAAAACCAAGTGTGTGGTACCAAATTATTCGGGAAAAAATGCTTTTTTCCAATTATGCTAATGAGCCACCCATGTTCCATTTGAAAAAATTGAGATATGATTAAAAATACGATTTGGGGCTCTTTTAACTGCCCAGGACAGGATACGAAAAACATTAGACGATCAATTCTATTTTTCTATTGCTCCTTGATTAAAAATTAGTGTTTTTAACACAGCCATGGCACTCTAGAGAAAATGTCAAAAGTTGACGTATGATATGTCATTCTATTCAGAGTTTCATTTTCTATCGAATAAAGTAAAAATATACCGAGGGTGTCATTTAAAAATCAAAAGTTGTAATTATTTCCGGTAAAACAGGAAGTGACCAAAAACAATTGAATACGTCAATCAATCCTAATTTATGTCATATACAAACCACTTTTAGTCAGCCACTTTTGAGGAGCACCCGGTATTAACTTATTGTATATCTTGATTGATCTTGACTGGTGATTACTGATTAGTAACTGATTATAATATTTGAGTTCAGAATTTTCAGAATTTTTTTTTTATTATATTATACCCTTTTTATTTTTTTTTTATTATTATACCCTGCTGGTCATCCATTTATGTGGTTTGGATTTTAATGAGTGTGACAGAGATAATATAACTGACCGGTTGACAGACAGAGAGACAAAATCAAAAGCGGCATACAATGTTGACGATTTTTTGACATTTGTAGAACAGTGTCTAGAAAAATATAAGCTATTTTTAAAAACTTTCATGTACATATACTACTGAAATGATGATAATATATCTAAACTAAATATAATCTATCACAGCTAGTAGTAAAATGAGTAGCTAATAGTGAAAAATAAAGTTCCTACTTTATTTTTGTTTCGGTTTGAAATTTTGATACAAAATCCGAACATAGAAGAAATATGTCGACCCAATTTTTATCTCTTTTTAATACGTTTTATTTTTCATTAAGCTGTCTACATCACTGTCTTACGTGTTAAAATCCAGACTGCACAGTTTCGATGACCAAATCGGTATACTAATAAAGTATAGAGAAAGAATATACAGAATATAATTGCAGTAAGATGCAAAAACCTATGTTCAGCCAGCAATTAGTGACGTGTTGGCTAAGAGTTATATCTATTCTATGATGTCACACTTAAAAACAGTTGTTCTTTTTGAGTATCTATATCATCAAATAATTGAGGGGTTTCTGGCAAAAACCCCATTAGTCAAAAATGGGTAAAATGAGTTAATGGCGCTATCCGACAGTAATTTGTTAGTCATAACGTTCCTACCAAACGAATTCGGGAAAAGTGCTATAAGTCAGCCTGTGGCATATACGATCAAAAATACCGTAATTCCGGTTTTTGCCAAAATTCCAGCAAAAACCCCACAAGTCAAACAAATTCACGCCCTTCCTAACTTAAAAATAAGAAAAAAATAAAGAAAACTAGTTTTCTGTAATTTCAGATTATAACCAGAGCTCACACAAAAAAAAAACGACAATTTAAATTTAAATGGGAGCAAGATATACGTTTTTTTTAGTTTTTCCAAATTTCGAAATATCTGACTAATGGGGTTTTTGCCAGAAACCCCTCAATTACATTATCGTATTTATTTTTTATATAGAAAACTAACTAAAAAAAGCATACCCTATTTTATTATTTAACCTGAAAAATTTAACGCGTCTGATAAACCGGAGTTGAAGTCAAACATATTCAAAGCATTGAAACTCCTTTCTTAGCTTTGAAAGTCGCGGGCTTTGATCGATGACAAATAAAAAATTATAATAGAAAATTTTATTGGAGGTATTTGAGTATTCACTTGCAAAAGATCACTTTATCATAACATTTTTTTTGATAATACGACACTTACATTCTTACTTTTAAATTTACCAGAACAGTGTTAATCTATTTTTAGAATTTTTTTTTAACTTAGCACGCAATTTTACCAATAGAAAAACCCATAGACTTAAAATAAAATATAGACTGAGCATCTCATTCATAAATAGCTGGAACATGCGGTCAGACACTGTCTTGTTATTGTTGTGTTATTGTTTTAGGTTATAACGAGTGCGACACGAGCGATAGATAGGTTGTCTCTGTCGTAACGGTCGTTCCCTGACGACTCTGCCGAGAAACACAACACTGTCTTTCGTTTCTCAAGTACACCTGAACTCTCCGTATCATAGCCGGGTAATTTTTTTATTTTAATGAAGCTATAATTAAATTAAAAATATATCGTATTTAAACTTTTTATATTTTATTAAGATTTAGGACAGGTTTTTTAAATAAAAGTTTAGAAAAAACAATTTAGAGTCCAAAAGGATAAAAATAATAAAATACACGTTATAGAAGAAATTTTATAATCGAAATTAGGTAATTTTTGAAATTAATAATAAATTATTAATTTTAGTCAAACATTTACAACCCCTAATATTAATCAAAACAGGATCTATTCCACAGATATAATAGAATCGGCGACAGGGAGAGAAAAAAAAATATGATTGTTGTAATTTTTTTTCTGGTTAAATGATGTCTTATTATGTAAATTAGAGAAAACATAAATCTGTTCCATTAAAGCAAGGAAGGTGATAGGAAGTGGATAAAATAAAAACTACATTTATTTAACTCGGTACTGTCTTTATTATACCGGGTGCGTCTCAAAAGTGGCTCATCCCCATAATTTTTTTATATTTTCAAATAAAAAAACAAGATTTAGTATGTTAGTATATGAAATAAATTAGGATTGATTGACGCATTCAATTGTTTTTGGTCACTTCCTGTTTCACCGGAAATGACTATAACTTAATTTTTAAACGGTATATTTCTACTTTATTCGATAGAAAACGACACTCTGAATAGAATGACATACCATATGTCAACTTTTGACATTTTCGCATATGGTTTAATTGTAATTGTAACACGCGGTTCATAACGACAATTTGACTCGAAATACCAAGTGTGTGGTATCAATATATTCATAAAAAAATGCTTTTTCCAAATATGCTAATGAGTCACCCTTGTTCCATTTGAAAAAATTGACATATGTATGATTAAAAATACGATTTGTACATCTTTTAACCGGCCTAGACAAGACACGAAACCTATTAGACGATCAAAACTATTTTTCCAAGGCTCCTTGATTAAAACTTAGTGGATTGAAAAAAACTGGATTGAAATTTAAAATAGGATATGTTTTTAAGCGACAATGTCAAAAGTTGACATATGATATGTCATTCTATTCAGAGTGTCATTTTTTATCGAATAAAGTAGCAATATACCGAGGGTGCCTTTAAAAATCCAATAATGTAATCATTTCGGTGAAACAGGAAGAGACCAAAAACAATTGAATACGTCAATAAATCCTAATTTATGTCATATACCTACTAACATACAAATCTGTTTTTTTATCTGAAAAAATAAAAAAAGTTATAGGGGTGAGCCACTTTTCAGACGACCCGGTATATTAAAAAATATTGTTTCATAATGTAATATCATTTTAAAATTCTTGTATGTTATTTTAGATTCTGAAGATAATTTTAGAATAAACCGGAATATATTTTTAATAAAAACATTATTAATTATTAACAGGGTTATAATTATGATTTTGTTACAATGTAAGTAAGTAAATAATGTAATGTAAAAGAAAAAATTCAGATTTTACATTTTACTAAAATATTATCTAAATAAGCGCGTTGTTGTAGAAAGAACAACGCCACTGACTCCCAATGGGTAAATTGAGAGTTGCCTACCGGTCAAAAGTCGTTTCAAGACTTAAATGGATTATTTAAGTCAAATTTCTTGCAAATTTGGCACTGGCGAACCATATTTTATAGTTTTTGAACAGAAAAAGTCAATAAAATAAACACTTAAGGACTACAAGCTAAGAAAATGCGTTAATACAGCCGGGGGAGATAGCGGCAACAAAGCTTTACGGCACACGTGCGACACGTACTACAAGGTAATAAATGAATGAATAGGCTCCCTCGCCTCTAATCGGTGTTGTCATATTGTAAAGACTTATCCTTATTAAACAGTATCCGACTTATAATTTAGTAGTATAAGGACTATTTAATACATCTATGGAATATTAAAACCTACTTTATTAAACTGTAGTATTAATATCTCAATATATGTGTATAACAAGAAAAAAAATATTGATAATATTAAAGACGTGACAACATAGGCTGGATGAGGAAGGCTCGGTCGACTGTACCCAGAAGTAAACATGTGTACAAAAAAGGTTGTTTGTCCGCGTTGAGATGTAAATAGTGTAGTCTATATTTTATTTTAAGTCTATGGAAAAACCCTATTATTTTTATATATACAGGGTGGGCCACTGAAAACTTACAATGGCTATAATTTTTAAACCTAAAAAGATATCAAAAAATAAAAAATACCGTTTCTATAATATCGAGGGGGAATACATATGATGTATTTTTTGAACCACCCCGACCTACCCCTTAGAAGGCACCCCTACTCGCTTGAAAATCTTAAATGGCAACACCCCACTTGTGGCGTCTTTTTGGAAAGCTCATGAAAAATGCTAAATGATGATCTTAAAGTTTTTAGGGTGAAATTGAAAAACTACCCTTACACGAAGAATTAGGTGGGCATTAACGAAAAAAAAAAAATTCAGTATAAGTTACAAATTGGGACCCAGCTAAATGACGCAAATGAAGTATTTTTCAAACCACCCCAACCCACCCCTAGGTGGCACCCCCTCACTTCTAATCTCAAGATAGCGATACCCCACTTGTGACACTTCTTTGGAAAGCTAATTGAAATTGCTAAGCGATGGTCATACAGACTTCAACTTAATTACTGGTTAGTGACAAGAAATGTAGGTGTGATAATTTGAAAGAAATTTAAAATGATAATTTATTTTAATAATTGCTCAAAATGACAGCCATTTTATTCCATACAAAAATACAAACGATTTTCAAATTCTTCTCTCACTTTTTGGGAAGTCCTTGCAAAAAAATTCTTGCAACGAACCTGGTTTTTTCTTGTAGACTATGGATTTAGTGTAACCCCACAAGGAAAAGTCTAAAGGAGTGAGATCAGGTGACCTTGGCGGCCACTCGATTAGACCTTTTCTGCCAATCCATTGCCTTGGATAATATTTATCCAACCACCGCCTTGTGACAATAGAATAATGCGAAGGGGCTCCATCTTGCTGAAAGTGTATGAGGTCTTCATTAAGCGTTATAATAAATTTCTTTGTACCAGCTTTTTTTTCTCGCAATGGTTCATGGATACAAAAATAATTCATTCTATTGATTTTGACACGTTTTGACATTTTTTTTATTTTTAGGCTCTATTTTATTCGTTCTTTTTTATGACAGTCGTTCAGCATTTTTTATACGCTGTCCAAAGATGTCCCACAAGTGGGGTATCGCTATCTTGAGGTTAGAATTGAGGGGGTGGCACCTAGGGGTGGGTCGGGATAGTTTGAAAAAAACCTCATTTAGCTGGATCCCAATTTGTAACTTATGCTGAAAAAATCACTTTTCTCATTAATGTCCACCTAATTTTTCGTGTAAGGGGTAGTTTTTCAATTTCACCCTTAAAACTTTATGATCATCGTTTAGCATTTTTCATAGGCTTTCCAAAAAGGCGCCACAAGTGGGGTATTGCCATTTAAGATTTTCAAGTGAGTAGTGGTGCCGCCTTAGGGGTAGGTCGGGGTGATTCAAAAAATACGTCATATGTATTCCCCCTCGATATTATAGAAACGGTATTTTTTATTTTTTTTTGATATCTTTTTTGGTTTAAAAATTATAGCCATTGTAAGTTTTCAGTGGCCCACCCTGTATATATTGACTTATTTTCTTAATTTCATTTTCAGTCAGTAGCAGCAGCTATTAGTTTCGCCTACGCATCGTATCTGAATTTATACGGTCAGTTAGGCATTCTTTTAGTATCCTCCATTTTGGGTACCATAACGTTTGTATGGGTGGAATGGAGGGGAAGACGTGCTGCTGTGGATTCTGCCAGCACTTCGTAATCAATCTAGTCAGCCTCCTGATGGCGGGCGCTAAAACTAACCGAAACTATGGGTGTTCATTTTATATTTCGTAGCCAAGCTAAATTATTTTTTCTGGACAACCAATAAATTTCAATTTAATTTTACTTAATCTGAAGTCACTGTAGGCAATTTTTATACAGGGTGGTCCGAACTGTATATAAAAATAAGTAAAACTTCATAAGTTCTTTAAAATGTATGTTCTAAAATGCTTAGTTTCGGAGATACAGAGTGTAGAAGTTTCATATTTAAGTAACGTCAATATTTGGATAAAAATTGGTGTCTGGGAGTTCTTTGACATGAGAAATTTAATTTTGATGTTTATATTTTTGACATCAAAATCAAATTTCTCATGTTAAAAAACTCCCAGATACTAATTTTCATCCAAATATTGACTTTACTTCAGAAATTATTTGGAAAAAATTTGAAATAAAAATTAAACTTCTACACCCTGTTTCTCCCCATCTCCAAAACTAAGCATTTTAGGACATATATTTATACGACCTTTTTTGCTTGTTTTTATCAACAGAATATGCTGCCGAAGTTTCCGGAATACAGTTCGGATCAACCTGTATAGTTTCTGTTGATCATGGTTGATTATGATCATTTACTAATGAAATGAACTGAAAATTTAAATCTGTAAGTAGTTAGAAATTTTCTTTAGTATATAGAAATTAGGGATAGCAATTTTTGAGTGCAATAATCAATAGACTAATGATCATTTATGAGAGTTCAAAGTACGGTTCATATCAAATAAACTTTAAGTTACGTCATCGAGGGCGCGATTTTTAAATTAATGTTGCCAACCATGGATATATTCGGCGCTGTGCTGTCTAAGTGGAATATAAATTCCCCGCTGGTGATTCAGGTGGCAGCTCTGCTGTAAAATATGCCAAGTTGCCGTATTTATTTATTTATTTATTTCCTGACATTGTCATTCGTTTTGACACTTCAGTTTTTATTATGAGTTTTTAGTTTAAATAAATAGCGTTGTGATACTTTAAGCTTAAAAATGTTTACTATAGTCTGTGAAACGAATAACTTTGAATTTGACAGTTCCCGCGGGCTTTTCTAGTGTTAATTTTATTAGGTTAGCAACTTGCAGCTATGCTGACGCAATGCCGTCTCTAATAGAACAGCGATTTACGACGTCACGCTAGTTACATACTACAGTTTAATATGTTGTAGAATACATGGAAAACATAATTATTCCTCGTATTTTTGGTTTGTATTTTAAAAATGATATAGTTTACATGAAATATACATAATATACAGTTATGTACAGTTAATATAAATAAGTTAATATAAAAATATATATATAGTTAATAAATAAAAACGCTGATTAAGTTTTCATTTGGTTTTTCATTATTTTTTTTTTGGTTTAAAAAAAACGTTTCGGCTGACATTATAGCCTTAATCAGTGCTGTGTCATATGATTTTTTTTTAATTTTAAACCAACAAAAATAATGAAAAACCAAATGACAACTTAATCAGCGTTTTTCCCGAACCTAAATCCCAAGAAAATAAAAAATTTTAGAATAATTTTACATATAAAATGACAGCGATCTTTATTTCATAGCCATCTCTGGCGCCTTTTTTTCTCTGATATTGTATTATTTGCAAATATAATTTTTCGAACATTAATACTTGCACAATATACATATAAATTTTGTGAATGCAAATAATAATACATCACTATTAGTAGATATTGAATGTTTTTTTGTTAAATTAAATCGATTTTCAAACCATAATTTAAAATATATTTTACATTTTACCCATTATCTTATGTACCTATTCATTATTTGTATATTGTAAAACATTTGCTGCATTTGTATGGTTCATAGTTTATTTGCCAAAGTATTTATTACTATAAATAGGTATATAATATATTGTATTTATTAACTGTATATTATGTATATTTCATGTAAACTATATCATTTTTAAAATACAAACCAAAAACACGAGGAATAATTATGTTTTCCATGTATTCTACAACATATTTATTAATCCGTATTATCTAACTAGCGTGACGTCATAAATCTCCCTCCGTGGCTGTTCTATTAGAGACGGCATTGGTCTGATATTTAGAAATGCCAAAAGCTGATGACATTTGACTTTTGACAATTATTCCATTTCGTGTTGATTTTTGCAAGAAGAGGCAGAACTGTGACTTGTTTTATAATTTTCCTTTTCTATTTCACGAAAGTAAAAAGAGTTACCTATCTGATTCGTTCAGTCACTCAATTTAAAGAATATCAGTAACTTTATTGATAGAGGTATTTTATATTTGTCATGTTGGTAAAAAATAACGGTCAAAATTCAAAGTTATTCATTTTATAGACTATAGCAAATCTTGCAGTCGAACATTGTTCTTTTTAGAACCTCTTTTAGTGCGAAGTGTACAAGATATCTTAAAAGCCGTAAAAAACTCATTGCAAATTTATTAGAATATTTTGAACGGAAAAGCGGTAGTAATGACCCTTTATGTCCTTTAAGTGCTGTTAAGAAGGTGACTTTTGTTGATGTAAATAATAACTGTTTATACAGGGTGGTCCGAACTGTATTCCGGAAACTTCGGCAGCATCTCTCGCTCTCTCTCTCTCTCTCTCTCTCTCTCTCTCTGTCTTTATTCCTACAAGAGGAATGTAGTGGTCAGGTGATGTGTGAGGTTTGTCTCCATAATTCCCTGTCTTGTGCTTCATGTACAAGCGTGTGCAGTGGCCTGTGGGTGATCTTTGATACAGTACGTCTGTCCGTTCTGTAGCTACGGGGTATCCGTGAGAGGGGAAACGATATTCTCTCGATGTTTTTCGTAAAAAATTTAGACGACGCGTCCCATCAATAAAAATTCGACAAATTTGCAAATAGCCAATAAAATGAGTGGGCGGGGCGATTTGCGGTGACGTACTCGTCAAGTCGACGTATAAAATATATTGCTGTTTATTTAAATGTTTTTTGTCCGCATTCCTTTCATAGACACAGATCCAGCAGACGTACTGTAGCTGGTCTATCCATCGGGAGGGCGAGCGGCCTCTTGGTCTTCTTCCCGGAACCTTGCCCTGTATAATGAGTTTTTCCATAGTCAGTATCTCTCCTCATAACGTGACCGAAATATTTAAGTATACGTGACTGTATAAAAGTTGAGAGGCGTTCTGTGATGTTCAGTTCTTGGATTATGGATTCATTGGTTCGCCGGGTAGTCCAGGGAATTCTGAGCATTCCTCGCCAACAGTACATCTCAGTTGCATCAATTTTTTTCATTTCTGACTATCTTATCGTCCAGGACTCGGAGCCATACATTAATATAGGAAATATTAGGCAGTGAACAAGCCTTTTTTTTAAGTGTTTAGATATGTTTTTGTCTCGCCATATCTTTGAGAGTTTTCGCACTGCCACTTTTGTCATTTCACATCTTCTTCTTATTTCCCCTTCTAACGATCCCGTGTTGTTTATAAGTGACCCAAGATATATACATTGACTTACAACCTCAAAACGACCAATACTCACTACATCAGGTTTGTTGTTGTTTTGCCTGTCGATAATCATAATTTTTGTTTTAGAGGGATTAATTTCAAGTCCAAGTTTCTCGCTTTCGTCTTCAATCAATTTTAGAAGCTGCAGTAACTCTTCCTCGTTTCCCGCTAGAAGGACCGTATCGTCTGCAAATCTGAGGTTGGTAATTTTGTGACCATTAATTGTTGTCCCCCCTTGCCAATGTTCCAATGGCTTTCTCATGATATATTTAGTATATATATTGAATTCAACAGCATATTCTGCAGATAAAAATAAGTAAAAAAGTTCGTATAAATGTATGTCCAAAAATGCTTAGTTTCGGAGATACGGGTGTAGAAGTTTCATTTTTATTTCGATTTTTTTCCAACTATTTTCTGAAGTAACGTCAATATTTGGATGAAAATTGGTGTCTGGGAGTTTTTTGACATGAGAAATTTGGATGTCAATATGACTCTTACTAGTAGAGGGCACCACCTACATATTTCTTAACTGGTTTGAAAAGTAATAACTTTTCGTCCGTACCTGTATAAAACTACTGAGTAAAAAATATACATTTACGACTTTTTTTTACGTGAAAAAGGTCTCTTGGTAAAAATCGCTACGAGTAATGGTTTTCGAGATATTTGGAATCGAAATTATCAATTACCTGTCATCATTGACATAAATTAACATGTTGACTAAATAGTTATTAGACTGAAATCATAAATTTCAAATTTTTGTATGCCAAAAGTTCAACAGAAACTGTTTTATCATCATTTTTTGCAGAAAAATTAATGATTAATTTAAAAAACTAAAAATTTACTAAATTTATTATTTCAGTGAAATAACTATCTACTCAACGTGTTTATGTTTCGTCAATAATGACATGTATTGTCTATTTCCATTCTAAATATCTTAAGAACGGTTGCTCGTAACGATTTTTACAAAGAGCTATTTTTTACGTAAAAAGTCACAGAGATGTATATTTTTTCGCTCGGTAGTTTTATACAGGTACGGACAAAAAGTTATTACGCTTTAAAACAGTTAAAACACTTGTAGGTGGCGCCCTCTACTAGTAGAGGCCATCATGACACCAAAATCAAATTTCTCGTGTCAAAAAACTCCCAGACACCAATTTTCACGTTACTTCAGAAATTATTTAGGAAAAATCGCAATATATATGAAACTTCTGCACCCTGTATCTCTGAAAGTAAGCACTTTAAAACATATACGAACTTTTTTACTCATTTTTATCTGCAGAATATGCTGCCGAAGTTTCCGGAATACAGTTCGGACCACCCTGTATATTTATAATTAATTTAGTTTAGTTTCCTAAATTATTTTGATTAAAAGAAAATATATAAAAGTGGGCAACACTATGCCGGTCAAGCTTAATCACGTGACTAAAAGTATATTTGGTATGAACTGTATGTACTTATTTAATTAAATATTAATTAACTATAAGTACAATTTATTCCATTAGTGCCTTGGTAGGATATTTTCATTTCTTGAATGTAAATTTATAAGTTTATAAGTACATTTTTGTCTTGATTTGGAAATTTTTTGTCTTCTTTTGTATTTTTATAATGTTTAATAACACATACCATATTACAGTTACCATATTACAGTATATTCAGGGTGTCTTAATGAGAACTAATTATGATACAGAAAAAAGTAAATTTAGAAGAAATCGTAATCTATTAACGTAATGTATTTCAAAAGTGACTTAAAATATTTATGTATTACAAAATTAGGTAAAATGATCCGCTCTGCAAATGTCATCCTAGACATTAATTTTAAATTTTTTTGTAAAAAAACTATTTTTTTTGGCGGTTAACTTCTAACCTTGTGCCTTTTGGTTATAGCTCAGATTCCTTTCTTTGGTTTAATTGAAACTGAAGATTATTTTACTATTAATTTAATATTTTTATTCCTATTTTGAAATTATTATATATCTTTTTCTTCCACTATGTATAACACATATGTAGAGACAGTTGGAAGTATACTTTTATTATTATAATTATGAAATGTACGCTTACCTATTTATTTTCTCATAAAATACATTAAAACATTATATTGTATGAAAATTTTGCTAATGCATAAAATATATAGATCATTCAGGTTATTTTTAGTTTCACGATATTTTCAGAACTGTACATATTTTTAAGACAAGGAGAAACTAAATAATTGTGATATTTTTTATGATAAATGAATTTGTTTAATAATAATATATATTTTTATGAAGTATTTGTGCTTTATTTATACCCACTATAAAGAAATTCCTCTTTTTCCCTTTTTTACGTCATGCCTTGGAAAGTTCGACACTCTTGATGACTCTTGCACAGACTCTTGATTGAATGGACGCAGGCTGTATCTTTGAAACTTTGGGAAAAAATGCGAATGAGTAAATCGATCAAGAGAAATAACTGGAAATTATTTTTAAGTTTGGAAAAAGTCCGCTAGGGGGATTTTCCTCAAAAATATACAA
Organism: Sitophilus oryzae; assembly: GCF_002938485.1. NCBI lineage: Eukaryota > Metazoa > Arthropoda > Insecta > Coleoptera > Curculionidae > Sitophilus > Sitophilus oryzae. The sequence goes on along the minus strand of NW_022146187.1, from coordinate 1,244,207 downwards.
TAGAAGAGGTATTTTAGGTATTAAATATTGCTATTACAATGGAAAATTTGTATTTTCTTGGTATAGCGTATTTTGCTCTATCTCAAAATAAAATGGTGTGGAATGGTAAACTTGTTTTTTTCATTAAAATAAGGATAACTGTATATATATTTCGTATGGCGTATTAAGAGTACACATGATATCAAGAAATTAAAAAAAAGAAATCAATACAATAATACAAACAATTCAAAGATCAACAATCAGATGTGTAAGAGATATATCACAATGTTACAGTAAAAACGAACAACTATAAATTTACACTACAAGATTTAGCTCTGCGATCCATTCTATAGCATCCAGGTCAGCCTCATGAAGACGATTTAAAGAGAACTGCGCCTTTGTTAATGGGCACTCTGTTGCGATATAAAAAGGTGTATGTTCAGAATGTCCGCAATCGCAGTTAGGGCTGTCGGTTAGTCCCCATTTGTGTGTCCAGAAGCGGGTTCTGCCATGGTTAGTTCTGAACCGATAGAGTGTTGTCCACGTTTTTCTTGGCAAATTGAATTCGGGAGGGCAGAGTACTGGGTCAGTTATCAAGTGATGAAGGTCGGGATTATTTTGTGACCATTTTGTGTTTTCATGTCGCCAGCAGTCTTCAACCCGAAAGTTGGAATTTAGTAGCTGCTGCCCTAATACCCATGGCGGTTTTTTGGACTTCAGGCGATTCAAGAAATTTTGAAGGGGAGTAATGTTTGATAATACAGGGAGCCACTGGATCGGAGTGCTTCTGATAGTGTATAATACGTTATAATTCTCATCGCGCTGTTAAGACGAGTGTCAATAAGATGGATATGCTTGCTATTTATCCAGGCCTTCTTTCTAAAGCCAGCTTATTCGATAGGGACATGCTCATTTACTCGCTCTGAAATACGATTAAGGATTAACCTTTCGAGTATTTTATAGCACACACTCAGCAGCGCGATGGGCCTATAGTCAGAGGCTAGCTTTCTTGTTTTAATAAGGCCACGAGTCTTCTTGAAGGCTTTCGGTAAATTCCCGGATTCTAATATATCATTGAAGAATTTAGTAATCCACTTGACTGTGTAGCAGGGCCGCAGTACATAACGAATTCAGGGAATATCCCATCCAGACCCGCTGCCTTCCCAGACTTCAGTTCCTTCAAAGCCAGAAGGGTATCTTCGGCTGTAAAAGGTATGGAGAATTCATTGTTCTTATTTAATGTAGCCTTGTTTGCATAGAGCTGGTTTTTGATATGCTTTGTATGCTCCTTGTTGGTATTAACGGGTCTTCTAGTAAGCTCAACTATTCTATGCGCGACCTTGTTGGGGTTTATAGGACAATCAGGTGTGGATGTTAGTTGTGGGCCAGAATTCAATCTGCCAAGAAGGGACCAAGCCTTTCTGCTAGAGTGTTGGAAATCCATACGTTCTACCAAGTTATGCCATTTCTCTCTTCTTGCAGTGTCTAAGCATTCCAACAATTCGTCTGCAACTTCTGGGTCGTGTGTGTTGTTATAATCTTCGAAAAGTTCACAACATTTGGTGCTCCCCCCAGCCCGGAATATAACCTTTTCTGTATCCTCTCGGAATATATTTTTTTTTGCTATGCTATTAATCAAACCAACAAATCTGGGATAGTTCTGCGAGACTGGAGGGATCCATTTAATGTTATGATCTAGCTCTAGTGTGAAACCCTTCCAGTCCGCCTTGGAAAAGTTCCAGGGAGGTTTAGCAACAAATCGAATAATTGGAAATTGCAGACCCACACAGAGAAGTACACGGCGGTGTTGACTCCGGGGAAAATTTTCTAATATCTTTCTAGTACAGATGAGTAACGGTCTGCCTCTTTGGTCTTTTGATACAAAGCACAAGTCGGGGTTATAATCCCTATCCCACCTAGCCGAATAAAAAGTACCTCTCTCCTTGGCATCATGCACCAGAAACAAGTTTTCTGTCCATAGATAAATGAAAATAATCTACTATTAAGATAGATATGAAACTTAATAGTAAAATTTTGGGTCAAAGCGCCCCTCCGTGTTTTTAGTGGAGACCAGAGAATGTGGAGACTACGTTTAACGCAGCGCCTTCGCCTTTTCTGCTGTAAATGTTTTTTATGTTTATATTTGAATTCAAAGGATTTATTTTTAAAGTTACACTGATATATCAGTATATCAGAGTAACTTTAATAAAACAAGAATATATATATTTTACAATTTATTTTTTTATTTATTTTACAGAGTTTTATGGAAATGATCGTAAGTCGACTGCTCGACTGGCTGTCTAATGAATAGACCGAGATTTATAGATTTTAAAGCGAACGAAAAAAAAATCAAACAACGAATACACACCATATATTTTTCTTCTATCTAAGATACATACCTTATCGTCTTTTGGAAACACGTACATTTTTGCAGTTTTGTTAGTTTCTTTGCAAGATGCAACACAACAAAAAAACACCATTTTTACAGTTAATAAATAATAAAACTATTTCTGACTATGATATTTAAAATTTAGATAGAAAGAAAATTAAAAAACAAACGAGTATTTGCAAACGCAGGCCCAAATTCAATAAAAATCAAAATTTTCCCTGCGAAAATCAAGCTTTTTTCACTGAAAAGGTATTTTTTGATTTATCAGCAGTCGTTGTCAACTTGACAATATACAGGGTGTTTTCGAATTAGTCTAAAAAATTATGGTGTGATTCTTCATGTGTTCTTAAAACAATTTTTATATAACCATTGGGTCTAAAGTACTTCCTTTCTGATCTACAGGGTGTTAAAAATTTAAAAAAATCGATTTTTTATGCTTAACATAAATGGTACACCACTTCTTTTTTAAAGAAAATATATTTTTTTCTTGACTGGCCATCCTTTTTCAACAAAATTGATCTTTTGAGTTTTTCTTGTTCATCAAACGGTTGTCGAGAAAAAAATAAATATACTTATTAAGAGCCCGCCTTAATTCGTTTTCTAACGATTTTTTATTTTTTAGATTAATTAGGAAACACCCTGTATATGCATATCACAGGCATCCAAATAAACTAGTAACCTCTAAGAATTATTCTTCCTACCACTAGCGACATACCGTGTTTTTAGTGTGTACTAAATTATTTTATCAAAATTTCACCATATAAGTTTCCAGGCAATGTTTCTGCCTCCGTCCAATCTGTCACCTTATCGCTATTGACATCTGTGTCACTGTAGCCCCATGCAACGCAGTGACTGTTGAAGTCACCCAAAAGTCACCCATTACTACAGCTGGATGCGATATATTCATGATGGAGATTTCATTAATCCAGGGCTGTGCCGGTGGTTTATATATATATTAATCACTTCGGTTTCTCCAATTTTGATATTAATTATTGAGGATAACTGTGGTTTGGGCTAATGAAGTTAAACAAACTAGGCTCGTTTAAAAGAGCTTTTCTACCTAGGTAGAGTTTTCTTCTGTCATAGGTAGAGGGCGCTGTTTATCATCATGACATATATTGCGCGTCTTCCATATATAAAAGCAGGGGTGGATGGGCCATATGGGAAAACGGGAAAAAAAAAACCGGTGGGCCGGTGGAAAGATGGGCCGGTGGGCCGGTCCCGATCAGAGCTCAAAAAATATTGGATTAGCAAAAATTAAATGGTTAATCTTCTAACTAAAGTGACGTAAGATCCTTAGTGATTCCATAACTAACTAATCAATTTGCATCAGTATAATCGTCAGTTGCTTTTAAACATAAACACCAATTTCTAAAATAACTATTGTAAAATGTCTTGCTCCGGGACACTTATAATTTTAATAATCATCTGTTGTTTGTTCGGTTTGAAAATGTTTATTATACAAGGTGAGTCAATAAGTGCAAATATTTTCAGGGCTGGTAGATCTCAATAAAATAAACATAATATATTCTCTTTATCAAATTTCAATGATGAATTATCTTTATCAAAATTGGACTTATGTCCAATCGAGTTATTAAAGTTTGTAAATTAAAAAAAATAGATTTATTTTTAAAAAAATTTGAGCCACCTCAATTTTTCGGTATTTGCATCTCTTTTAGTGTAGTAATATCAGAGACTAAGAAACTATACCATGGGAAAATTTGCGGTGAACAAGAAGTTCTAAAAATGTTTCTAAAATATACAGGAAAACTTAAAGAAAATTCTCGATTTTTAACATCTTTTTTTGCAAAAAAACTCATAGACATGTTCCTGGGGTCGAAATATACCACCCCTGAAAATATTTGCACCCAGCTGAATTCAGCTGAACTGAATGAATCAGGAAGTCTTAAAGTTTCTCAAAATCGTAGCTTATTCAAGATCAAATTACCGTTATCGATAATGGAAATAAAGCAGTAGAACTCTGTAAAACTGAACCATTTTGTAGTAAAAATTCATATGTCCGACCAAATATTGGTATTTACTAAAATTTTGATCAAGACAATTTTTTTTAAACCGGAGGCAAAAGAGGTTTTTCGCACTAGCCAAAAACATCCTTACTTATATATTAATAAATAAAATATGTTTCTTCGTTATGGTTATTTTGTTTTTGTGGATTTGGGCCGGTTGCCTGTTTTTCCCGGGCCGGTTTCCACTTCTCCATCCACCCCTGTATAAAAGCATCAGAATCGATCAGACGAATATAGCCAAAAAGTATCACATAATACCTATTTTCAAGTCTGGAACTATGCTAAAAACTGTTTTCACAAAAACATAACCGGAATCACGTAAACATGAGAAAGAGTGCATCTACCAGGTACTTAGGTCGGTTCTTAAAATATAATAAAAAATGATTTTATTTTTTTAAAGTTTGATGCGCTGAACAGACAAACGAAGCACTTTTGTATAAAGGTAAATTGTACCCAGTCAGCTTATTTTGATCCTAAAAATAACGCAGTAGTCCTACGATCACGGAATATTGGAACATCCTATTATTCTTGAAAAATTTTATTTCAATTTTTAGTGATCTTGCCAAAATTATCATTGATTGTCATTCCCCAGCCGTCTTCGACGCCGCTTTTTTTTCGATCATACAGTACCTCGGTTTGCAATATTTTATGAGATACCTATAGAGTAATATACAATTTTATCTGGAAATTAATTATTTAATGTTTTACACAGTGGCGTAGCGTGGGTTAGGGGCGCCCGGGCGGACAGCATCTAGGAGGGCGGTTTGCCGCCCCTGCAGAATCAGTCCGCCGGCTTTATAACAATTTTTTGACACTGGTTTTACATAAGCATATACAGGGTCCGTTAGTGCGTCGGGCATCTGTAGCTCCTAGAATAAAAAACTTGATAATTTTGTTTAAGTGCAAACCTAAAGTATGTATTTCAGGAAAATCTGTTAACCTCTACAGGCTCAAAACAGTGTGAGTGGAGAGGGATGATTTTTTTTAAACGGAGCTAGGAAAGGAAGCCAAATATGCAATAATATACAGGGTATATTATTGCATTTTTGGCTCCCTCAGATCACTTTGCATAATCCTACGATATTACTAATTATATTGCGAAGGTTTTAGAAATATTAATAAATAAATAAAAAATATATATTTTACAGCCTTTTAAAAAAATATTAAAAATACAAGAACTGTCCTGAAATCAAAACTATATTAGGTATTTACTTTAGATGATCTGTACTTACTTTGCTCTAAATATATGGTAATCATAAATCACACAGGGTGTTCAAAATTCTACGCCAAACTTTCTAAAATATAAAATCATTTTTCTTCGTTTTTTTAATGGAACACCCTCTATATTATTTTTTTATTAGATGGAGAGATAAAACTGAATATTTTTTGTATTTAAAGTATTTCAAAATTATTAATGGTTTCGCAGATACAAGCAGTATTATTTCATATGGCTCTTTCAACGGTAAAATACGCAAAATACGAGAAAAATCATTGGGTCGCTTTGATAAAAAGTTACTGTGGAAAATGCCGTATGAAATATAAAACCTCGAATATATGCGAAACCGTTAAACATTTTGAAATACTCTAAATACAAAAAATGTTCATTTTTTAATTCTCCATCTATTGAAAAAATAATATACACATTTAAAAAAACGAAGAAAAATGATTTTATATTTTAGAAAGTTTGGCGTAGAATTTTGAACACCCTATATGACTTACGATTACCATATTTAGAGCAAAGTAAGTACAGACCATCTAAAGTAAATATCTAATATAGTTTTGATTTCAGTACAGTTCTTGTATTTTTAATAATTTTTTTTTAAAAAGTCTGAAACTTAATATATCTTTTTTATTTATTTATTAATATTTCTGAAACCATCGAAATATAATTAGTCATATCGTAGGATTATGTAAAGTGATCTGAAAGGAAGCCAAAAATGCTATAATATACAGGGTGTTCCGTTCAAAAAAATTATCCCTCTCCACTCACATTTATTTGAGCCACCCTGTAGAGGTTAACATATTTTCCTGAAATACATCCAAATACATACTTTAAGTTTACACTTAAACAACATTTTTAACTTTTTTATTCTAGTAGCTACAGATGCCCGACGCACTGTTGCCGGACCCTGTATAAGTAAACCATACAATTCATTTCTAATTGGCACATATTGTACATTGTTTTTCTAAGGTATTTATTTCCTGTACAAAATATGTCATAATTATTTAAAGTATTTCAAGCATCATAATCCACTTCTTGTTTTTTTAGTTTCCATCATTAGGGACAAGGGCAAATTAGTTTAAATAACTAGATAAACAAAATTCTGCTTTGAATTAACAACTCTTTATTAATATTTACAATTTTTATATAAAAAAAACTTTTTTTATAAAACTAACTCTTAATAATCTAAAAATATAATATATACAAAATATCTTTATATCTATATAGCACACAATATAATCTATATTATTGTTCTTACGGAGACCAAACATTTAGGCATTGCCTACCATAAAATGGTTTTGTGCACAATTATCACAGAAAAATTTTATTCATGGTCGTATACACTCTTTTTTTTAATAAGGCCTATGGCAAGGTAGAATTTACAAAAATAAAACCACAAATAAAACTAAAAAAAAAACAATAAAATAGAAAGAGATAGTAATCTGAAATATATGAAAATTATAAGTTGGCACATAGAATTCAGATAAAAGAAATAACATGGATACAAGCTAATATTTTTTTATATTGCGTTGTATCCAAATAAAATAATAATATTTATATTTAAACTATGTATATAAAAATTCTATATACTAAAGTTTATGTTTATATATTAAAATAATGACGATGAATATCTCTATTATCACAAGAAGCAACATATAATAATTATAAGTACAATTTTTTTACATTATATATCGTTGTTCGATATTGCACCTAAAATAACTTATAAACAAAAAATAATATTATAACAGGATATCTCAACTTTTCTCTTCGAGTATTACCTAAAAACCATTATTTAGAAAAGATAAAATTCAAAATTAAAGAATAAAATATTTAAAAAAATCACTAAAAATTAAAATCGAAAAAAAAAATAATATAGAAAATATGTAACCATATAAAGATCACAGGAAAGATAGATTTAAGGATAAGAACATATTTAGAATAAAAAAATTAAATATTACAAAATAAACGGGTATTTAATTTAAAAAAATTAGGTACCAAAATTATTTCAAATATGATTTGATAAAATCTCATTGAATAAAATGTAAAAAAATGGTTTGTGAATAAAAATAAATACTTAATTTTGTATAACAGCTTTGAATAAAGGTGAAGGCGCAGGGTTCTGACCATTTACTAAGAATTTGATAATTAGTGTCCTCAAAAACGATCAAATTATATCAGAAGTTGTTGAACAGCCTGCTTATTAAAGGTCTTTAATCTAAGCTGCTTTTCAAATTGATATAGAGTTATACTCTCAATAATGTAACCGTTATATTAATGTGTACCATAGCTCCATTAAAGGACCCAACCATTTATGAAATATAAAATTTTATAGTTTATAATTGTTATCGATTAGTTTGTGTTTATAATTTAATGAGATCTAAATTTATTTCCTGTTTATAAGTTTTCCATATTTGCTATCTCTAATTGTGTTATTTTTGTTTCTCCTAATAATACTCGAAATTGTCCTAATTTCATTTTACAAATTTGGACAAAGTAATGAACAAGCCAGTAAAATATAATACCTATAATATCCTAGACTTAATTTTGATGATTGTTAGAATAAAGTTCTAGTACTGTTATAGTAATTAGTTTCTTGACAGCTTTTAGTTAACAATTTGTTTTAAAACTAGAATCATATGATCATAAATTAATATAATTACGAAGGCCTAAATTTATTTTATGCTCAAAATGCATATATTTCTTACGTTTGTTTCCTAAAAAAAGTCCTAAAAATCAAACGTTTAGAACAAGCAAAATTTGTTGTACAGAATGCATTTTTCTGAAAATATCAATAATAAAACAGTTTTTCCTCTCGTGAAAAGTTTTCCTCTTGTAAAGACATACTGTTATGCTATCTGTAAATAAGAATAAAATACTAAATATTTAAGAGACATGAAATAATCTTCCTTAAATTATTGATGTTCCCATAAATCAAAGACTCCATCTTTCTGTTTTCAAAATCATGAAGATGAAATGAAAAATTGCATTTTATTTTTGAATAGAGGTATACAGGGTGGTTCGAACTGTATGCATGGTATACACGTATAGATGCATGTCCAAAAATGCTTAGTTTCGGAGATACAGAGCGTGTAGAAGTTTCATTTTTATTTCGATTTCTTCAAGATAATTTATGAAGTAACGTCAATACTTGGATTAAAATTGGTGTCTGGAAGTTTTTTGACATGAGAAATTTTATTTTGGTGTGAACATGACTCCTCCTTGTAGAGGGCCACGTACATATTTTTTAACTGATTTGAATAGTAATAACTTTTCGTCCGTACCTGTATAAAACTACTGATGAACAAAAAAAATTATGATTAATATAAAAAAATAAAATGTTCCCGAATTTATTATTTCAGTCAAATAACTATACTCAACATGTTTATTTTTTGTCAATAATGACATGTATTGACTATTTCCATTCTAAATATTTTGACAACGGTTGCTCGTAGCGATTTTTACCAAGAGACATTTTTTACGTAAAAAGTCACGGAATTGTATATTTTTTCACTCAGCAGTTTTATACAGGTACGGACGAAAAGTTATTACTCTTCAAAACAGTTAAAACACATGCAGGTGGCACCCCCTACAAACAGGAGTCTTATTGATTTCAAAATCAAATTTCTCATGTAAAAAACTCCCAAACACCAATTTTTATCCAAATATTGATTATTTCAGAAATTATTTGGGAAAAATCGAAATAAAAATGAAACTTCTATACCTTGTATCTCCGAAACTAGGCATTTTAGGACATCATTTATAAGAACTTTTTTTACTTATTTTATCTGCAGAATATGCTGCCGAAGTTTCCGGAATACAGTTCTGACCACCCTGTATAGTAAACTTTAGAATATTAACTTTTTTAATTATTAAATTAGGTTGTTTTTTATATTAAACTATAATCTGTCCAATGACAAGATCCTTGACAGTGACAGTTGTGTCTGTCAGTTTAATTCACAAGCAAATAGTATTTTGGAGTATTTCATTGTATGTTGATAATGTCGATAATAAACAATTTGTAGTTAGTAGAACTCTCTTAATCATTTCTATAGAAGAAACAATAAACTATAAGCACATCAAACTGTCAGGAATTCTATTAGAAATGAAACTATATATTTTCTTACAACCATAATCAAAAACTTTAAACGTATTTATAAAATGTACACTATTCAATATCGTTATATACAATGGCCTATATACAGGATGATCACAGCTCGAAAAAGTTCTCAAATAAATCTATTAAAATCACAACAAATCGAGAACGTCACACTCCAGCGCTGCTAACTTTTCAACACGCAGTGCGACCGACCCCCTTCGTTCAATTCGCTCACCAAGACAGCCCAGGTCTCCAGCCTAGGGGCACAGAGGAGCGACAATTCCCCCAGTTTTCGCCTGGCCATGAACACGAATTCGCCCAAACCGTGATTGATGCCGCAATGTTGGGGCACGTTTAGTGTGACGTGCTTGTGCATGGTTGGTGGGATGTAGACGTTGTTGGTCTCGATCTCTTCGAAGAACTCGTCCGCCGATGTGTGGCGAATGAGTTTGGTGATTTTGACGGATACCTGAGACGTTTCCGTTTTCCTGTCGTTTTCTACGGAGTGGATGGTGCCTCTTGTCACTGTAAAAGAATACAAGTGTTAGCCGATAGGTTGTTAGATATATTCAAAGTATAAAACTTGTATTGTTTGGACATTTTATAAGTAGGTATCTTGTATTTGTTTAAATAATTCTTAGGAAATTCTTAGAGAGAAAAATTCTTGAAAAATGTATTTTTCCAAAGCAAACCTACAAAATATACAGGGAATTCCAATATTCCATTGACATAGAACAACTACGTATTCTTTAAATCAAAGTAAGTGCACATAATTTACCTTTATACAAAAGTGCTTCATTTGTCAGTTAGAGGGATCATTTGTCATCAATCAAAAAAAAACAATTATTAATTCAAAATTTATTAATCTTTTTAAGCTTTTTATGAAGCTTATTGTCAAACATAATTTGTGATACTAACATAAAATTCTATATTTTCGCCAACTAGATTATTAGAGCATAATAGATTGTATGCGCCTTTATAGCTTGATGTGACAAAAAACATTTTTTGGAAGTATTTTTCGACGTATTCAATTGTTTTCGGTCACTTCCTGTTTCACCGGAAATGACTACAACTTTTGATTCTTGAATGGCACCCTCGGTATTAGTGTTACTTTATTCGATAGAAAATGACACTCTGAATAGAATGACATCCCATATGAAAATTTTTGACATTTTCGAATATGGTTTATTTGAAATTGCAAAATGTGGTTCATAACGACAATTTGACTCGAAATGCCAAGTGTGTGGTACCAAATTATTCGTAAAAAATGCCTTTTCCAAATATGCTAATAAGCCACCCTCGTTCCATTTGAAAAAACTGAGATATTATTAAAAATACCATTTGGGCATCTTTGAACCGACCAGAACAAGACACTAAATCATTAGACGATCAAATCTATTTTTCCAAGGCTCCTTGATTAAAAATTAGTATTTTTAACACAGCCATGGCACTCTAGATTGAAATTTAAAATACAAATTTGTTTTAAGCAAAAGTGTCTAAAGTTGACATATGATATGTCATTCTCTTCAAAGTGTCATTTTCTGTCGAATAATGTAAAAAAATACCGAGGGTGTCGTTTAAAAATCAAAAGTTGTAGTCATTTCCGGTGAAACAAGTAGTGTCCGAAAACAATTGAATACGTCAATCAATCTTAATTTATGTCATATACTAACATACCAAATCTCGTTTTTTTATCTGAAAAAAATTAACTTTTGAGACGCACCCGGTATATATAGTTTTTACCATTCCCGTACTTTTTCTTGATTTTGGTGAAAGACAGAGGTTAAAGCACTTAGCAAAACATAGACTCATTCAAATCGGAATAACGGTTCTTAGAATATCTAAAAAAATATGTTTATTTTTTTTAAAGATTGATGCCCTCTACCGGACAAACGAAGCACTTTTGTATAGAGGTAAATTGTATCCAATGAACTTATATTGATTTCAAAAATACGTAGTAGTTCTACGTCCATGGAATATTGGGACACCCAGTATATTTAATTATAATTTTCAAACTATGCAGAAATTCTTGGGAATGCAGTTCAGTTTAAATAATAGACATTATATCTATGACATATTATATTTTTCTAATAATTTAGTTATGTAATATGACATAGATATAATGTCTATTAGAAAAATATAATATGACATAGATATGATTGTCTATTATTTAAACTGAACTGCATTCCCAAGAATTTCTGCATAATTTATAAATATTACAGTTCAAGAAACTAAGCTAAATTAATTATTATTTTCTATAACAACCCTGTACATTTAGTGTAGAAATGGCCGAACCATGCTTATCGATATCATTTATCAGACCAGAACTGACCTGTGGTGGACAATTATTATAAAATTGACCCCAAAACAATGAGTGCCCCAAAAACATGTGTAGAATGGTCATAGTAGAACACTCATCAAACACTCAATTTTTAAGAGTTAAAAATATGTTACAAAATCTTACCTAAATCGCTGGTACAGAAAATATGTGCCAGTTCTTCTTTGGAGCAAGGTCTACATTCTTCATTTGGATCGTATCCATAGGTATTCTTTGGCAGTTGTTGGAGATCGTACTCTATTTCTATAGCTTGTCTGTCAAAAGATCGCTCGTCTGTGGCTTCAATGTAGATGGCAGCTTGGCCCTTCTTGCTATTGAAGCATCTATAAAGAAAACATTAATATTATTTAAAGTCCATTATTACGCTGTAAAATAAAAAGTACTAAAAATAATGATATTATATTTTGTAATTGATTGTGTTTAAATTAAGTTTTTTTTATTTAGTTATATTAATATTAAGATCCAGTTTTATACCTTCTAGCAAAACTAGGGTGCCACCTGTCCTTTTTTGTAAAGGACAGTCCTTTTTTGGAACAAATTGTCCTTTTGACTTTTTTTGACCTAAAAAGTCCTTTTTATTTATGTGTTTTCCCTGAGAAATTTATCTACAGCAGCCAGCAATATTTATTTCGTCCAAATTTAATTAGACAGGTTATAAAATTTATAAATAAATGTTTTTTTTGTCACAAAACGTTACAAAAGTATTAATTTTTTCGACGTGATAGCAATACAAAAGAGTCATTTTAATGCTTAGGCATAAAAGCAAAGCACTTTATCGCCCAAGCACACAAGTACGAAAATATATTATTAAACTGACATAAAGAGTTTAATTCAACGAGAGTGATCATTCTCGATATATAATTACTTACAGGGTATTACTTTTAAATATTTTTATATTATTTGCAACGTTTGAAATTGTTTGTGAAGTTTAAAAAAGTAGCATGTTCTATCCAGAGTAAAAATGACTTTTTGTGCATCGTCTGTAATGTCGTCAAACGTACAGCCTCGCCAGAAAAATGATCATTTTTACTCCTAATAAAGCAATATACTATTATCTGGCATAGACAATATTATTTTTAACAATTTTGATTTTAAAAAGAGATTTTCAACATTTTAAAGTAACGATTTATAATCAGCGATTCGCAATCAACAGCTTACCCCCCCCCTTTTTTTTTCATAGTCCAAAAAGTTGGCAACTCTAAGCAAAACTTAAAATCAATCCAAAGTTTAAACTGAATATTTTTCGTTTAATATAATTTGATACTACATATTCCAGTTCTGGATAATAAAAAATACAATGCAATGATTTAGAAGGAAAAACATGATCTTAATAACATATAAATTATTTGCTGACACAAAAAAATAAAACAAATACTGTAGCTTGCAGTTTAACGAAATCGACTGACTTTAAGGGCCAGTTCTGGTTAATCTTCAGGTAGTAGTTAATCTTGAAATTTCCTCGCAATCTAAAGTTTAAGCCATTGTCTACGGTTTAAACTTCTACTGGTGGATATGCTCAGGTTACACTACAACATGAATATTGAGTTTAGTTCGAAAATTGTTTATTTTGTGTGTTTTTCGGTTTTCAAACCAAAAATTTCCAGTTTAAACTAAAGTTTCGATTTTAGATTATCATAAGTTTTACTGGAAGGTATAAAACTGGGTCTAAGTTGGGCCCTGATTTGGTAGCATTACCATACCTTATAGGTTTTACTCCGTTGTTTTCTGTATACAGTGGTACCAAGGATCGTGGTCCTTCTAAATACACCCTGGCAACTGGTCGTCCTGGTTTTTCAGTACTGCGTATTTTAATACAGCCTCGGAAATTTCTTTCCTGATTTGGTAACCTGGAAAAAATTATTACATTTAATGTAAAAAAGGATAAACGAAAATTTGTTTAAACGGTGCGGAGCGGCGTTGCCACGTTTATTTTTGTATGTCGCACGGATTTCAGCAAGACAAGACTTACTCTATTTGTATTCCTTTTATGTAGTACTTCGGACAAAACTGATCGTGTAATTAGGATCAAATTTCCTACAGGTAAGTCATTTGATCTGTTAATTATAGTTATACTCTAGCCTTGAAATGCATTAAACAAAAAAAAAATGAGGCAACATTATTGATTGAGATTGAGGTTTGAGTTATTAGAGTCCAAAACTTAAATTATTTAAATTTTAGTAAGTTAAAAATTATAGATCCGATATGTATATAAGTTAATAACAAAGCATTCTAATTTTTTATTTTTGCAATTAAAATGCACGTACATATATTTATTTGAATAGGTTTAGTCATTAAATAAATGAATTCCTACCTTAAAAGTACTCGCAACGCTCCTCGTGGGTACACCCATTTTATTTTTCCTGCTGAACATCTGAGGTATATCGGAGTCACTCCCTTGTCTGTAGATGGCTTTGACAAACCGCTGAAACAAAAAGAATAACGTTAACTTCATAGATATCTTACAAATTGAGTAATAAAAATTAGTAATCAAACGATATACATTTTAGTGGATCGAATTTTGTATGAACAAAACGTTATTGGCTAATTGATAGAATCAAAATAAGGTCACAGTAGGATTGGAAATAATGAAGTTTTAGTCTAAGGAAATAATACACTATAATTATTATATCGTTGAAGCTTTATTTGTGAAGTAGTTTTGATGCCATATCTGCGTGACTATGAGGAAAAAGAAAGTGTGTGAACAAAAATAATATTTCTTTTCCTACTGTAACATCGTTTTCAGTTGAGTATAGTATTCCATGAAGTTCGGCACACTCTGTATTATTAAAACAAATAATGATGATAAGGTACCATTTTATATTCTTAAACCAAGAGATGAGCAATTTTCTTGAAGTCAGAATTTATATTAGATTTATAATGCCATATTTGGTCAATATTCAGAAAACTCCTCATTTCAGTATGGTACTTTTTTCCCAATTTGGCTTAACATTTGTTCGATCTTGGCAAACTAATTGGTAGCGGTTCGGTCGTAAAACGGGCTGGTTCTCTTGTAAAGCCATTCGGAGGCTATCTTGTCCATTCCATTTAAGGTCGGAGAGAAAACAAAGACGGAAAAAATACTCGGAGGAGAACCCTCTGTCGCCAAATCCATTTAATACCCTGCCCACGTACCCATTGTTGTCCCAGCCCGCTCGCCACTAATGGTACAAACGAATATTTTATCTGGGACTCCGATACGAGCAACGCGCGGGCTGCGTTCCTCGATATATTTATTCGGCTTTTTAGGTGTCTCTCCGACGATAACCAGCTTATTATTATTAAATTCCCCGGATTCGACACATAGCAGTGGATATTTGTTGGGGCCGTATCGAAATAGCACACGACCGAATTAATTTTTAATTGAGTCAACCTTGGAGAATAGAAGTATTTTTATTTGAGAGTAACCGGCATATTATAGAGTTGTTACGTTTATTTGAAAGTGGTAGACAATAGTAAATGCATTATTATGATTAGTTTATACATCATCATCATCATCATTTTCAACTTATTCGACCATTTCCAATTATGGTGTAGTGTCCCTCACATACTCTCTTTGTAGTTGGGCCCATTGTTGTCTATTGTTGGCTATGCAGGCCCAAGTTATCCCTGCTAATTTCCTAATATCATGGTCCCATCTTAGCTTCGGTCTTCCTCTAGGTCTCTTAATTTCTCGTGGGTAACATGCTGAAATTTTTGTGGTCCATCTGTTGCCCGTTCATCCTACCAGGTGTCCTGCCCATTGCTATTTGATGGATTTGACTCTGCGGATGACATCTATTACCTGGGTCTTTTGTCGTATCCACTCTATTCTTTTATGGTCTCTCTTGGTTATTCCCAGCATATTTCGTTCCATTGAGCGTTGTGCGACCTGCAGTTTTCTTATGATGTCCGTTTTAAGTGTCCAAGTTTCGCATGGATAGGTCATGACTGGTGGTTTACATTGGTTGAATGTTTTCTTCTTTAGTTTATACATAGAAATAAAATATCTTCAAATTTTGAAATTTTATCTAAAGTTTTGATCAGATGTATCACTGATCCTTATCAAGTGTCAACTTATCTAAATCCAAAATTTGTAGACCTTATATACTAGAGCAAGGCATTCTCCCGTGATGAAAGTTGGGTTCAGTAAGATTGTCCGAAAACGCCAGCATTGGTACGTTACGTATATATAAGGGTTGCCATATTCTGGAAATTTTCTTACTGGGTTGCTAAAGATGTTATAATAGATTGATATAAAAACGGCTTCCTTAAATTTACGCTTTTTCCAATGAGGTTCTTTATTGAGAATTGGCGAGTTTTTGTTCATTTTATGTTGTGGTGCTTGGACTAGTGGTGGGAATTACGATTATTTTCAGTGAATCGAAACACGCGATTCAATTTCTTATAATGAATACTCTCTTTCGATTCCTTCATTTGAACAAACTACAAGAATCAAAGGTTTTCCTTGATTTAAGTAAAAACAATCTTCGGATTGTCACGGAGTTTCTAACAGGGCACTATCTCCTCAACGAACACCTCAGTAGGCTGAAGCTGAGAAACAACGGCGAATGCAGATTCTGTGGGGAAAATCGGGAAACACCAGAACACCTTATCACTGAGTGCACCACGCCGAGACGACGACCATTCGTGCCATGAACTTTGGTACGGCTGATGTCGAGGATGGAGAGCTGGCCTCTGTGGAGCCGTCTCAGATACTGGCTTCTGTTAAAGCCCTGAGACTGTATGATGAGTTATAACTCGTTATAACTCAAGAAAGGAGAACACATAATAGATCTGTAAGGTCGCGGTGATTAACTCCCCTCCTAAACAGCCTACATTCATTCTACATTCATTCTACATTCATTCTACAAGAAGAGCGGACAACAGATGGAAAACAAAAATTACAGCATATTACCCACGAGGAATTAAAAGACCTAGAAGAAGACCCAACTTGAGATGGGACCATGATATTAGGATATTATTAGGATAACTTGGGCCCGCATAGCCAACAATCGACAACAATGGGCCCAACTATATACAAAGATAGTATGAGAGAGAGGCTACACCATAATTGAAAATGGTTGAAGAAGCTGAAAATAATGATGATATAAAATTGGCATAATAGAACGTAAAATTTTATATTACTAAGATAATAATTAATTATCTATATTTCTATCATTGCTATTACTTATATTACAAACGTTTGAGTACCCAAGCCCATAGTACATAACTCTAATATTTATTTTTTAAACGAACCGTATTGTAAGCAATGAATCAATTCTCACGAATCTTTGAACGAGAAAGTCGTAGAAACGAACGATTCGCATTGTAATCCGATTCAATTCTTACGACACGCTTGAATTTTATGGTCACGATTCAATTGAACAAACCGTATTGTAAGCAATGAATCAATTCTCACCAAACTTTGAAAGAAAGAGCCGTAGAAAAGAGTCTTTTTTACAACTCATTCGCTCAAATTTTATGGATCCGTGCTGGCCACGATTCAATAATTGAACAAACCGTATTCTACGTAAGAGGTGAATCGAATCTCACGACTCATTTTTAATACTCGTTCAAATGAACGACTCGTTCAATGTTTGCCCACCTCCAGTTTGGACCACACATATGGTCTGCAATACCAGACTTCATTGTTTAACATCTTTGAGTATGTTTTTATGTTCTTTAAGCCTTATATGTATATAGAAGACGTTTGAAATTTCCAAGCGCACTCAACCGGGTAGATTATAGAGTTTCACACATTATAGATCATTTTCTTTAGTGTGATCTCTTGTGAGGAGGACAGTTCATAGAATTTCCGTATGTCCATGTGCATTTAAAAATGTGTCTTTCAAAAATGTATTTATAGTGGTTACAGGACACAAATTTTTGACATTAAAAAAAATTTACATATTTAAAATGGTTTAGTAAATTTAACTATCCAACGCGGGAGTAGTATGACTAGTAATGCTTCTTTGGAGTATGAATCATGAGTAGCTTGATTTAGTAATTCTGCCTAATTTGTTTTGCTGCTGCAAAAGCTGCTGACAAGCTGGCTTCCATTTGGTTTTTACGCAGTGGTCTTTTATATAAAATTAACTTTTTCTCTTTCAGTGGTGAAATACCTAGGCTTTTTTCATGAAACCAACCCACGACAGTGTTATAGACATTATTCTGGACTCTAGTTGACTGGAATTTACTGCCCATTGTTTCAGTTTTATTGTTATTTCTTGTAATGGTCGAAAGTAAATCGAAATAATAAGGAACACGGCCTTTTGGCGTGTGCTGTTGGCTCGATATACTTACTATACGCCGCGAACGAGTCGCGTGGGCAGCAAAAGCGGTGCAAAGGCGGTTACGAAGAACGATTTTTTGAAAGATAGAGGGCATGTAGGTGTCGAAGAAAGCGCGTGCGTATATATAGACCTTTGTCTTGGGAGGTATTTTATTACCACGATTTACAGAAGCTGTAACAAACCTCCGATGGCGATTGAGTTTCTTTTTGATGCTTGTCTTTGTTGTTTACTGGTTGTTGGTGACTGTTTGTATACTCAATCGATGAACAATATTTATAATACAGTTTTAAATAAGTACAGTCTCTTAATTAAGAGACCTAGAAGAAGACCAAACGACCAAACTTGAGATGGGATCGTGATATGAGGAAATTAGCAGGGATAACTTGGGCCCGCACAGCCCACAATATTCAACAAAGGGCTCAACTACAAAGAGAGTATCAGTATAGTATGAAGTACAGTAGGTCTTAAAAGAAGTAGGTAACTTGTGGGTCTCTTGTTGTGTTTATTTTTCTATTAATAATAATAATAATAGCTCCCGTACATAGCGTTTAACGCCTTGGGAGTAGCAAAGTAAAGCTTGCCATGCTAGAGCCGTTCGGTATACAAGGAAGGTAATGTGGCTGGCACTACGCTTCAACCGCCTGTTATTACCTCAGGATTGTGAATACCAAGTACTCATTTAAGGTTGAGTCGACCTAGGTAACCAAGGAAGTGGTATTTCTATTATCTTAATTAAATCGCGGATAGATGAAAACCGCAATGACAGTAGGCATTAGGGTTTTCGGAACCGTAGCTGTTTTGATATATCTTCAAAATATTATTTAGGTTGCCTACCCCTCAGACAAAGATTATCCCAGATATTTTAATTTTTATGATTTTGCGTCAGTAAATCTTTATTATTTGAAAAAATCTAGGTGGCTGTGTTATATACTTTTTGTTAATTTAACAAAAATTAAAGGTTGTAGAGTAAAATACTCAACGGTAATAAAAAGATACACGTTTAAAACATATTTTAATTATTACAGAATTAAAACTAGATATAAGCCTATAATTATGCGACAAAAATTAGCTAGATGAAATCAAATGCTCAAAATGCTTCCTTTCCTATTAATTGCATAAAATGATTGTCTTTTCAAAAGGATCTTTTCATTTTAAAAGGCATTATGTGGAGTTCTACCTCGAAAAGCAGCTACAATAATTTCTCTGATGTTGTCGACACTAGTTAGTCGAGTTTTGTAAACACTGTCTTTAACATATCCCCATAAAAAAAACAGACTAGATAAAATCAGGAGCATTTAAGTATTCTATTAATTGGTGAATACACACTGCATTCACCAACTAATAGAATTATATCAATTCTTTCTGATGTAGGATAAGTTTGCATTTTCGGTAAATTTCTGAGAATTTTTTTTGTTTTAACTGATACAAAATGATAACTAGTTGTTAAAGTTGGACTAATTAGACAGCTATGTTGAAGTAACGTCAGACATATCACAGCCACCTAGATTTTATCAAATAATAAAGATCTACTCAGATCAAATCATGTAAATGAAAATATCTACGAAAATCTTTGTTTGAGGGGTAGGCAACCCTAATAGTATTTTGAAGAGAAATAAATTCTCCATTGAATATCGAAATAATATACTGGGTGTTCCATTTAAAATAAGAGAGTAACATGCTTTTAAAGGTGACCAATGTTCAATATTAATTTTGTCTCACCCTGTATAACTTTTTGGATCAAGTTTTAATTTGATTTAAAGTACAATAGTTAATTTAATTACATATTGGGTCATACCAGGTAAATTCCAATTTAGGTAGCTTTTATTGTAATTTAAAAATTGTTCTGTATTTCTAGAAAATGTTAAATATGTCAAAAACTTTACATTTTAGTCATATACTTCTCTTATAAAACTCACCATTATTTTTCTCGCAGAATCCGAAAATCAATTAATATATAGGATGTTCCATTACAAAAAACATAACTTTGTATATACCTTTTTTAGGGACACCCTGTAGAACTTCCTATATTTTTAAAAAGTGCTCTGAATTAACCTACATATGCTCACAAAATTTCATTTCAATACAAACTGTCATTCTCCTTGGAGCCTCCGCGGCGTATGAGAGGCGTCATCCTGTATTGTGATAAACTATAAACTAGTGTTTTATTTTGCTGCTGTTATCATCAAAAGTTCCAACCTCAACTGTATGTAGGAGGCCTTTTAGAGACAGATTCAAACCTCTGTTGCTTTTTGCACTTTTATTAGATGTAATATATCATTGGCCTTCCAGACAATGAATAATAATTAAGAAAAAAATTCCCCTATATACCAACAGAGCCCTTATATTTTTCCAAGGTTGCAACACAAAAAAAATTGTACTTCTTCATTAAAAATTATAAAAAGATGTACTGCGTATTGGTAATGCACCAAATCCTGTTCCTTTTTCAACCTACATATCACAATCAAACGCCTTCTTTAACAAGCTACTGCAGAAATTATTCCAAAAATTGTTCTAATATAACGAGAGCAATAAAAGCCAAACCTACGTTTATTAAAATTGTCGTTTGGTAAATTGTCGCTGTTTTGGCGAGAAACAAAAATAGAAATTGCGCAATGGGCCTATTAAAAACAGACACGAAATGGTGATATTAATCATAAAAGAAAAGAAATATAAAACTGGCTATGCAAATTGTTATGTTTCAGCGCCATACTTGAGACAAAAGTAAGTTTATTGTTACTTATTATGTGGTGTAAAGGAGAAGGAAATATTTAATTCTTTAAAGTACGTTATTGAATACAGAGTATGTGTTATATTGATTTTAATATTTATTAACCGTTAACTAGTTGCAAAAGTTAAAAGTTTGTTAACTTTTTCTAATAATTGAAAATTGCTACCACTAATTTTGACGTTCTAATTTCTTACATTAAAATTAGAGAAACAAACTTCTACACTAATTGAAACCACTAATTTATTCTACTAATTTCGAGAGTTAATATAATAATATGTTGTTACAGTAATAGCAACTTTTTTCCTTGTAGCCAAGAGATATTTTTGAACTAAAAAAAAACTTAAATATTTTTTTTTAGGGACTAGTATTGATTGAAAATGTAGTTAAAATTTGGAGTAAGTTTTTTTTAAAATCTAGCTTAAATAATTCAACTGTATGAAAGTAATTTTAATGTAAGTTATGGAGTGGTACTTCGTGGGTTAACAATATCTTTATCAAAATCCATTAAAGTTCTTAGCGTTCCAACCTGATATCAGCTTTTTAAGAAAAAAAGTAATTGACTCTGCGTAGGACCGATACAATATCGGATACGGGTCTATATACACACATACATGTTGCTGACCCAGCCTTATAGGTGCTACAGTACCATGTTTGGTACCAGATTACGTACGTGCCCTATCGTAAAAACGGCGTTATACAACTTGGGGAGCAAAAGTCCGTAAGTTATGCGTTTTTAGTGTTCCGCAAGTAAAAAGCCGCAACGATTTCTTCGAGCTTATTGAACCTATAGTGCTTTTATTGACAAAAGCTATAGATTTTATATTTATCTTATAAACAAAAAGCGATAGAGTAATGCAAAGTTATGAGAGTATTACTATTAACATATATTATCTGCTATACCGGGTGCGTCTCAAAAGTGGCTCACCCCTATAACTT
The DNA here is from genome assembly GCF_002938485.1 of Sitophilus oryzae. Classification (NCBI taxonomy): domain Eukaryota; kingdom Metazoa; phylum Arthropoda; class Insecta; order Coleoptera; family Curculionidae; genus Sitophilus; species Sitophilus oryzae. The sequence continues at coordinate 1,222,220 of NW_022146187.1, read as the reverse complement.
TTTTATCTTTTCAGATAAAAAACGATATTTGGTATATTAGTATATGACATAAATTGGGATAGATTGATGCATTCAATAGTTTTTATCACTTCCTGTTTCACCGGAAATGACTACTACTTTTGATTTTTAAATGGCACCCCCGGTATATTTTTACTTTATTCGACTTTATTCGATAGAAAATGATATTCTGAATAGAATGATGTATCATATGTCAAATTTTGACATTCTCGCTTAATAAAAAATCGTATTTTAAATTTCAATCTAGTAGGCTATGTTAAAAATACTAATTCTTAATCAAGGAGCCTTGGAAAAATAGATTCGATCGTCTAATGTTTTTAGTGTCTTGTCCTGGCCGGTTAAAAAATGCCCAAATCGTATTTTTAATCGTATCTCAATTTTTTCAAATGGAACGAGGGTGGCTCATTAGCATATTTCGAAAAAACATTTTTTTACGAATAATTTGATACCACACACTTGGTATTTCAAGTGAAATTTTCGTTATGAACCGCAAGTTATAATTTCAAATAAACCATATGCGAAAATGTTAAAAGTTGACATATGATATGTCATTCTATTCAGAGTGTTATTTTTTTATCGAATAAAGTAAAAAACTACCGAGGGTGCCATTTAAAAATCAAAAGTTGTAGTCATTTCCGGTGAAACAGGAAGTGACCGAAAACTATTGAATACGTCAATCAATCCCAATTTATGTCAAATACTAACATACCAAATCTTGTTATTTTATCTGAAAAAATAAAAAAGTTATAGGAGTGTGCCACTTTTGAGACGCACCCGGTATTGTTTCAATGTTTTAAAATGAGTGGATTGGGTTGATATAGGCTACCACTTATTCTTACTAAATTTAAATGAAAATATAATAACTACTGGAGAAAAATAAATTTGGAAAGTCTAATTTATTTAGAAAATTTTTTATTTTTTTTGAAAAAAAAAGATAAACTTCTTGTGTGAAACTTCTTTACGCGCGATGGGAGTAAAAATTCAAGGCCGCGACACACGAGCTAGCGTCAGAAAAATGGTAACTTGGGAGCGTCGTAACTCGGGCCCTATGTGTGCTAGGGGGCTGAAACTCGGAATGTAAATGGGGTTCGAAGAGCCCCATCTTTTCAAGATATTTTGACAATTTACCAATTTTTACGACAGATCCTCCAGCCTCCACCTCACGGGTATCTCAGTTGGAGACAAGCTCCTCGACTGTGAAGGGTACGGAGAGCTAAATCCCAATCGTGGAAGGGTGTATACTCTCGTAAGAGCTAGATGTCCACTCCTTGGAGGATGAACATCTGTTGTCCGAGGAAGATGGTACCCCCTATGGCCCTGTCCCCCCTACAACAGGAAGATCCCCATGTATGATGAGTTATAACTCAAGGAAGGGGAACCCAATAGAGATCTTTAAGGTCGCGGTTTTCTACATTCTACGTTTTACATGTTGAATTCGATTCGATTTTTACAAGTCATAAAGAAATGAAATGCAGTCTTTAAAATTCTAGGTAAATATACATGTGTAACTGCAAATGTTTCTTATCGACAACACATCTGTAAAACGCCCTATTTTATTTTCTACGTTTTCAAACAAACAGATCTTTTAGAAATTTATAGACATCCCTAGATAAGATAACATAGTTCTGAAAGATAAGTTATGAGGCACCTGCTTCAGTTCCGTACTTATTTCCTTCAACCATGAAATAGTTAAACAAAATTTAGCACGTAAAATAAGAGACTTGTAGAGTAGTAGAGAAAAAAAAACAGAGCTACTATATAAGGCTACTATCTTGCGATTAAATACATAATTCTATAAAATAGAGAATATATTTTCAAGGCACGTTTTATTAGCCCAGAACCACAAAAATGAATAGCACTTATGTTAGTTTTTATTAGTTTGACAATATTTTGTGATATACCGAACTTAATCGAATTATAATAAAAGACAGAACCTTATTTAATAATATAATATTTTCCAAAATAACGAAACACGTTACTGCGTATTTTCACATTTTCAGGTAGGTACAGCTGATAAATCATGTTTGCCAAACCAGCTTGTAATTTAGTGTCCTCTTAGGCCATCTTAAAACGCTCCGTTGACAGATTAGGGGTGAAAATAACGAGGGTTGAGGCCGATAAAGTCGACATTTTTGCTCTTTCAGATACCAGATAGTAGGAATATGCTTTTCATAAATACATCGATACACAATTCGATACACTATATAAGCAATCTTTCTTCATATTTAGTAGATATTATTTTATTTCGTATTTTTTAATAAAATTAACCTAATTTTTTTTAACTAATTAATTTATAATTATTTTAAATAAAATATAACGAATAACTAAAATAACAAAGATACAACAAAATAGCACTAATTCGTATAAATACACCAACAATTTTAAATTTGGAAGCGTTTTTTGCTAATGATTTTAGTTTAATGATCTGTTGATGATGCTAACTTAGTTTAAGGAATTTAAATTAAAATTTAAAAATTAATCTTTATATTCCAGAATAGATAAGAATGTTACCGTAGATACTAATGTCTAAAAAAGGTTTTTTAGTGAGCACAAATATCTAACAGATTGATATTGGCCGTTCTTAAACTTCAAGAAGATATTTTGAATTTCATCTTTATTTTGATCAAATGAGTTGTTTTCAGTGGAGACTTCGTACCAGTCAAGAAATGAAAGGCCAAAATTCCTTGGTGCTGGTTTTGCAGTCTATAAGTGGTCTTGGTCTTGCAGGGTCCAGTCTTGCTGCAAGACTCTTGCAAGTCTTTAGCTTCAAATCCTTAGCACACAACAGTTTGCAAAACGCCAATTTCAGATCGAGTTTTCCGTGTGTCAAACTGGTAACTCGTATCTAGGCTAGTCGTAGAAAAAAAACTTTTATTAGATTTTAGCATAATATATATTCGTTGGCAATAGTTTGGGAGAATTTGTTTTTATTATTTTTTATTTAATAAATGACAGGGGGAGGGGCAAGAGTTTGGCATGCTGGGTGTTGGTCTTGACCTTCCGTAAATCTTAGACTGGTCGGTCTTGCACAAAAAGTAAGATGAAGACCCATCTTGCTCATCACTAATCCAAATTAGAAAGAAATATATATTTTATATAATCTTGTATCGATACCCTTTTTGAAAATATCGATATTATTCTGACCTCTCTACCCGGCAGTACTAGAGAGCTGTTTATTCTAAATGGAGACACGGGCCCAAAACAGATAAAGCAGAAAGCGTCCTTTAGGTAGAGACCCTCGATAGATTCGTCTGATGGACCGAAAATTGCTTCTTTGTGCTCGTCGTGTCTTTTAGTCAGACGCAAATGCGTTTTTAATTACGTGGGCGTTTGAAAGTAAAAAGAAAAGAACTGAAAACTGGGTGTTCGAAATTATTACTTTGCGAAAAAACATTTTTTGTTTTATAATTGAGGGTCACTTAATTTTCAGACGTTTTAAAAATATGCTTTAAAGACATAAATCTTTTGCCGGCAATCTTCTGTCTTTTACTGCCCAAATTATCTTCATCATCTCGAAGTGATTTTATCAAATTTTTATGCATTTGCCTTGCAAAAACTTCGTATACATGATGTCTTTTGTATAATAACATTTTTTTTCTTCCAATAATTAAAGTTATATTAATTTATTATAGAAAGTAAAGTTTCATTTAGAGTCTCGCAATTAGTGGTTTCAATTACACTCTATACTTTTTTAGTTTACGATCATTCACAATGTCTTAAAAACACAATTAAAATTAATAGAATATCCTAGCAACAGGTTGCGGTAGTCAGTTGTATCCATAAGGAAAGTCTAATATTTAGCTTATAGAAAATTTTGAAGTATAATTAGTGGAAAAGATAAATGTTTGTAAAGTTTTTCCATTAACTGAACTACTACTACCACTAATTTTGACGTTGTGAATGCTTACATTGTTATTAGAGAAACAAACTTCTACGCTAATTGAAACCACTAATTCATTGCACTAATTTTGATGATTTTCGCAATTAGTGAACTAAATTAGTGGTTTCAATTAGCGTAGAAGTTTGTTCCTTTAATTTCAATGTAAGCATTCAGAACATCCAAATTAGTGGTAGACATTTTCAATTAGTAGAAAAAGTTATCAAACTTTTAACTTTTCCATTAATTATACTTCAAAATTTGCGAGAAATTTCATTTTGTCTTTTAACTATCTTCTGTCAAGAGAAATTGTGGTTAGAAATCAAAAGTTGATTGTTTTATAAGCTAAATATTAGGCTTTCTCTATGGATACAACATACAACTTAATACTGCAAGCTGTTGCTAGGATATTCTATTCATTTTAATTGTGTTTTTTAAACATTGTGAATGGTACAAATATGTAAAAAAACAAAATAAAATAAGTGTTTAAGGGTTTTTTCGGAAACTTGACCGTTTTTTAAATAAAAAATATTGTAATATTTGAGGGGTGGTCTCACCTCCTTGGAACTGGAATTTCGAAAAATCCCTTCTTATTGAACCTCTACACCCTAGAATCAACCTGTATGCCAAAATTGAGCTTCTTACGTTGAGAAGTTTGAGCAGCATCGTGATTAATCAGTGAGTCACTTAAGGATTTTATATATTAGTATAGATAGATATGCTGCTGCTGGAAATTATAAGCAACATGTGGTAGTTTGAAAATTAATAGTCCATGTTTAATGACAATTATAAAGACCTTTTTAAAATTCCAGACACAAAATTGTTTGTTATAAAATCTGATATTTAAACAAAACCTTCGGTCGGTAGCGAGTAGCAAACATGTGTGTTTAAAATATAGCAGGCCAAATAATAGCCCGTTATACCAGAAGTATTATGTCTTTTTCTTGAAATTTTTGTATCTCAGAGACCCGGGACGCCCACATGGTCCTACTAAAAATCCTCATTTAACGGGTTCTTACTGTTTTACGTTTGTTCTTCGGCCGTACGAGAGGCAGAGTGCCAGCGGCAGGCGTGGGCAAGGTACCACAGTACCACCAACTCGCCCGAGTGCAGCTATTGTTATGCCGGAACCCACGCCGAGGGCACACACTCGACTCGAAACAGACGAAAAAACGAAGGTTAAAGAAATATAACAAGGAAAATATTACGGTGTGGCTCATTTGAATAGGCGCCACGTCATGGTTAAAGGGTTTTAAAGACGTTGAAGTGAGTTGTGCGAAGAGGTATTCAAGATATATGTTGAATATAATCATAACCCTACGCATAATCAACTAAGGATCGATCAACGGTGATTGAAATAGTTGGTTGCTCTGATTTTGCTTTTTTGGTTGGCAATAAATTTAAGAAATTCGATTATTTAAAAAGCTGTTGTATAGCATCAAAACAAACCAAACACTAAATACTATTAATTATTAGCGAACAAATTAGCTAAGAAAATGAAGTCCTCCTACTCTTGGGCCCACCAAGGGATAGAAGATAATGAAAAAAACAAACGATCTAGCTAGGAAAGGAGCGAACACTCTATTAAATGGACCAGAACTGTTCTGCCTCCCAAGTGGAAACCAACTTAAAGCAAAACTGAAGAACCTGGAAGATTCCATCCGTACCCTGGAATGGAACTTATCCAATGGTCTGAGATACTTGAAGAAATTCCTCAGGACTTACGACCAAGAAAAATTAAACATTTTCTTAGATTCAAATAAGAACAAACTTCGGATTGTTACAAAGCTCTTAACATGACACTGTCACATCAATGAACACTTCAGTAACACTCATCACTGAGTGCTACAACTGATATCAAAGATGGAGAACCAACCTCTGTAAAATCGTCTCAGACACTGGCTTTTGTCAAAACCCTGAGACTGTATGTATGATGAGTTATAACTCAAGAAAGGGGGACACAATAGATCTATAAGGTTGCGGTGATTATCTTCCCCCCTCCCAAACAATCTACAACTTACAAGATTAATTATTTTACGAAATACAACAAGAATAAAAATAGTAGAGGAAAAGTAATCTAAGACTCTATGAAGCAAACAGGACATCAAATAGCATTACAAGAAAACACAGGGGAGCAAATGAACGAATAATATGCAAGGGAGATATTGTAATTAACAGTATATTGGTTTAAAATTTTTTGAGGTGACTATTGGCCTGTCCTACTATAAATTTTTCATATCTCTAGAGTGGTCCTCTTCTGATCTCTAGGTTACATTCCCCAGTCATATCTTTTAAGAAGTCTAGTAACTTGGAGCCTAAACTCTCCATGTAACTCTTTGTCAATGGCTTATTATTGCCTAATACAAAGAACCGCACCTTTGACAGACTGTCGTACATAAAATTTGTTTTGTCGTTACTTCTTCCCAACTAGCATTTATAGTGGCAGATACGTAACTGCTACTATCAAAGCCACCACAAAGTGGGCGTTGACCATCGGCGGCTACGTCGTAGTATACTCGTAGCTGCTAAGTAACTGCGGCAAAAATGGGAAAAGATTTTAAGTAGCCGGGTAGTGTCTTGAGTAGTTTTTGCCACTAAAAGAGTTACTATGATGTGTTACTATAAAGTAGCCTACTGGTGAATGCGACTTATCTGTTACGAAGCTGCCTAGTCGCGGCTTCGTGGCAGCCAAGTGTTATCCACCAATATGTGGAACTTTCGTTAAGCTGTTAAAGTTTATTCGCAGCGACCTCTTCATGCAATTTCACATTTCATAAAAATAAATGTCATGATGGAAAATAATTATGGAAGCATTTATTATTTTTTCGTTATTTACCCTGAGATTTTAACGCCTTTTTTAGGTAAATTCCAGAACGCAATCGACTTTACTGAAAAAATAACCATATAAACCCATTATTTTAGGTTTTATATGACAAAATTTCGAGCGCCTCTCAAAATATTTCAAATTATTATATTATTTACAATGGAAACTCATGTAGTAATTAAAAAATAATAATAATTTGCTTGAAACTGGGGTCAAACTTTAAAATATTAGTCCACCGTCAGAAATATCAAAATAGCTAAGGAAAAAAGCTTTAATCTAGGTATATTTAGCTTGAAAACGCATAACGTTTGAACCATTTGGCTGTTCGTCTAAAAAGTCATGAAAAAAATATGGCCGTTTAATGGGAAAAATACTTTACAGTTCCATATACTGCCACAAAGTACCGGGAACAATAACATATTAGGCCAACCGTTTGGATCTTTAAAATTTTCGGATGGATAAAGTGACAATTGTAGCTACCCAAAGGCGACTTTATAGAAACAATAACTTTTTTGGAACTACATGGTCAATGATTCTTTGGAACCATAAAGTGATTTTTTCCAAGAAAGTTCCCTGCGCCACTTAATTGGAGCGTATGCTACACCGATCACCTAGGTAACGTTCCGCCTTATTCTTTGAAGTTCCCATTTGGCGACGCGACGACGCTAATATGCCAATTCAATACAGAATAAGACGGCATTAAATTTTTATTAAGCTTTTTATTAATCTTTTTATTTACCTTAGGCATTTTACAAAATTTTAATAAAGCTTAGAAGCAAGTAAAAAAAAACACTAAAACAGAGCAGCACACGATGCAATCTGAAGCAATAACATTTATTTGGGTATATCCCCGTGACTTTTTAGTGGCAATGGATGAGCGACGGCTACTTTATAGTGACTTAGGAAGGTAGCAGTAATCATTTTGCTACTTTCAATGCTACTATAAATTAGAAGTAACTAGGTGTCGTAGCCGCGATTACCCCGTAACTTAAATTGTTACTATAAAGTAACAAAACTTAATGGAGGCATTATGGTAGCACTTGTTAGTAACCCCTACCGTCTTTTATGGTTTCATATTAGAAGATTCGGGTAGTTCCAGTCACTTCTTTAAATTACATGTTGGCGACTTGCAATCGGGGTGTTTATTTTCCACTTTTATGGTAGGTAGACACCAACCGGTTACTCTCGAAATATACTTGGTGAATTTATACTGGTGAATTTATACACCAATCTAAAGATTTGATGGCCATCCACTTTTTAACGGTGTACTTAACAAAGCTGAATTCGTTGATGATAATGATAATGTTGAACAAGACAGAAGCTATGTCTAGTTGAAAGAAGTTGAAGAAGCTAAATATGTCTTAGTTGAAAGATATGTTTAAATGTCATGTGTCTGTACTTTATTTCTATGTAATGATTTTCATTTATTATTGAAGAAACCTCGTGAAGTAATATTTTCTCCATGTGACAAAATTGCGAAAGACTTGCAAACCAGATCGCCCTGTATCCTGCGTCGCACATATATAGCTGGCGGCCGTAACAGTTATTCTATAAACGGACACACTCGATATGTTACGATTACGATTACTCTCGGCGGTCCAAAGATACTAGATATAAAGAAAGTAAACCCGTGGCCGGCACAAACGAGGTCGCCGCAATGGACATGCAACGCAATAATAATAATAATAAGGCGGTGGTACTGGTACCAGATCACGGGTACGTGCGGTATATATTTTATAAATAGCGCGGAGTAAGGACCGCGATCGATCGGGATAAAGGTTGTTCGTGGAAAGGAAAAAATGAGGTAATCGAATAGGCAAGGACGAGGATAATTATAGGTAATTGCTTGTAAAGCTTTTAAGTCTTACCGATTTATTAATAAAATGGTATTGGTTTATACGAGGGCTCTTTTTTATATTTTGCATATAGAGATAGAAAAAAAACAGTAGATAACTTTTAAACACTATTGATTTTCGAAGAATTAAGTTTGCATCCTTAACAATTCTGCAAGCAGTTATCCCTGCGTTTTTGAAGGCGCTGGATGCATCTTCTGGGGACTTGAACCTTTGATCACTCAGTTCATTCTAAATTTTTGGAAAAGTAAAAAGTCATTTGGACTTAGGTCAGGACTCTATGGAGGATGGTCCAACAATTCTGTTTTCTTGCTTTAAAAACCCAATTGATTTTCGACCTGTGCTTTAACTTGCATTACTGCCCTGGCTGCGTCAGGGCGGGCCAATTTGTGCTGGGTGCCAGGTCACAGTAAAGGTTGATTCTCACTATACCTTCCGTTTCCATTCCATATCCATTCCATATCCGTTTCTATCCGTAAGCGTCCGATTCGTATTAGTTCCATACTATTTATTATACAATTTATATCATTACGAAAGTTTTATTTTAAACATTTGTATTTTTTGAAAAAGGTAATAAATTTAATTAAGAGGTGAAAGAATAAATATCAGCAAAATTTTAACAAAGCTGGTACAAATGTAAGAACTTGACAACGCTGTTCCGATACGCTTCAGTCCGTCCGTCAAAAAAATGTATGGAAGGAAACTTTGAATAAGAACACTAAGGAAGGAGCATAATGCTATCCATGTATTCATGCATGCTGGGCGGAAAAAGGACTCTAGGGTGGGGATCCTTGACAGTTCTGTTTGACGATTCATTTGACACATTTGAATTTGATTTGAAATTTTGTGGATTTTTATGTTATTTATTATTTATTCTACTACTGATAGTTGTATAAAGGTAGTAAATCTAGATGGAAATTGTGGCAGAACTTAAATTAACAGTGACACTATCGCGATTTATCGAAAAAGACTCTAAAATAGTTGGTTGTGTGGCATTTGGTGATCTCGGCTATTGAAATGTAGTGAAAATTTGGAATTTCTTTAAATTATTTTTTTCGTAGAAAAGTGGTTCATCCAACAATTTTTTTTCTTTAAACCTTTTCCAGTAAGTGACTATATAATATATACATACGTGTAGTAAACCGATCATTTATAAAATTCACTTAAATTAACTAATTATATATTTTTTCTTGCATTTTTGCTTTTATTTACTACTTGTCAAAGATTAGATGTCAAAGAATTTAGATACGTCAATTTGACTTACCTGCTTCAGTAGCGTATCGGATGTAAATAATTATTAAAAATTATGTATTTTTATTATAATAATATGTTTTTATAACAATTGTAATAACTACCAACATTTATTCACAACGTAAAATAAAAAAACAAATTATTGAGTCTACCCCACGTCTACCCTACATTATAGTTTTAGATATTTTAAATTAAATTAGAACGCACTTGATAAACCGGAATTTAAGTCGGCCATATTTGCGTCCCATCGAGGTGGACCTAAGATTTTTGATATGCTCCTTCCTTAGTCTTTTTATTCAAAGGAAGGAAAGGATATTGAACGGAAGGGACAGGGAACAGATAGTGTGCATTGTCCTATTCAGTTACATGATATAATATTTTATGTAAACGGAAGGAAAAAGGAAAGGAGCTGATATGGAAGGTATAGTGAGAATCAACCTTAATGTGGTGGACAGGCAAGAAATTGACAGACTCACCAAAGAGGGTTCCAGAGGGGAGGTCATGACCCACTACTTGTGACGATCAACAAACTGAAGGAAGCTATAGGAACTTTAAAACTTTAGGGTACGGTTTTTTGGAGGGACTAGAGAAAGCAGCAGAAGTCAACATCACCGATATCGAGAACTTTGCAGAGCTGGAAGTGCTTTAACGCAAAGAAAGAATGAGAGGAATGTTTGGTACAATAATACAGGAGTATCGCAATGTGCCCAAAGCTTCCGAGTGAGGGATCAAACAGGATCACAAACCCCAGCAACCTAACCTAACCTATACCGGCCCTTCTTGCTACGGGACACTTGAGTAATTTAATTTTGTGTTTGTTGGTCTTCTCCACTCTATCCTCATTTGGTATCTGTTTGATATTCCAAGTCGGTATTCCACTCGGTAGATTTTTGTACAACCTGGAAGATCGCTGTAATGTTATATGTAACATTATATTGGGAATGTCACCAATGTTCATTTCCAAGCTAACTGGACGCCGTTTATTTTCAATCACATGGTATTTTCTCCTCTGAACACATTTATACAAAAATTGCAATGCACATCGCAATAATAAATTAAGTACTAAAATTAATAAAATTAATTTTCATCAGTTACGTATTTTTTCTTACTTCGTTGTTTTTATATTAAGTTAATAAAACGATCATGACATGAATTAATTATGTACTCCTTTTTAAAATATACGGCATAAAAGACGAAGAAAGGTTTATCTTCTTAAATATATAAATTGCTTGTCCAAAATTATCAACAATTTGTCGACATTTGTAATTGGGATTTTTAAAAACGGCTTTCTCTTAGCGCTGTCCTTTTTCGAAACTGTCCTTTTAAGATACCGTATCTACGTAACAAGACTAATAACAATAATTAATTATGCACTTACGTTATTGATATATAAGTACATATGAAATATGTATTTTCTCTTTGCAACAATTGCGAAATGAAACCAGAATTCTCTTTAAGTGAAAAAGCTTATTTTAAATGTTATTTCAATAAAAATCTGCTCTTTTATGTAGTGTCAGTTTGCTTTAAATATTTTTTTTATTATCTGATCGTTTTCATCGTTTCAGTTAGATGTATGTTTGCAGGCTTATGTTTACCTTGATTTTCGAGGCTTATGTTTACCTTCTTTTTTTAGTACCTATCTATTAAATTTTGGTTTTTTAAGTTTAATAGAAGCCGTTATTTCTCAGCTTCAATCTACTGAAGTGTTTGTTAAGGAGACAGTGTCCTGTTAGAAACCCCGTGACAATCCGAAGATTGTTTTTAAAGTTTGCTTTTTCATTGCCTTCTATCTCTTGGTGAGCAGGTTCCACAGAGTAGGAGGACTTTATTTTCTTTGCCTAATTTCTTCAGCTTCTCTAGGCATTCTTTAACCAACTTCGAATTGATGGTTACTGAGTTGATTGCTTTTAGTGCTGCTTGACTATCGGATACGATGGCTATTTCCTGTTTTGGTTAGTTCCTATCTAAGATAAATTGTACGCATCTTTCGATAGCGTAGATTTTTGCTTAAAGGATGCCCTTTGGTTCCGAGTAATTAGTTTTCGGCCCAAATATTTTCAATACCTGTCCCTGCTGTGGTTCGAAGCATCAGGATACCACGTGTATAACTTTCGTTGCACGTCATCAATGACACCATGCGTCGTCTTATGGAGTTTGCTGGTGGTCGTATTATGATGTGCAACCAAAGTTATTTTAATTTCCCTATATATGGTCTTTTACATGCTGAGCAAACGTTTCTCTCTTTCAATCCTTTTTATTGCTCAATACTACAGTGAGGTGTTTGTACTCAAAGTTGTACACTCTTGGTATGTTCTTGGTATATCCACTGGGAGTCCGAGGAGTGGAAGTTTCTTTTTGAGGGTGTTCCAAGCTCTTGAGCAGAAAATTATAGCAGTACTGTTTCCGTCAATGACCATTCCAATCATTGTCGCATTGGCATATCTACCAACGACAATATACAGTGGTGCTAGGTCTAGAATGACCTCCATTTTTGCTGTTGGGCATGTGCTCATGGCACCTATGATGCAGATGCATACCAGTCTCCGCACAGGTTTTGCCTTGCTGTACGTTGCTCTAATTTTGTGTACTAAGCAACTGATCCATAAGTAATCATGGGTCTTAAATCATGGTACATATCCAGCGCAAAATGTTAAGGGCGCAGCCCAATCTGTTTCCCGCCAATCTACTGCATATCATGAGAGCCTTTGTGGCTTTGCCGGTAATGTTCTTAATATGCCTCTTCCATAGAAGTAATGGTGGGTAGCTTTTTACTTGCAAACAAATTGGCGTGACTAAAAAATATTTTAATATTCTACAATATCCTACTTCGTATAAAAGAAAACCCTGCAACTGTTGAGCACCGTGTATATTCTATTTAAGGAAATGCGTTTTTTACTAGCTCATATTAGATCGGTGATAAAAAGTTCGTAACGTAAACAGTAATTCAGATCTATTTCATGGTTGGATGTAAGTGAATGTGCACTTTCGACTGCCAGGCCGAACAGTTCCTTTATCTCAGAAACGTTCCTATAGTAACTATAATGAATAGCGGTTCCGACATAAAAAATAGTAAAAGTCGCCAATGAAAAATAAAACGAAATATATGCAAATCGTGTTTGTTGGGTGCGCTTTGATTACATTTACTTACTGTATAATATGTTAAATAATATCCTTATAATATAAAACACTCGGTATTTTCAAGGAGAATTTTATGGTTTTAATTTACAAATTTATATTTTTATTTATGCGGCGCTTGAATTGTAAATAATTTATTACAAACTGGGTGGATAGACAGTTAAGTTTTATTTTATTTTAATAATGATAACTTGTTGTCTTTCTTAACTGTATTGTCTAACAGGAATGCAGAAATTTATTACAAAGCACCCACCCACCAAATAAAGAAAACAATTATTTTGTTTATGCTGTTACGAAGGAGGCTTTTTCTCAGTAACTCAGTAAGTTATTATTTTATTTTCTGGGCAAATCATTTTTTTGAATAATGGTGGTTTTACTTCTATACAGTGTGACGTATTGTTCAGAAAAAATCTATACCAAATTTCCTCTTTTAGTTTTTGAATTCCGAACTGTATTCCGGAAACTTCGGCAGCATATTCTGCAGATAAAAATAAGTAAAACAGTTTGCATACATTCATGTCTTAAAATGCTTAGTTTTGGAGATACAGGTGTAGAAGTTTGAGTGAAAAATGGTGTCTAGGAGTTTTGACATGAAATTTGATTTTGATGTCAATATGGCTCCTACAGGTAGAGGGCGTCACCTACATAATGTTTTAACTGTTTTGAAGCGTAATAACTTTTTGTCTGTACCTGTATAAAACTATCGAGAGAAAAATATACATCTTCACTTTTTACGTAAAAATATCTTTGTAAAAATCGCTACGAGCAACCGTTCTCAAGATATTTAGAATGGAAATAGTTAATACATGTTATTATTGACGAAAAATAAACACGTTGAGTAGATAGTTATTTGACTGAAATAATAAGCTTGGGAAATTTTTATTTTTAAATTAATCATAAATTTTTCTGAAAAATGGCGATAAAACAGTTTCTGTTGAACTTTTGGCACAAAAACTTTCAAATTTATGATCTCAGTCTAATAACTATTTAGTTAACATGTTAACTTATGTCAATGATGACAGGTATTGATAATTTCGATTCCAAATATCTCGAAAACCAATACTCCTAGCGATTTTTACCAAGAGACATTTTTACGTAAAAAGTCGTAAATGTATATTTTTACTCAGTAGTTTTATACAGGTACGGACGAAAAATTATTCCTCTTCAAACCAGTTAAAAAATATGTAGGTGGCTTCCTCTACTAGTAGGAATCATATTGACATCAAAATCAAATTTCTCATGTCAAAAAACTCCAATTTTTATCTAAATATTGACGTTACTACACAAATTATTTGGAAAAAATCGAAATAAAAATGAAACTTCTACATCCTGTATATCCGAAACTAAGCATTTTAGGACATACATTTATAAGAACGTTTTTACTTATTTTTATCTGCAGAATATGCTGCCAAAGTTTCCGGAATACAGTTCGGACCACCCTGTATACAGGGTAGGTGATATGTATGGAAATTGTCGATTATTAGGTAAAATATACGAGATACCGCAACAAGTCAAATACAGTAGTTATAGGGTTTTTAAATGTCTATTAGCGAGTAATAAATTTAAGTATACAGGGTCGGGGTCATGAAGTCGTGGCACATCAAAGTTTAATTTTTTTAAATGGAACCCCCTGTATATCTTTTATATAGATGTATATATTTTTAGATGTATGAAATGAGATTATATCAAGTCTGGAAATTACAAAATTTTCGTTTAACATTTCATAATCAAAAATTCATAATTCGGAAAATTTAGGTACATTTTGTGTACTACGATTATTGTTTAAAATTAAAGGAATAATAATTGAGATATGCCATAATATACAGGGGGTTGCGTTTAAAAAAATAAATTTTGATGTGCCACAACTTTCACTTTTTTTTTGGGTGTTATAAATCGGTTTCTCACCATTGGGATCTAAGAAACGGTAAGAGATATTAGGTGATTTAAATTGTGACAAAGTTGCCAGCTAGGGACGCTGTTTTTTTCGATCATACGGTATTTTATGGTATTTCATTCCTATCTATAGAAAAAATAAGACTATAATTAGTATAAAGCAATGATAGTTCAGCTGAACAAATTCGTAAGTATTGCGATTTTATTTGAAAAGCTATTAAGATGAATAAGAATATATAAACAAGGATAATACTTAAAAATGACTCGAAACTTTACGGGCGGTTCCCGATAACGAAATCGAACAAAACCGTGTACTTTAAGAGAAAGAACAACACGTTAATACCCGCTTATCTGACGGCTAATATTTGCCTACGACTCGAAAATAATTCCTCGGATAGCCCGTAATCATATCGCTGGAACAAACAGCTAGATATCGCAACGGTACCACCAGTCAGGGATGGGACCAATGTCACAATTTATTACATAAACTACTCCAGGAAAAGAGTGATATTAAAGATAGGAATATAAGTTTATTTTCTGAAAGCTACTGGGTTAAATTGCAACTGGAAGTAGCAATCTAATTACTAAGTAGGCTACAAAAAACGCATAACATATCAATGGATTGTAAATAATGTATATACGAGTACCTTTGTAAGGTACCTCTGGAAGAGAAATCTACAAAATAAAAAAACTATTTTTTTGTAAACACCACTATAAAATGGAAACCAGCTTGTAAGTGAGCACCAACGGTTTGCACATTTACAATGCCTCCTATGTGACACCGATTGCTCGTTTCTACCAGTTAGGAATTGCACTGCAGCAAAATGCACTCTAATCCCCAATCGGGCACGCGTTTTAGCTTACAGCATGTTTTGATTGCTTTCTTTGGTTAGGTATGTTTTGGTTTAGTTTGGTTTGTTGGTTCATTTTTGTTTATTTTCGTTTTTTTTCTTCGCACGGTATTAACTACAGTCTAAATTACAGTATCTAGTAGGTTAAGTTCATACCTACACAAGAAAAGTGGTCGTTAATAAATAAATACGTTTAGCAAGGCTTCCCGCGGTGCACGTTGGCACTTTTTTCGTCCTGCCCGATGAGGGATTGGAGTGCACTTTGATGCAATACAATTCCTAACTGATAGAGACGAGCAATCGGTGTCACACAGGAGGCATTGTAAATGTGCCAACGGTTTATAATAGACGTATCTACCTGCTAAGTGTTGTTAAACTTGCCTACTAAAGTGTTTGGTTTGGTTAAATTTAAATAGTTGTATTTAGATATTTTAAATAGTTTTTTCTTTTATCTTTCTGTTTTCTTTTGCTTCTGACGATAGGAGGAGGTATACCTCCTGAAAGTTAAACATTTTTTGTCGTTTAGGAAAATTTGTTTTACTAGTAAAAAGTCACTGACAAGGTAGTTTTTATTTGGATAATACCCTGTATTACTATATTAATTACACTATTCTATTTTTTTATTAGATGGAGAATTAAAAAATTAACATTTTTGTATTTAAAGTATTTCAAAATTTTTAATGGTTTGGCAGATACACGCAGTATTATTTCATATAGAAAAATCATTGGTTGGTTGTTCAAAATGCCATATAAAATATAAAAACGCGAATATCTGCGAAATCGTTAAATTTTTTGAATTACTCTAAATACAAAAATGTTCATTTTTTAATTCTCTATCTATTAAAAATAATATACAGGGTGTTCCACTAAAAAAAGCAAAAAAATATATATTTTAGAAAGTTTGACGTAGAATTTTGAACATCCTGTATGATTTACGATTATCATGTTTATAGCAAAGTAAATATAGACTATCTAAAGTAAATACCTAATATAGTTTTGATTTCAGGACAGTTCTTGTATTTTTAATATTTTTCTTAAGGCTGAAAAAATATATATTTTGTATTTATTTATTAATATCTCTGAAACTATCAAAATATAGGATTATGTAAAGTGATCTGAAAAGAAGCTAAAAATACAATAATGTACAGGATGTTCCATTTAAAAAAATCATCCCGGTCCACTCACACTTTTTTGAGCCACCCCATAGAAATTAAAATATTCTCCCGAAATACATCCTAGTATAATACATACTTTAGGTTTGCACCTAAACAAAATTCCCAAGTTTTTTTATTCTAGAAGCTACAGATACCCGACGCACTATTGCCAGACCCTGTATATAGGTACTAATATTTAATAACAAAAACATTGTAATTATCATCCGATAATAAATTGAGAATTTCAAAAAAAGCCAAATCAATCTAGGTCCATTTATTAATAATTTACTACGGACCCAACCCTAACCGCAATGGTACCGAGCCGCGAGAGGCCGAGCAAACAAAGCCCGTCTTATCTAGGATATTTGCCCAGCGAGAAAGGCAACGTCACCGTTGGGAGTGGTACGTACGTGTGGTACCGCGGGCGCTGATAAAGCCTTAAGGTTGTCGGGTATTTCTCGGTCCAGGTACTACTCGGGTTCGGCCCCGCGCCCCACTTTAATGCTGGCCGCCTCGCGTCGGGCACGTGCAGCGGAACCTGGGGGTACTGCCATAGACGACGCGGTACCGAGATTACGTCTATTACCGCGCCGCTATTATTTTAAAACGGATCTCGATCGGAAACTGGTTCTGTAATACAGGCACGAGTACTGACTCTTTGAAGTGGTACTTTCAAAAATATGAAATAATATTTTCTTATTACATTGAAAAATGAAATCATATGGAAAGAAAGTTCAAGTAAATAAATATTACTTAGAGCAAAATAATAGGAGATATATTGGATGTTCTATTAGGTGTAAAAATGATATATTTTGTGGCGAGGCACAAAATGTCATTTTTACTCCGAATAGAACATGCTATTTTTTTCAAAGGCTCACAAATAATTTCTTAAACAATTTCAAACGTTCCAAATAATATAAAAATATTTAAGAGTAATGCCTTGTAAGTATTTATATATCGAGAAACTATGGTTACGGTCGTTGAATTTGACACTTTATGTCAAATTAACGTATGTTATATTCCATAGATAAATGCAACAAGTTTAGATTGGAAAGTGCCCATAAGGACAATGTAAACACTATTTGGCGCTATTCTTGCAACGGTCGCGACCCAAAACTTTTGAAAATTTCGGAACGGTTCGGCTTTTTCCGGAATTATATCGCCAAATATTGTTTATTCAAATTTATTATTATTTTCGTTTAATTTTATAAATAAAATACAGTGTGTTGCATACAAGAAACTTTATTTTATATAAGGACGCGTGTATGAAATACCTATGAAACATTGGAAACCGACGTTATGCCACGATCCAGGATGGTTTTTGCAGTTCACAGTTCACAGCACAGCTTTTTAAGTTTTTAATGCCACTTTTTCACAATTATCACCTGTTGGAGTAAATAAAACTTGAATTAAACTCACAAGATAGCAATAATTACTTTGAAAATGGACGCTATAAACACTTTTCGGAATTTCTTTAATGAGAGCGGTTTAGATTTTGAAAGATTATTATGATTTTTGAAGATTCTGACTTTGGCAAGAGAAAATTATTTCTGTTTTTGTTTGCCGTTGTTCTTAGCGACCGCTATAGCAGCGCCAGATCGCGTATAACGGTCGCGACCCAAAATAATTTCGCGACCCCAAATTTTTACGGGCTTTCCAATCTAAACTTGTTGCATTTATCTATGGTTATATTCGTACTTTTGTGCTTAAGCGTAAAAGTGCTTTAGTTTTATGCCTAGGCGTTAAAATGACTTTTTATGTAGTTAATTACGTTGTAAAAATTAATACTTTTGTGACGTTTGAAAAAAATAGTATATTGTTTTAGGCTGTATTTAAACTGCCGTTAAGCGGTAGCTTATTAAAATGCCGTTAATAGGTATGACGTCGTTGATGTGACGCACTTGACGGGCTTTATGAAATATAGGGATTTTATAAGGACACGCAACGCTATCCACCCCACGAAATAACCAGCGCAACTAACCTCGACACTGATAAAAAAATATAAAAAACAAATATAAATTAGTAAAAACCAACCAATCCCACCAAATAACCAACTAACCAATGATTTAACACCTTCCAAATAACCACGCTAACCAACCCGCCAAATAACTAAACCAATCCAACCAAAAAGAGTGAAACCAATGCAAAAAGATCACGCTATAAGCAAAAAAATATATAAAAAAGTTTTGGTCGGCGTGAGATTTGAACCACGGACATTCGCTCACGAAGCGATAGCCTCAGCCACGGAGCCACAGGTGCTCTTGCAAAATGCTTATAGATAGGCATTACCTTCCGCCGACATGAACGACGTCACAATATCTACTAACGGCATTTTAGTAGGCTACCGTTTAACGGCTGTTTAAGTACATCCATTGTTTTATTAGGAGTAAAAATGATATACTTTGTGGCGAGGCTGTACGTTTGACAAGGTTTGAGGCGAGGACAAAGTCATTTTTACTCTGAATAGAACATGCTTTTTTTTTCAAATTACCACAAATACTTTCTTAAACAATTTCCAACGTTCCAAATATAACAAAATTTAAAACTAATACCTAACTAAATAAGTAATTATATATCGAGAAACAATGGTTACGCTCGTTGAATTTGACATCTTATGTCAGTTTAATAATCTATTTTCGTACTTTTGTGCTTAGGCGTAAAAGTTTTTATATAAAAATATGTTTTTTTTTAAAGTAAGAATCATGAAATAATATCTCTGGATATTATTGTAAAATTATATTATTTTGTGAACAGTGAAACTATACAAAAATATCAGATTTCCAAAAGTCGCTGATTAAATATGCTGTAATATATCTATATTATTTTTGTAAATTTACTAATATATTTTTAGTATTGGTACGACAATTTTGTTGTAAATCAATCATCATTGATCCCGTCACACACACAGTTCTTTAGGCGGTCTTCCGTTTTAATTCAGTTCAAGTAAAACGGACCGTTTTTTCATTAACATACAAGTTTTGCTTGATACGCTTGGACTGAACAGGTAAGTCTGACCGGTAAAACGTTTTGTGTAGATTCTGCTTTATATAATAAATATGCAAAGATGATAATGACAAACATTCTCTTGCTGGAGTTAGACAAATATTTTTTTTAGTAATGACTATATTGATATCCATATTCCGGAAATTTCGGCAGCATATTCTGCAAATGAAAATAAGTAAAAAAGGTCGTATTAATGTATGTCCTAAAATGCTTAGTTTCGGAGATACAGGGTGTAGAAGTTTCATTTTTATTTCGATTTTTTCCAAATAATTTGTGTAGTAACGTCAATATTTAGATAAAAATTGGAGTTTTTTGACATGAGAAATTTGATTTTGATGTCAATATGATTCCTACTAGTAGAGGAAGCCACCTACATATTTTTTAACTGGTTTGAAGAGGAATAATTTTTCGTCCGTACCTGTATAAAACTAATGAGTAAAAAAATATACATCTACGACTTTTTTAAGTAAAAAATGTCTCTTGGTAAAAATCGCTAGGAGTATTGGTTTTCGAGATATTTGGAATCGAAAATATCAATACATGTCATCATTGATATAATATTTGGTAACACTTTCTTTGAAATTTCATTTTTATTTTTATTTTTTCCAAAATAATTTCTGAAGTAACGTCAAACGTCAAGTATCGATGAAAACTGGTGTCTGGGAGTTTTTTGACATGAAAAATTTGATTTTAATGTTAATATGACTCTTATTTGTAGGAGGCGCCACCTATATGTATTTTAACTGTTTTGAAGAGTAATAACTTTTCGTCCGTACCTGTATAAAAGTACTGAGTACAAAAATATACATTTCCGTGATTTTTTACGTAAAAAATGTATCTTGGTAAAAATCGCTACGAACAACCGTTCTCAAGATATTTAAAATGGAAATAGTCAATACATGTCATTGACAAAAAAATAAACACGTTGAGTAGATAGTTATTTTAATGAAATAATAAATTTGGGAAATTTTTATTTTTCTAAATTAATCACAATTTTTTCTGCGAAAGATGAGCGACAGATGATAAAACAGTTTTTGTTGAACTTTTAGCACAAAAATAATAACTATAATAACTATTTAGTGAACGCATGTTTAATTTATGTCAATGATGATAGGTATTGATAATTTAGATTCCAAATATCTCGAGAACCATTACTCGTAGCGATTTTTACTAAAAAAGCTTTTTTACGTAAAAAACTTCGTAAATGTTTATATATTTTTTTACTCGGTAGTTTTATACAGGTGCGGATGAATAGTTATTACTCTTCAAACCAGTTAAAAAATATGTAGGTGGCGCCCTCTACAAGTAGAAGTCATAATGATATCGAAATCTACTCTCAAAAAAATCTATCATGTCAAAAATCTCCCAGATACCAATTTTCATCCAAATATTGACGTTACTTTCGAAAATTATTTATTGACGTTAAAATCGAAATAAAAATGAAACTTCTGCACCCTGTATCTCCAAAACTACGCATTTTAGGACATATATTTATACGAACTTTTTTACTTATTTTTATGTACAGAATATGCTGCCGAAGTTTCCGGAATGCAGTTCGAACTACCCTGTATAACGTTTAATACAATATTAAACTTTCATTTCTTCCTGTACAAATATCCTAGGAGGAATAAATTTTATAGAATGCACGGTTCTAAACAAGAATCGTTATTTTAAATACCGCTGATATAATTAAGGTATTAAATTTAATCAGCATACGAAACCAGTCGTGTCGCAAGAATCGCCAGATTTAAAACCTGATCCAATGCTGTGCAGCAGCAGCAGGAAAAGTGACAATCTAGTAATTCTAGTGAAAAAGCGGCAGTCGACGACTCGTGCAGTTTTTGTGGTCGTAATGAGTTTAGGAGATGATAGAAATTGAAAGAAACGGTAGATGCGCTTTTTCACGTCTTTCGATTTGCTTCTCGAAGATTGTTTTAATTTATTTTAGGTCTTGCGCTCTGGAATTGGATTATATCAGTCTAGGAATAATGTAACCAGTGATGCCGCAGCAAAAGCAGTCACAAAAATGGGCACAAAACATTGGGTGGCCAACAAATCTCTAGAAAGATGGAGAAATTCACCAGGGCAGAGACAGATCTAATGCTAGTCTTGGTCTTGGCTTTGCTTTTTGTATAGGCCGAAGACAAACCTGGCTCATCATTAATTAATGTTTCCAGTGGGTTCACTGTTTGATGGTCTCTTACACAAAAACTATAAAGTACCCATTTCCTTATCAAAGAAAAACATAAAATTTGACACAAAAATGATTTATCGATTGTAGTTATTTTTTAGTCTATTATTCTTTTATACAGGGTGGTCTGAATTGTATTCCGGAAATTTCTGCAGATAAAAATAAGTAAAAAAGTTCGTATAAATGTATGTCCTAAAGTGCTTAGTTTCGGAGATACAGGGTGTAGAAATTTCATTTTTATTTCGGTTTTTTCCAAATAACTTCTGAAATAACATCGATATTTAGATGAAAATTGATGACTGGGTGTTTTTGGGCATGAGAACTTTGATTTCCATGTCAATATGACTCCTACTTGTAGGGGTCGCCACCTACATAATTTTATATTGATTTGATTTCGTCCGTACCTGTATAAAACTACTGAGTGAAAAAATATGTATTTCCGTAATTTTTTACGTAAAAAATGTCTCTTGGTAAAAATTGCTACGAGCAACCATTTTCAAGACTATTTAGATTCCAAATATCTTGAGAACCATTACTCGCAGCGATTTTTACCAAGAGACCTTTTTTACGTAAAAATGACGGAAATGTATATTTTTTACTCAATAGTTTTATATACAGGTTCGGACGAAAAGTTGTTACTCTTCAAAACAGCTAAAAAATATGTAGGTGGCGCCCCCACAAGTAAGAGTCATACTGAAATCGAAATCGAATTTCTCATGTCAAAAAACACCAATTTTACCTAATATCGGCGTTAGCTCAGTAATTATTTGGAAAAAAAAAGATTGAAATAAAAATTATACTTCTCCACACTGTATCTCCGAAACAAAGCATTTAATGACACAAATTTATATGAACTTTTTTTATCTGTTGAATATACTGCCGAAGTTTCCGGAATATAATTCGGACCACCCTGTATAACAAGTTTTATTTTTATTTCTTGGGTTTGTGGCTAGAATCAATTAAAAAAACTTTCTTTTATTTTTATTTATACGACGTTTCGTATTTAATGTAATGCTTCTTCAGGATATTTTTTTGTTTCCTATATCTTGGAAAGTAGTAATTCTTCTTTCGTTTGTTGTTTGTTTACCGAGAATTGTAAAAATGGTTTTTTACGTGTACTTATGTTATTTTTATTCTTTCAAAATCAGTCATTCAGTATGTTTAAAACAGATCACTTTAGATCATAATAAGAAAACCCAGAAAAGTGGTTCTCAAAATTTAAGCAAAACATTTTTTTTAAAAATTTTTATTTTTAAGTAAAATATCCCCGTTATTTTGAACTTATTTGAAAAACGGTAAAGAGAAAATACGTTTCTTTTATCGAGATCCACTAGCCTTGAAAAGATTTGCACTTATTTAAGAGTCCATTTCACTAGTCCGAAAAAGTAACAAAATAAGCGTTCGGCATTTAACGTTTTATGTAAAACTGGCTAGGTAATTTTATACAAATGAAGAAGGAAATTAAAGATAAAGGATTATACTATGTCTGTATTGTAGCACATTTTTAGACAACTTCTTTATTTTTAAGATTTTGATGGTCAAACGTCAACAAAATATTCCTTATGTTTGGACTAAATTTTCTGAAAATAAAGACATAATTTAAAATTCCCTTACAATACGGAAATAGATTGGAGTTTTGTGATTACAGTGATATATAATTTATATGGTTTTGTAACAAATTGCTCGCTATTTTATGGAAAATGCTGAAGCTCTGCAAATCTTAATCAAGCCTTAATCAAAGCACATGTGTTTGAAATTTTGGATGTGGCTGATATATTTCCTTCGGCCACACACCCGCTTTACCCGATCTCTGAGAGCGACCCGAACAGTATAGCCTAATAGACCTTAAGGATATACACCAACACCAACCTAACCACGTTTAAAAACATACAACAAAGAAAATTATTATGAAAAAAAACTAAAAAGTGAAAATTATCCAGCGGTTTTTCCAGAAAATTCAAATTGGGTAGTTCAAACAGATCACTTTAGGATATATTTATAGTTTATAGAAAACATTTCTGTCCAAATATTATCTTAGAAATCCTAGATGAAATTTTCCCAAACTACTTAAAAACCACCTTGTACTTGTATAAATTAAAACAACACACAGATCGTGGTTTAATCACACATTTTTCAATAGAGAAATGGAGAAACCACATGCTCCCACGACAATATAATCGCCCTTGTATATTTACCAGAGTACCGATATTATAAACCAGAAAGGTCGTAAAATTTCTTGTGGTTTATATTCAAAACAGAATTAAAGTTGTTTTCGAGTGAAGAGGTCCTCTTGAAATTACAACGTAATCTTGTAGCTGGTGGACAGATTTATTAAAAAAAATACAGATGCTTTTAGTACCTACATACCATACATTAAAATTTCTGTGTGTGTGAATCTTAAAAAAATTATACTAGTATTTAATATATACAGGGTGTCCCAGAAATAAATGCAAGTAATTTAACTGGTAGTATAGTTCCACCCCAGAAACACGCCTATGAGGTTTTGTTCGCGAAAAAAAAAATTTGAAATTTCGGAATTTTTTGAAAAAATTTTTTGAAATTTTTCATCACAGAAAATATAAAATGCCACGATTGATGTCTCCTATCCTATATTTATATGATGCTTTTGAAAATAATGAGGTTTTCGATGTAGTTATTGATAGTCAAACATCCATGCATATACAGGGTAAGTCTTAAATAAGTGCAAATATTTTTAGGCGTAGTATATTTCGAGCACAAAACACGGTTATGAGGTTTTTTTCGAGAAAAAAAATGGATTTTTTTTAGTTTTTAGTTAAAAAACACAATTTCTTGATAATATGGCAACATAGGTAGAAGATTAAATTTACAAGAAAGAAAATCCGGAAAAGATTCAGTGGTTCTCAAAATTTTAGCAAAAAATATTTTTTTTTGGAAATTTTCAAAGTAAATAACTCCGTTATTTTAGACTTATGTGAAAAATGATAGAGAGAAAATATGTTTCTTTTATCGAGATCTACCACCCCTTAAAATATTTGCACTTATTTCTGGGACTATACAGGGAGAGTCTTAAATAAGTGCAAATATTTTTAGGGTAGTATACTTCGACCCCAGAAACGTCTATGATTTTTTTTCGCGAAATTTTTTTTTTGAATATTTGGATTTTTTTTTTAAATATTTTGGATTTTTTTTAGTTTTTAGTTAAAAAACATAATTTCTTGATAATATGACATTAGACAGTAGATTCAATTTACAAGAAAGAAAACCCATATCCAGTGGTTCTCAAAATTTAAGCAAAAAATCTTTTTTTTTAATTTTCAAAGTAAAATAACTCGGGTATTTTGGACTTATTTGAAAAACGGGAAAGATAAAATATGTTTTTTTATCGAGATCTACCTAAAATATTTGCACATATTTAAGACTCACCCAGTATATATTATTTTATTATAATAACAAAGAAAATTGAAAAAAGAGAACTAAAAAACAAGTGAAATTATCTAGCGGTTTTTCTAGAAACTTTAAATTAGGTAGTTGTTAAGATGAAATAACTCGAGTCTTTGTAAGGAAATGTCACTGCAGTGTCAGCTTCATGAAGCGCCATTATTTTTATACACGGACAGTTTTTACAGTGAAAATGGAATTTAAAAAAATAGTTCTACATTTCTTATTTCTTTATTAAAATTTTTCTGTTGTATCAACAAAATTATAAAAAGTTTAGTTAGAAGAACATCGTCCATTTAAAAAAGTGTTTGTCGTTATTTTTGACAAAAGTTCTGAATAGATCTACAAATTTCATGCAATAATTGTTTCGTTTAAAGATATTAACAAATCTTTTTGAAGTGAAACTTATTTACGCGCGATGGCAGTAAAAATTGAAGGCCGTGACAGTGTGACAGTTATTTTGACGTAAGAAACGTCAAAAGTTGATGTCGTCCGATCACGGCCAAATTTGGTGAGCGACGATGCACACGGTCCCACCCTGCAAAGTTGGATACGACGTTTCGTTTACATCTTCATTTGGGTGGGACCACGGGGGTGTCACTTGTATGGGAAAACAGGCAACAGTCAAATTTAAACGTGCCAGGACCAACGACAAAGAAAGCAACATCTGCCAGGCATTGGCTTTCTTTGTCACTCACATTGCTTAAATCATGATACCGCGGCCATTTTGCCAACAAAGAAGCTGGCCGGGCTGTCCTGGCAAGTGATTTAAAACAATTTTGCTTTTTACAATATTAAATTACCATTTGGATGTATTTAATGCGATTATTCAGTTAACTGGTAAGTCAGAAATTACACACAAATACTTTATTCGTAAATACAACTAAGATGTAAACGTATTTTTGTATTTTTAGATTTGAACTTTTGCAAAGACCCGCCGATAGAACTTGCCTGGCAGCGTACCTGTTTAACTAAACGTATTATTTCCTGATAATAATATCAAAACACGTAAGTACCTTTATAATTTATGATAAAAAATGATTTTGATTATGTTTTATATTATTTAAATACTTTCTAACCTCAAATAATAGTAAGATCCTTGTTTATATCGCACAGCCCGTTCAAAACTGTATTGTCTTCAAAAAATGTTTACAAAACAAACAATTATTACAAAAACAATGTCCTTTTAATCTGATTTATACCTCAGAAGGATGCCAGTAAAATTTTATTAAATCAACATTATATTATTTGGCCATTAATATGCAAAAAGGAGCATATTGCCTTAACTTAAATTTTCTTTTACTTCTCGTGACAATGTTCTCTATATTCTCTATTTTGAGTTAGTAAACTTTTGAACGGGATGTGCGATATATAAAATACATAATATATACAAGGGTATGATCTGATAAAAGTATTTTTTGATGCATTTTTTGGTTGTTTATGCACGTTGGCTTGGTTTATGTTTTATTCAGCTTATATTTATTTGGTATAACAGCTTTTTTTTGCCTTTGGAATGGCATGCATTGAGGCTAGATAGTGTTTCATTAGATCATTAAAGGAATTTAAATTAGTATATATTTTTTGTGATATTAGTGTGTTATCATGATACAGGTAGTTGTATCATAGTGCCTTAAGCATGTTATTTACCTATTATATACTTATGTATTATCAGTAAATAGATGATAACATACTACTAAAATGTCTTTTTAATAGTATGTTTATCTTTCCAATTCACTAGTTATTTGCAAAATGTATTTTGAACTAATTTAAGTCATTAATTGATCATCTTTCTTTTTCAGGTTCCGGGATATTCTTATTCATTGTTAAAAAAATATATATATTTCAATATTATTGTAATATAAATCGCAGCTCTAAAAAATAAATGATATTGTTTACTAATGTGTAATTTATTTACTATGAATTTTCTCTGAAAATAATAAGACTTTAATAATATCATTGATTTGCTGTGTAAAGTTAATAGACATATTTTTTAATACATTAAATTATATTAAAGTAATAAAAAATATGTTTATTAACTTTAAACAGTAAGTCAGTGATACTTATAAAAATATTTTTTTAAAAATTTCTCCTCTTTTAAGCCCCGCCTCTCCAATTCCCCTCAATTTAGCTAGTACTGCCAGGCGACACCAGGTGGCGTCTGTTTCCATTTTTTAACATGAAGTTAGCATTTCTTTAATGTACCTATTCTCTGGGTGGGACTAAAGGATTTGATAATGAAGAAAAATGTGAGTCGATTTCGGCATCATTGGGGACGGGCTACAGGATGACGCTCTCGACGTTTCGAACCGATGCTTCTATAAATGGACGAAATCATCAGGATTTTTCTTAATTATGGGTCGATTGGAACCAAACTCGACACGTGGATAGAGGTACCCGAAAGTAAGAAGAAGTTTAACTTCAAATATGCGCACGTAGTGTTCACACAATTTTTTTTGTTGTCGGTAGACTCCGTAGATAAAAAAGTATAGAGAATTTGGTTTATATTTTATTCCCACGAAAATAGATGGACATCGTTTCAAAAAATTAAATGAAAAATAATAATAATATTATACACTTTATTAAAGAATATATCCGTACTGGTTATGCAATAAGTAAGTTAATACAAATCGGATTACTTATTAACATAGATATCAACCGTTTTATGATATATCGCCGGGAAACTAACATCCTCAGAAGTAATTAAACGCCGTTTTAAGCCTATTTGCAAATCGAACCCATTCATTATGGTTTGTTTTAGTTTTGTTCTTCAATAATACTAGGTGAGATATACAGGATGTTTCAGAATAAAATTATTATTAAGATAAGAGTTATATTTAAATTACGCATTCATAATTTTTCGGATTTTCATTGCTGTATTGATCAAGGTTAGGGGTTCACATGCAATTTTGAGTCGGCCGATTAGAATCTGCGCACATGTACAACCGACTGACTACGAAAATTGATTCCTATCAGCCAATACAACAAGCAGGCTTTAGTACGGCTTTAAAAGGCTTACGATGAATGTAGAATAATGAGTGCAAGGGGTGTTATAATCGCCGCGACCTTAAAGCTCTATTGTGTCCTCCTTTCTTGAGTTATAACTCATCACACAGTCTATAACTCAACATACATGGAGGAATGGACGTCTACCTCCTACGAGGTTATACACCCTTCCACGGTTGGGGTTTAATCCTCGGTGCCTTTCACAGTCGAGGACCTTTTATTTTTTTTTAAATTTCAAAGTAAATAACTCGGTTATTTTTAATTTATTTTAAAAATGGTAAAAAGAAAATATGTTTCTTTTGAGCAGATCTAGCACCCCTTAAAATATCTGCATTTATTTCTTGGACACCCTGTATATTTAGGTCATAAAATCAAGCTGGGCAAAGAGAACCAAAATACGGAGATTTCCATTTAGAGATATGTCATTCTATTCAGAGCGTCATTTTCTTTCGAATAAAGTAAAAAAACACCGAGGCTGTCATTTGTAGTAATTTCCGGCGAAACAAGAAACGACCGAAAACAACTGAATACATCAATCAATCCTGATTTATGTCATATATTAACATACCAAATTTGTTTTTTTTAAAGTTAGAGGGATGAATTACTTTTGAGAAACACCCTGTATAGCAGTCCCAAGAACAATCCCACACATTATAATTAATATCAGTTGATTACGAAAAATGAAATGAAAAATCTAAACGACCAAAAAGAGAATTTAAATTAGCAGTTGACAATAATTACCAACCACCATCTCAGAAAACATAAAATGTCCTAATTGATGTCTCCTATCTGATTCTTTGGAAAATATGTAATGAAGATTCCGATATATTGATGGTAAAACATCCATATCGATCCATATCCGATATATTCCTGCCATAAGATGAAATAGTCCAAAATGTTTAAACTTATAATAATGAAATAGTCCAGAGATTTGTGTTTCCTCTAGTCTCTGTAACATTTTTCCGGTAGCAAGGAATCCGATAACTGAAATTTGTCACTAATTAGTGCCATTTTATCTGATTTCTGTTAAGCAGCCTCTGTCGACGGCCCTATCGAGCCGAACAATGCGAAAACGCAAAAACCATTATCTGAACTATTCGAAAACAACGATAGATCGTGAAACACGGGCGCCGTTTCCTGTCTCACGGCGTGGCTTTCCTCCAGACGACGAACAACTATCGATAACGATTTTATTTTTTCCCATTCGCTGCTTATCTGCAACGTTATCGTGACAGGTTGAAAACGGTATCCATGGAATACGACAACATTGTACTATAGAAACATTATATACTCACAATAGTCACATATTGTAACTTTTTAGTATTATAATATCTATTTCAACCATCTCTATAAATAAATAAAAACAGGCTGAAACAATATCAACGGAATACCCAGAGTATACATGCAATGGGACTTGCACATCGAAGCTTTATCAAAGAAACTAAGCGCTGCCTGTTTTGCGCTAAGATCAGTTTCTAAGGAACTTAACTTATCAACCTCTAGAATAGCCTATTATGCCCTTTTTGAGTCACATCTTCGTTATGCCCTTCCATTCTGGGATACGTGCTGCGCAACAAAATGTGATCGTATTTTCAAACTTCAAAAGAGAGCAGTTCGATATTTATTGGGACTGAACAGTACAACTCACTGCCAGAATTTCTTTAAAAATTTGAAAATACTGACTCTTCCTTCTTTATTCATTTTTGAATCCGTTTGCTTAATCCGCAAGCACATATCTGCTATCCCCGAAAGGCCATCTCACAACTATCCACTTAGGAATGCGGTGCACGATCTTTATCTGCCAACCCCAAGCTCAGAACTAGTTAAAGGCTCACTACTGTACAATGCCAAAAAAATGTACAATCATCTGTCTTTGAATATCAAGTCGCTTTTATTTTTTCCTGCATTTCGCAAAGCTCTGAAATCATACTTACTGGAGAGAGCCTTATATATGCGGTAAACGACTTTTTTGTTGATGCTTAATCATGAACAATTTTGAATTTTAAAATTTTGATCTTTGAATTGAAAATTTTGAATTTAATATTTTATAACTCTTAAATGATTACATCCATTTACAATTTTCCTATTGTAAAATTTTATTGATAATCCTTTTTTGTGTTCTGCAATGCCCATGTATGTTCTATTTGTAATTTTAATGACGTAAATTTTTTTGAATTGTATGATTTATATCGTATAATATTTTTTTATTATTTCTATATTTTTTGTGCTTTTGTTTGTTTTGTAAATGCTTTGTCAATGAAGCTATGTTGGCTTTTTGTACAATAAAGCGTTATTTATTATTTGCAATACCACGTAGATGTAGATTGTATGGGAGGGAAAAAGTTGATCACCCTTTATTGTGTTCCCCTTTCCCCTTTCTCGGTTTTATAGAGGGTAGTTCTCATCTCCAATATCAGTCGTACTAAAGTTTATGGCGCAAATGGTTGTCGTCTCGGCGCACTCAGTGATAAGGTGTTCTGGTGTTTCCCCATTTTCCCCACAGTATCTGCATTCCCAGTTGTTTCTTAGCTTTAATCTGCTGAGATGTTCATTGAGGAACAGTGTTTTGTTAAAAACCTGCGATAAGCCGAAGATTGTTCTTACTTTAATTAAATAATTTTTTTGATTTTTTTTTCGATCGTAAGTGTGAGAAATTCTTGAGAGTGTCCTAGACCGTTGGAGGATTCCCATTCCATGTAAGAGCCGGAGTCTTCAATCTACCACGTTCTTGAGTTCTGCTTTAGGTTGGTTTCAACTTGTGAAGCAGAACGGTTCTGGCCCAGTTAGTGGAGTCTTTTCTAGCTAGATTGTTTGCTTTCATTCATTGGTGGGCTGGCTCCCAGAGTCCAGAGTCGAAGGACTCTATTTTCTTTGTTTAATTTGTTCAGCTTTTGTAGACATCTTTGACTAACTTGGAATTGATGGTTACTGCTAGTTCCTATCTAAGACAAGTACACAATATCATACAACGTACGATTGAAACAAGTCATTTTTATATTTCATAAAATGTTATAATAACTTATAATTAACTAGCGTGTACCAGCGACTTCGTTCGCGTCGAATTAATCATTTGTAATGGTGATGATAAAGCAAAGCAAGAATTTCCATTAACATACAAATTGGATAAAATGTTCTCACATTTATGTCAGCATGAGAAAAAACAATATGGCGATATTATTATATAACTTGGTAATATTGATATTTGAGGGGTAGTTTCATCTCGTTGGAATTTGACATTCGAAAAATCCGTTTGCCAAAAATAAGCTTTTTACGTCAAGCAGTTTAAGCAGAATCGTTGTTAAGAAATTACCCAACTTTTTGGAACACCCTGAATGATTTTTTAAAAAATTTCAAAATATGTAAAAAGCAAAATAAAATATGCTTGTCCAAGCGTTTTCCCGAAAGACTAACCGTTTTTTATATAACAAATATTGTAATATTTGAGGGGCGTTTTCACCCTCTTGGATTTTAGATTCGAGAAACCCCTCCTTATAAAACCTCTACACCCCACAGTCAATCCGTTTACCAAAAATCAGCTTTAAACGTCAAGCAGTTTAAGCAGAATCGTGATTACTCAATGGTCATATTTTATGAAACACCCTGTATAAATTTATAAAAAATGTTAAAATATGTAAAACAACAAACCTTAAAATCAATCTGTTTTCCAAAAATCAGCTTTTTACGTCAAGTGCTTTAAGCAGGATCGTGATTAATCAATGACCAGCTTTTTCGAAATACCCTGTATACATTTTTAAAAAATCTTAAAATTGGTAAAAAAACAAAATTAAATATACGTGTTTAAGCGTTTTTTCGGAAACTTGACCGTTTTTTAAATAAAAAATATTGTAATATTTGAGGAGTGGTTTTCACCCTCTTGGAACTGGAATTTCGAAAAATCCCTTCTTATCGAACCTCTACACCCTAGAATCAACCTGTATGCCAAAATTGAGCTTCTTACGTTGAGTGGTTTGAGCAGGATCGTGATTAATCAGTATGTCAGTCACTTAAGGATTTTATATATTAGTATAGATAATACATATTTACTTAAAATTTCCACTTAAAAACATAAAGTAGCTCCTAGACCAAACCAAACTATTACTATGTTAATCGTTAATAAACAGAGATTATTATTTGCATTTTCAAAGTAGTTCAACTTATTATTTATTTACATCAAATCGTCGTTTTAGAATAAGCCAATAATGTTAATTGAATACAGTTTTAGAAATAATTGGTGCAGTTTCTTGTGAACCAGGAAATCGATATCACAGAAGTGTCTTGCATATATCATTTTCGGAATATAACTATTAATTCATAATGTAAAATAAGAAAATCATTATTTATGGTTAGTATTTCTGAAAATGGTGACACTTTTGTTAACTCGACTTATGTATTAATCAAAAAGCATGCCTTATTTATACATGCATAATGGAATTTTATGATTTTTAATTTACGATTTTTTTTAAATAAATGTTTATACACTTTTTGCTAAAAAACAATTTTTAAAATAAATATTACAAAATCAAAATTACTTGAAAAATCCTGGGTATTTCTCTTAAAAACATCTATTTTGGTGATATTTCAACACTCAACAAATGTATAAAATTGAAAAATACTATATATATTGCAAAATATATAATTTTCTACTATGTCTCGATGTTTTTGGTCAAAATCATTAACTGACCAAAAACAGTTTCTATAGTCTATAAATGAATAACTTTGAATTTTGACCGTTATTTTTTCCCAACATGGCAAATATAAAATCCCTCTGTCAAAAAAGTTACTGATATTGTTTAAATTGAGTGCCTGAACGAATCAGATAGGTAACTCTTTTTACTTTCGTGAAATAGAAAAGGAAAATAATAAAACAAGTGACAGTTCTTCCTCTTCTTGCAAAAATCAACACGAAATGTCATAATTGTCAAAAGTAAAAAGTCATCAGCTTTTGACATTTCTAAATATCAGACCAATGCCGTCTCTAATAGAACAGCCTCGGGCGAGATTTATGACGTCACGCTAGTTAGATACTAAGGATTAATAAATATGTTGTAAAATACATGGAAAAACATAATTATTCCTCGTATTTTAGTTTGTATTTTAAAAATGATATAGTTTACAAGAAATATACATAATATACAGTTAATAAATATATATATATATATATATATATATATATATATATATATATATATATATATATATATATATATATATATATATATATACCTATTTATAGTAATAAATACTTTGGCAAATAAACTATAAACCATACAAATGCAGCAAATGTTTTACAATATACAAATAATGAATAGGTACATAAGATAATGGGTAAAATGCAAAATATATTTTAAATTTTGGGGTTTGAAAATCGATCTAATTTAACAAAAATCGTTCAATATCAACTAATAGTGATGTATTATTATTTGCATTCTCAAAATTTATATGAATATTTTGCAAGTATCAATGTTCGAAATATTATATCTGCAAATAATAGAATATCATAGAAAAAAAGGCGTCAGCGATGGCTATAAAATAAAGATCGCTGTCATTTTATATGTAAAATTATTCTAAAATTTTTGATTTTCTTGGGATTTAGGTTAGGATGGAGTACGATTTCAGCCATAGTCAATGTAGATAGTTTTAGTGTTAAGAATAATATTTTTAAAAAATAAACAAAATATTAAAAATAAACGAAAACAATAAATATTAATAAATTAATATTATTTAATATTATTAAACAAGTTATTAATTATATATTATGTATATTTAATGTAAACTACATATATCATTTTTAAAATACAAACCAAAGATACGAGGAATATATGATTTTCCATGTATTCTACAACATATTTATTAATCCGTAGTATCTAACTAGCGTGATGTAATAATGCATGGCCGCAAGTTGCTAACCTAATAAAATTAACACTAGAAAAGCCCGCGAGAACTGTCAAATTCAAAGTTACTCGTTTCACAGACTATACGTGTATTACCTCAACGATGATTAATTATAACTTACTTTAGTATAATATAATAAATAACCACCGTGTCGTGATGTCTTACTTGGAAATAGCTGTTTTGAAAACATTTTTTTTTCCGATTTATTTAAAGAAATCCATATACGGTAGTCATTTCTCTAATTTTTTATATTATCATTAAGAAAGGATCACAAAAAATGAGTCACACGACTGCCAAATTGTCGTTTTACAGCATACTTTATTGCTAAATACAGTTTTATTTGGGCATAACTGCCAGTTCCGGTTGAATTGTTTTTATACAAGTAATTAAACTGGATCACACTTAAGAGGCCTTATTCTCACGAGCCTACATTTTATTTTATAAGAATAGAAATAAATACTATTGTTATTATACTTTTCTTTATTTTTTTGAATTTTAGTTAAATTGATGATGCTCCTGTAATAAAAACATCTTTGTAGTACAGGATATGTTGTTTCCTTTTTTACTTCTACCTTTACCTTCAGGCAGAAATGAAAAATGGAACTATTGCAAACAAGAAGTATCCATCTTATCCGATAGTCAAGCAGCATTAAAAGTGATCCACTCAGTAACCATAAATTCATTGGTCAAAGAATACCTAGAGAAGCTAAATAAATTAGGTAAAGAAAATAAAGTCCTCCCACTCTAGGTCTCAGCTTACCATAGGGATAGAAAGTAATGAAAATGCAAACGATCTAGCTAAAAAAGAAGCTAAAAACACTCCACTAACTGGACCAGGATTCCACTAACTGGACGTTCTGCTTCCCAAGTACCAACTTAAGCGGACCTCAAGAACCTGGAAACAACCTGGAACTCAAGAACCTGGAAACAGTCTAAGCTACTTGAAAATCTCTTCTCTATAATAATTATCTCATAATATTTTCATAATATTTTTTCGATTGTATTATTTTCAACATTCACTTTGAAACCAAATGCAAACAGTAATAATCTAATCTTTTTATCAACATGCCTTTCAGTACTGCGACTACTATTTTGAGTTTCTATTATAAATTAAATATTGATTTTTGGTACCTAAATGCATCTGTACAAATTTTCTTTAATGTCGTTTTTATAAATACATTTGTTGCGGTTTTCCTTTCATTTTTATTCCTATCTTCCTAATCTTCTGTCAATAAGAGAACAAAATTTATTGCTCTCAGGTGTCAACTAAGGTAAAGGCAATATTTGTTTGTGCCTTATTTCCTATTGGGCTATATAAAAATATGTGTCATCAACTGTGTTTTATTGGAATGCATTTTAGATGCATTTAATGTATTTTTATATTAAATTCATTGTTACCAGCCATGGTCATATTCGGCGCCGGGCTGACTAACTGGAATTTAATTTTCCCGCTGGGGATTTGGGTGGCTTCTATTCGCCACTCTGCTGTAAAAAATGTCAAGTTGCCACATTTATTTATTTAATTCCAGACATTGTCATTCGTTTTGACAACTTAGTTTTATATTACGAGTTTTTGGTTTAAGTGAATTATTGTGTTGTGATATTTTAAGCTTAAACATTTTACTAGCAGACCAGTCGAATATTGTAGAACCTAGTGCGAAGTGTACAAGATAGCTTAATAGCCGTAAAAAATACATCACAACTTTATTAGAATATTTTGAACGGGAAAGCGGTAGTAATGACCCTTTATGTCTCTTAAGTGCTGTTAGGAAGGTTAGGTTAGGTTAGGATTTTGTAGGTTAGGTGTTTAGGTTGTTAGTTCAGAGGTTGTTAGTTTTGTTGATGTAAATAATAACTGTTCATATATTTAAAATTAATTTATTTTTCTTTCCTAAAATATTTTGATTAAAAGAAAATATGTAAAAGTGTGACGCTGTGCCAGTCAAGTTTAATCACGTGACTAAAAGTTTTTTGGATATGAACTATACCTGTATATACTTGTACAAAATTAACATCAGTAGATTTGTATAGAAATTATTCATCAATAAAAAATAATTATTTGTTTATTCAAGGAATAAAAATTCACGAAACATAAAAATATGCAGTTGTTGGTTAATTAAATTGATGCTTGGAATCTATGATTGAATTGTACTTATACATTGTTGTTATTTATATACAGGTAAATCATGCAAAATATATGTTATTTCATTTAATCTAGAGGCCACACCAATTTAAACTAAATGTATCCCTTCTAGCAATAAAATAACAATTTTAAATATTTACCAATAAAGCAAAATACAGAAATACGAAATAATGGTAGCCCACAGCGTGGTGCATTGTTAATACAATTAAACGAAAATGAATCGTGCCTAATAATACAGTATCAGATTTGAAAATACGCCTTTGTTCCAAGTGTGCACCATTGCTCTACTTTCCCTTAATAACACCATGTTACATTCATTAAAAAATTAACTAGATTAATCTGAAATTTCTGTCATAGAAAAATTGATAAGTGGTTGGAGTATGGTGTTGTTAATATTTAATAGTTTATTATCTTTGATTGATCAGTATTACGTGATAACTAATGGTAATAAATAAGTATAAATAAGTATCTCTCGAATGGTTTAAGTCGTATCTGAGCAACAGAAGTCAACTTGTGAGGGTGGATACCACGTTGTCTTCTAGCAAGCCAATAGAATGTGGAGTACCTCAAGGCTCAGTACTCGGCCCTATTTTGTTTCTTCTTTTTATTAACGACATTGCTAAAACATCAGTGGTAAAATATGTCTTATTGCGGACGACACTAGCTTCACTTGGAGCAACAAGGACGTCACGGCATTTCATAGAATTATATCAAATGACTTAATCACCATTAAATCTTGGTGCGATTCGAACCTCCTGAACATTTCTAAAACTAAAGCTTTATCGTATATAACTCGCTGCAGCCTTTTCTACTTAACAAGACCACCAATTGACGTCGTAAAAACTGTAAATATTTTTGGGCTTGTTGTAGACAATTCTCTAAATGGGACATGCATATCGACGCTTTGTCGAAAAAATTAAGCTCTGCCTGTTTTGCATTAAGATCTGTTTCTAAGGAGCTTAACATGT
Organism: Sitophilus oryzae; assembly: GCF_002938485.1. Classification (NCBI taxonomy): domain Eukaryota; kingdom Metazoa; phylum Arthropoda; class Insecta; order Coleoptera; family Curculionidae; genus Sitophilus; species Sitophilus oryzae. The sequence continues at coordinate 1,184,744 of NW_022146187.1, read as the reverse complement.
CAGTGGGTAGAACTGTTTATTATGCACTTTTTGAGTCGCACCACAGATATGCCGTTATTGCCGTTCCATTCTGGGGTACGTGTTGTGCGACTCAATTTGACCGCATTTTCAAGCTTCATTCTCAAGTTCGATATTCACTGGGACTAAACAGCAGAACTCATTGCCAGAATTTTTTTTAAAAATTAAAAATATTAACTCTTCCTTCCTTATTTATATTTGAAGCCGTTTGCCTAATACGTAAGCATGGATCAGCTTCTCAAGAAAGGCCATTTCACACTTATTCACTCAGGAACGCGGAACAAGACCTTCATCTACCTACGCCACGCTCAGAGTTAGTTAAAAGTTCAATATTATACAACTCGAAAAAAATGCACAATCACCTGTCATTTGAAATCAAATCCATAACATCATTTTCATCATTTCGCAAAGCATTGAAATCTTATTTACTAGACAAGGCTTTCTACGCCGTAAATGACTTATATTTTGATAATCGAATTTGATTTGAAGGCATTTATTTATAATTAAACTGACTGTGTAGTTGACATCTAAGACATATTTTAGAAATAACTAAAATTTGTTATTGACTAAAATTTGTTATCTGCTCTAAAATGTTATTGTTTAAACATATTTGAAGCTTGTTTAATACTTTTGTGCTAACTCTTTCTAAATATGGAGCTTTAGATCTCAAGATCTACTTTCATAAGGAATTATATCTGTCTGCTTCTTAAATATTTAAGTTACTTGACTATCGGACTATTGGACTATGGCTGTGAATGATATACACATACGGTGCATCACTTTTAAGATCATTTTTTTATCTCACCTACAATCAGGTGATCTTCCAGTGTTCTCTAAGATGCTCCTAAATTATATACTTCTAAGATATTTTCTATGGTAAGTTTTGGAAAATTTTGAACTTCGCTTGCATTCACTGGAGATATAAATACATGTCTTTGCCATATAAACAAGAATGTTCACTCACTTATTTGTATGTGTCAATGTCTATTATTAAGCAATTATAATGATTACTCATATCTTACAAAAGCTGATTATCAAACCCTACATTAGTGTGATGAAAAAACACTAAAAAAGTAGAAATGGCAGGTGTTGCTATTGCAAAAACCGAATTCTGTAAAAATACTATTGCCCTCCGAAAGAGAAAAAATAACAACCTGTATAATGAAAGAGCATGCAGAAAGATCTTTAACTGAATCAAATTGTTAAAGTTACTATAACGACTCCACCACTAGCTCGATTCAATGTCATATATTATATCCATATCTACAACTGGATATTATCCCAACTCTTGTTGATTTAATTCATATAATAATTATTAATTTCAACTATTTATTCAACCTGTCCTTTAATTGATATTATCAAAAGTATTGATATATTAATATCATTTCTGAACGAAACCTAAGGAGGAGCGAAAATAATATTTTCTATCAAATGAAACAACAAGTTTGGTTTATATCTCCGTCTTTACAGCCTAAATCCGAATCAAAACAGTACAAGTACTCTTAAAACAACAATTTAATCGCATTTAAAAAGCGAAGCCAGATGTTACAATTGTGACGTGCACGGAATATGGCACTGTGCGTAGTGAGAAAATGTCGCTAGAGCTCGACTACAATAAATATAGTTAATGACATTATTATTTAAAGTAACTATTAGTATGAATGGAGAAAAATATTGACCACATATTAATTTAAGTGTATTGCTCCTATAAGTTGGAAAAGACACAAATCGAAAGGTTTAATTTTTCAATGTAAGACACGTATTTAACATATTTAAAATTAGCCATCAGCCTATTACTATTCGTAGTTTAGCCGATAACGAGTTCAGCTTCTTATCTTTAAATGACGCCCTAAACAATATATGACATATCGTTGTAATATCTACAATAGCAAAATAAAACAGTAATTCACCACAATACACCAAAATACTTAACTTTTGTACTGGACACGCCTTTTGCTACCCATATTAGCATCATCAACGCATGATTAAAACTAGTGTTAATCATCTGCTATTGATGCTAATATACATTACATGGTTAGCGAAACGGGCGTCCAATGCAAAAGTAAAGCGTTTAGGTTATTGTGGCGAATAAGTGTTTTATTTTGCTGTTTTATCACCAAAGGTTCCAATCCCCAATTGTAAACTACAATAGCTATCAAAGCTCTGCTGTAAAAATGTCAAGTTGCCATATTTATTTACTGATATTTTTATTCGTTTTGGCAGTTTCAGTTTAGTATTGTGATTTTTTGGTTTAAGTGAATTGTGTTGAGATATTTTAAGCTTAATTTTTTTTACTAGCAGACCCTGTAGACGAAACTTGCTCTATTTAGTAGCAGTGCGAAGTGTACAAAATGCCGAAGCGCTTGACAGCCGTTGTAAAAAACTCATCGTATACTTATGAGAATATTTCTATAAACGATAATAATGGCCCTTTATGTCCCTTAAGTGCTGTGAGGGAGATGAATTTCGTTGATGGGCAAATAATAAATATTTACAAGTTTATAATTAATTCATTTTTGTTTCCTAAAATATTTTGATTAAAGGAAAAATGTGTAAAAGTAGGCAACGCTGGGCCGGTCAAGCTTAAAATCTATATATTAAACATTTCAAACGTATATTAAGCTTCATTCAGAACCTCGCAGTTAGTCGAATAAATTAGTGGTTTCAATTACACTTTATACTTTTTAGTTTACGATCATTGGTCGCGTTCATCAGGACAAGTTGATCAGTGAGCGATGTGCCATCGATTGGTCGTCCTGCTGAACGCGCTTTTTAGCATCCCTTACACAAGGAACTCTCTTTCCTTTCTAAGAAGCATCATAACAACTTAACCTAACCTTATGTGTTTGTATTTTGATACAAAAATTCAAATCTATAGATTGTATATTTTGATTTTCGCACTTGTACTCTTCATGTATTTTTGTGCATTAATTTGCTTTCAATGGCAACAATGAATCCTAACCAAGCAGAAGTGCTAATTGCTCAAGAAGACACTCTAGATGTAGGTCTAATAATAGGACGAGCGGTTGATCTTCTTCAGCCAGTAGATCAGCATCACCTCATAAATTTGATTACCAAAATCATAAGTAATGCATATTAAATTATTTTCACCCATTTTTGGCACAAATCGACGGGATAAGTCAACCGAGAACAATAAACAAAATGGTTTGTTTTCGTTTTCCAAAACATTTTGTGACATTTGGCGTATGTGACGTTTAATCCATCATGCATCGTAGCGTATTTTAAATCTGATGGAAAAAATGGCGACTGATCCCAGAGCGCTCACAACTAATCGGCGCGTTCAGCAGAAAATTAGTGATCGCTGCAGTAGCGCTACGTCCTGACGAACGCGACCATTCACAATGTCTAAAAAACACAATGAAAATTAATAGAATATCCTAGCAACAGCTTGCGTTAGGCAGTTGTATCCATAGAGAAAGCCTAATATTTAGCTTGTAAAACAGTCAACTTTTGATTTCCAACCACAATAATTTCTCTTGACGGAAGATAATCAGAGGCCAAAATGACATTTCTCACACATTTTGAAGTATAATTTGTGGAAAAGTTAAAAGTTTGATATCTTTTTCTACTAATTGAAAATGTCTATGACTAATTTTGATGTTCTGAATGCTTACATCGAAATTAAATGAACAAACCTCTACGCTAATTGAAACCACTAATTGCAAGGTTCTGAATGAAGCTTTAATTTCATTACGAACTCTATACCGATTTAAAGTTTCATTCAGAACCTCGCAATTAGTGGTTTCAATTAGCGTAGATGTTTGTTCCTTTAATTTCAATGTAAGCATTCAGAACGTCAAAATTTGTGGTAGTAATTTAACTTAGTAGAAAAAGTTAACAAAGTTTTAACTTTTGCATCTAATTATGCTTCAAAATTTGCGAGAAATGTCATTTTCGCCTTTGATTGTCATCTGTCAAGAGAAATTGTGGTTAGAAATCAAAAGTTGATTGTTTTATAAGCTAAATATTAGGCTTTCTCTATGGATACAACCATGGTACAAAGAATACAAGGTATGATCGATAGCGGCTCCAATTTCGTTCAGTTCGCGCATACCACCTGTGACCTCACTAGGAAAATAATGAATAAATAAAAAATAAAGAAAGTTGACAGGAGATCTGTATTTTTTGGGGTTATGGTTAAGAATTGTTTATTTTTAAGACTTTTTAGTTCGTTTAATTTAATAATTACTAAAACCAGCAGTTCCAAAAATATATAAAAATAATAATGATCTATTAACAAGGATTTGGACGATAATAGGTAAGAATACTAAATTTATTTCTATATTCGGTATAAAATTGTTTATTAGGTTCTTAGTTTGCGATGTTTATGGTAAATAATTTTCATGTTCATTGCCTCTGAATTCATATGAGGACAGAGATGAGGATATCTATGGAAAAGTAACCACAAGAGGAATTGTTGCATCATTTAAAAAATGTTGGAAAGTTTATTGTTTCCCATCGAACAGTAGAAAATGCCAATGCAGATGAATGTATTGTAATTGTGATAGAATTAATTCCAAGGGTGAAGTTTATTATAATTAGTGGAAGTAATTCCAAGGGTGAAGTTTATTATAATTAGTAACCTCTGCTTCTTTTTATATGTAGATGTTTCAGGTTTTGAGAATAAATCGGTTGAACGAAACCCAAAATTTAGAGGAAGATGCCCATCAAGGATTATATAGCTCAAATTTCCTTTAATGGTAGGCAATTATTCAATGCAAATTAACTTTTTAAGTGACTGAAATATTAAATAGTTTACAATATGGTATATCACTAAAAATATATTTTACTTTTAGGTACAATTAGGGCCCGATACATTTCAAACAGTAGAATATTATTTTATATTAAATGAGGTATTGTACCAACAATCAATTTATATTAATACCGGAGATTAAAAAATAACAGAATAAATAGTTCTAATTTATTCCATTAATTGCGAAGTTCTGAATGAAGCTTAACTCCCAACTCCCAACACTCATCACACTCTTTCTAGTCATACTCTACGCGTGTATTTCCCATTAAGCCCCGTTCCCGTGGCGTTTTACATCAACGGGAACCGGGACTAGGGAGGCTCGCAGTTGTGAATGGGCGCGAGACGCCTTTCTCATGATCCGTTCTTGATATTCTGCGATCGAAAAAAAAACGACGACGACTTGCCGAGTGGCAGGAAAAGTGAATCGGGGGGGCTTTGGATTTATGACGGTCTATTATAGGATGGCAGGATCAGGAAGAAAAAACAATGGTTAGTGTTTTGGTGACGTATTGACGACGGGGATTGTTTAGTTAGTTGTTTTGTAAGGATATACTGTATTATCATTATACATACTATTATTAAGTAGGATTAAAGTTGCATTTCCGCAATGGTAGCTATACAGGGTGGGCCTCTGAAAACTTACAATGGCTATAATTTTTAAACCCAAAAAGATTTAAAAAAAATAAAAATACCGTTTCTATAATATCGAGGGGGAATACATATGACGTATTTTTTGAACCACACCGACCTACCCCTTAGGCGGTACCCCTACTCACTTAAAAATCTTAAATAGCAACATCCCACTTGTAACGCCTTTTTGGAAAGCCCATGAAAAATGCTAAACGATGATCATAAAGTTTTTAGGGTGAAATTCAAAAACTACTCCTTACACGAAAAAATAGGTGGACATTAATGAAAAAAGTGATCTTTTCAGCATAAGTTACAAATTGGGACCCACCTAACTGAGCAAATGAGGTATTTTTCGAACCACCCCGACCCACCCCTTGATGCCACTCCTCACTTCTAATCTCAAAACAGCGATACCCCACTTGTGACACTTCTTTGGAAAGCTAATTGAAATTGCTAAACGATGGTCATACAGACTTCAACTTAATTACTGGTAAGTAGTGATAATAAATGTAGGTGTGACAATTTGAAAGAAATTTAAAATGATAATTTATTTTAACAATTGCTCAAAATGACAGCCGTTTTGTTCCATACAAAAATACAAACGATTTTCAAATTCTTCTCCCACTTTTTGGAAAGTCTCTCTCGGAATATTTCGACATGCTTCAGTTATCCTCTGCCGCAATTCTTGCAACGAACCTGGTTTTATCTTGTAGACTATGGATTTAGTGTACCTACCCCACAAGAAAAAGTCTACGAGTGGGGTCTATCTTGAGATTAGAAGTGAGGGGTGGCACCTAGGAGTGGGTCGGGGTGGTTTGAAAAATACCTCATTTGCCTCAAGTTTTTTTTAAAATGTATACAGGGTGTTTCGAAAAATCTGGTCATTGATTAATCACGATCCTGCTTAAAGCGCTTGACGTCAAAAGCTGATTTTTGGAAAACGGATTGACTTTAGGGTGTAGAGGTTCGATAAGAAGGAATTTTCGAAACTCGAATTCTAATGGGGCGAAACCACCCCTCAAATATTAGGTGTATTTTTTATTTAAAAACCGGTAAGTTTTTCGGAAAAACTCTTAAACACGTATATTTTATTTGGTTGTTTTACATATTTTAAGATTCTTTAAAAATTTATACAGGGTGTTTCATAAAATATGACCATTGAGTACCTAATCACGATTCTGCTTAAACTGCTTGACGTTTAAAACTGATTTTTGGCAAACGGATTGACTGTGGGGTGTAGAGGTTCGATAAGGAGGGGTGTCTCGATTGTTTTTTCTCATGCTGACATAAATGTGAGAAAATTTTATCCAGTTTGTATGTTAATGGAAATTCTTGCTTTGCTTTATCATCACCATTACAAATGATTAATTCGACGCGAACGAAGTCGCGGGTACACGCTAGTTTACATATAAAATGACAGCTATCATATTGTATTTATTAAGTAGTTATGATGGAGAATAGGTAAGGTATTTTGTCGGTTAATGATACGTAAATTACTTCACGCTACTGTTTTTGTCACGTATATGAATTTTTGTTCTTCAATCTTAAGAAAGTTGTTTAGAAATTGTTCTCTATTTCTTTCCGGTCATTAAAAGATTAATAATTGTTTTTTATTTAATTATAAAAACATACTATGCCTAGCCAGCAGTGCGATTAATAACAAATTAGCAATCTTGTAATTGCATTAAAAACTTTCCTTCGTGTATAAATAAATATTCAAGAAAATCCTATATTTTCTTTAATGTTGATAGAAAATTGGTTCACGCCAGTTTGTTTTTGTCTGAGGTATAAATATTTGGTTCGCTATCTTAAGAAAGCGGTTTATAAATTGTTTTGTATTTCTTTCCTGTTCTTGATATTAGAATTTGTTTTTGAGTAGTTATACAAACAATTTACCACAGATCTCAACGATATTAATTAACCAAAATCGAGAAATTGCCAACACCAAAATATAACTAAAAACTTTCTTCAGCCTTCAGTTTCATTAAAAAATCAGATCCACAGTATGTTCCCGCACTGTATTTACAAAAGGAAAAACTTCTTTATTATTGACATTTTGAGAAAAATATATTCTTCATAAAAAATTTTGCGTATTTTAAAATGGTTAATCCTGTTTATACTTTTCCAAATTTCCATACCGTTTTAGAGAAAATTAGAAAAAAAAATAAAAATATCTGTAGTTGAATTTTCAGTCCTAAAAATCAAAACGCGTTTCTATGGTAAAAAAATTTCGTTTTCATTCTTTGATAGATTATTGTTGATAGAATTTTAATTAACGTCATATTTTTTCCCGTTTTCAAATGTTAAAGAAGCACAAAATTTAGTTAATTCAATGCTACGGAAAGGGTGGTAGTTCTTATCGGAAAATGTGATACTTTAACAACAGCAAAAAATATGACGTTAATCAAAATTAATAATAACCATCTATCAAAAAAAAAAGAGCATGCAACAGGCAAAATAACAAACTAGCAACCTTAATGCAAAGTCTTACCGTCATCGAACAATATGCGAGGTTGACCGAGGCTACTCTTCCTTGAACCTGGCTTCCCACATCCCAACGGAAGTTCCATCGGTTCGGGAACAGCTGAGGGAACTTCGAGGAAAGGCTCTGCATGGAAGGTATGCCAAGGAAAGCCAGGCAGAAGGAATTGATAAAAGTGGATCGATACAATTCCTTACAACATTAACCTCATGGGAGAAACCGAGGGCTTCATATGTGCAATACAAGATCAAGTGGTTAGCACTAGAGCGTATAGGAGGCATATTTTAAAACAAAACATACCAACTGACAAATGTAGAGTATGTCATAAGATTAGCGAATCCATCCAACACATCACCCCTGGATGTGAGAGTCTTGCGTCAGTCCACTACACGGAAAGACACGACAACATAGCAAAGATTATTCACCTGGAAATGCTAAAGTACCTAAAAATCAAGAACCCTGAAAAGAAATATTATGAATACAGGCTACAAGAATTAGAGGAAAACGAACATCATAAAGTATACTGGAATACGCAAATACAAACAGACAGATCAGTAGTTCATAATAAGCCCGAAATTGTTTGGATAGATAAAAACGAAAAGAAAGCCTACTTAATCGACGTAGCTGTACCACTAGATCACAACGTAGTCAAAACTGCAAACTGCACTCATCATTTCAATCAATGGTCTGGTTCACATTGATTTTGAGAAGAACTTAAAGGAGCTGAAGCTACCAGAAAACATCATAAGTCAATGTATTAAAGCAGCTATTTTGGGTACGGTGAACATAGTCCGCAGAGTAATAAACATGGAGCCTTGAATGGTCTTTCTATGGTACATACAACCGATAGAATCGTGAAAAAAATCTATCAAAGAATGAAATCGAAATTATATTACCATAGAATTATATTACCAAACCAAACATATTTTCATGTTTTTTTTTCTAATTTTCTCTGAAACGGTATGGATATTTGGAAAAGTAGAAACGGGATTAAATAATACACAGACCGGAATCTCTACTACCAGAAATCAACGGAAGAATTAAGTTAGCATAGAGTAATTATGGAAGAAACACAAATCTAGAATGCCACTTTATCTAAAGAAGAAAACATTCGTCCAATGTCTATTACCAGTCATGACCTATGCGTGCGAAACCTGGAAAAGAAAACTTATAAAAGAAAACTCCAGGTCGTACAACGCTCAATGGAACCAAATATGCTGGAAATAACCAAAAAAAAAAAAGAACGTAAAAGAATAGAGTGGATACGATAAAAGATCCAGGTAATAGATGCCATCCACAGAATCAAATCTCTTAATTGGCAATGGGAAGGACAGCTGCCAAGAAGGAGGGACAACAGATGGACCACAAAAATTACAGCGTGGTACCCACGAGGTTTTAAGAGACCTAGAAGACCAAACCTGAGATGGGACCATGATATTAGAGAATTTTAGCAGGGATAACTTGGGCCCGCAATAAGCTGAAAATGATGTTGATGATGTAGAAGTCAAAAATTTCACTCATCTCATACGTGGCCTATTTAAAAAGAGTGAAGAACTTGTTTTATATATTTTCCTGTTACTAAAGTATTATAATCGCCAAATCTGTATTAATATCTTTGGTAATATCAACGTTTTGGTTGGATAAACAAAAGTCTGTATACATTGCCAATACGATTAATAAATAAAAAACCAACAATCTAGAAATCAGACCAAAAACTTCCACTTATGAATAAATATTCAAGAAAATATTTTAATTCTGTAACGCTTTAATGTCGGTAGAAATCTGATACCGCGCTTGTTATATGTATATGGTAAAAAGATGTTTATATTTATATATGATGTTAATTAAAGCCAGTTTTGCATTCTGCGAATTAAAAAATAGGTTCAACGGTATACGTATATAACTACGTCTTTAAAATCCTTTTATTTTTCATAATAAATCTAATTTAATTAAGTAAAGTAAACGTATTCTAATAAAATGCAGCGTCATTAAAACTCCTATAAAATTAGATTTTTTTTCTTTCTTGCTTTGTTTAACTTTTGTTTTCTAAGATTTCTCCAATTATGTGCTGGCTATGCTTTCTATGCATGGATAGCAAAAGACATTTTTTTAAAAATTTTAATAATAATAGTTTCCGTATATAGCGTTTAACGCCTTGGGAGTAGCAAAGTACAGCTTGCCATGCTGGAGACGTTTGGTATACAAGGAGGTAATGTGGCTAGCACTACGCTTCAACCGCCTATTATTACCTCAGGATTGTGAATCCCAAGTACTCATTTAAGGACTACTAGTCGACTAGGTACCCAAACTAATCTTATTTTAATAAAAATAGCCGGCTGATGAAATGCCGGGTGTAGGATTCGAACCCATAACCTTGAGATTGGTAGACCAATATTTGGATGAAAATGGCCTGTACCTCTACGCCACCGGGCACCTTAACTAACCTTTAATTTTAATAGTACAAATTATCTAGGGTAAAAAGGAGTTTCAATAATTAAAATTAGTTACAATTGTCTTTAGAGTAAATTTCTTAAATAAAGAGCACGTTTAAGCAATATTTGCTTTCATTTCTCAAGTCATTTCCCTTGCCAAGGATTTTGACTTGGTTGGATTTTATTGGATATCTTATCGGAAAAACGGCAGAACTACCGTACCGGGTCTTAAATCGTACTCCTTAAATATCTGGTTTATAATTGCATTGGCAAAACACCTTGCGGTATATTTACCAAGCCCACTAAGACGTCTTAAAAATACCTACACGAGTATTTGTAGAAATAATGCATATCAAAGATTCTTTGTATCTGTGCTGTAATATTCCCATGAGTAATGATAAGATACTAATGGTACGACTAGATGATAAGTGAATTTGTATGACTCGAGGAAATGTAATTGATGATGTGTATATTTTTCTTAAACTAAAGAATATTTCCTTACATGGTTAAACATCACTTACCTCTAAAAAGACCGCTAAATAATTTATTTTGTTAGTTTCAATGATGTTGCCTAAAGAGTATCTCTGTATGGTTGCTCAGTGTATACCAGTAGGATTTGAGAAACTAGCAGAGTTAACAGAGAAATCTTATGGTAGAGCCATAGTATAGCCAATGTTACATATGGATTTTAAAGGTGTTATATTGAATTTGTTGTGTAAACGGAAATGCTTATAGAGATGCTGATTTGAGGTACATAATGACCTGCAAACTAAACTGACAGTAGTAGTTGTCAAAGCAGATAAAAATAATAATTCGAGAGATGAGCTTATGATATTTATTACTAAGTTAAAGGCAATATAAACGCATATTCTGCATATAAAAATAAGTAAAAAAGTTTGGTATAAATATACGTCCTAAAATGCTTAGTTTCGGAGATACAGGGTGTAAAAATTTCATTTTTATTTCGATTTTTTCCGAATAATTTCTGAAGTAATGTCAATATTTGGATGAAAATTTGTGTCTGGGAGTTTTTTGCCATGATAAATTTGATTTTGATATCAATATGTTTCCTACTTGCAGAGGGCGCCACCTACATATTTTTAACCGGTTTGAAGAGTAATAACTTTTCGTCCGTACCTGTATAAAACTAGTGACTAAAAAAATATATACATTTACGATGTTTTTTACGTAAAAAAAGGTATCTCGGTAAAAATCGCTACGAGTAATGGTTCTCGAGATATTTGGAATCGAAATTATCAATACCTATCGCCATTGACATAAATTATATAAATATTATGTTGACTAAATAGTTATTAGACTGAAATCAGAAATTTGAAATATTTTTGAGCCAAAAGTTCAACAGAAACTTTATCGTTATTTTTTCGCAGAAAAATTTATAATTAATTTAAAAAAAAAAAAATTTTTTCCAAATTTATTATTTCAGTCAAATAACTATCTACTCGAAAAATGATTACTCTTTAAAAAAGTTAAAACACATTTAGGTGACGCCCCCTACAAATAGTAATCGTATTAACATCAAAATCAAATTTCTCATGTCAAAAAACTACAACTACTACAGCCGTTACTCGCTGACGAGTATTCGACACACATAAAGAAAATGGTCACGCAAGGCGTTTTCTTTCATGAGCTTTTCTGTGACTGAAAAGCCCGATACGTGATGTTATCTGCCTACCGCACTCCGGACATTCAAAAATCTCATTGCTTTGTTGCCTCTCTACTTTTTGGTTGCCGCTGTTAACTGAGTTTACAACCCTTCTCCATTGAGTTCTATTGTGAGCTGCTTTTTCCCACTCATTCTGCATGTTAATTCCCTTTAAATTTTCGTGGAAAATGTCCTTGTATCTTTTCAGTTGTCCACCCGGCCTCCTCTTACCGTCCACAAGCTCACCGTAAAGCAGAGATTTTGGTATGCGGTTTTCTTGCATTCTGCATACGTGACCAGCCCATCTTAAGCGGGATTTTGTGACCATGACTTCAATACTCTCGCAGTTAGATTTTTCAAGGACCGATACGTTTGAGACATGATGGAACCACCGGACTCTTAAGAGTTGTCTAAGGTGTCTCTGTTGCAACTTGTTCAATGCGTTCATGTGTCGGCGGTAAGGCACCCAGGTTTCGCTCCCATATATCATGGTGGGGATTATAATTGCTCGGTATACTGCAAGTTTTGTTTTTGTACTCAAGTCATGATTGTAGAAAACCCTGTCTTTTAATTTCCAGAATGCTCTTGAGGCGCTACTAATCCTGTGCTGAATTTCAGAGTCAATATTGGCCTTTTCCGAAATCAAACTGCCAAGGTAATTGAATTCCGCCACACATTCCGTTCTTCTCCGATTTTTATAGCATTGTTGTGATCTTCCGGGGAAGTGCACATGATTTTAGTTTTGTCGATGTTTAGCTTAAGGCCCAAAGCCTTTTGGCGCTAGTCAAAAAACTACATGTTAAAAAACAGACACCAATTTTCATCCAAATATTGACGTTACTTCAGAAATTATTTGGAAAAAATCGAAATAAAAATGAAACTTCTACACCATGTATCTCCGAAACTAAGCATTTTAGGACACACGAACATACGAACTTTTTTACTTATTTTTATCTGCAGAATATGTTGCCGAAGTTTCGGAATACAGTTGGGACCACCCTGTATAAGATGTGGAAGACATCAAAATAAATATTCACAAAAATCGCAACTATCCAGTCTGAAAAAATTAGCAGATTTTTTAACTTTTCTTTGTTTTGGCTAACTTTTGTCTATAACAAAAAAAAAATCCTGATTATTTAAAGAATTTCAAATTCAGAAGCCATATTTTCGCAAAATTACAGTTATGAACCTACCACAAAGTTATAGTCATGACTTTCACCACTCTATACCAGCAACCTGAATCACCCAGTATATAATTAAACTTGTTGAAAAATAAAACGCCTTTTTGTCAACGCGGTTCGGTTTTTCATCGACTAAAAATCGCCGTCGGTCGTCCGTCGTTTTCCGCAGCTTCTTTCTAATCATGTTCGATTCGATTTAGTTTCGGTTTTATAAAATGGCAAAAAAGCGATCGGCGAAGCCAAGGACGCGATCTAAGCGCGTCACGATGTGAAGTTGATTGAAATTTCATGGAACTTTCGAATTTTACCAATATACGCGTGTTTATTTTGCTTGTTTTTGTTAATTTTATAGGTAATTAGTATTCTGATATAGTACGATCAGTGAAACTGTAAATACTGTAAAAAAACAGGTTAAAATCGTTATGTTCCAAGATAATTACGTATGTTTTAGATGATTATACAAATTAGCATCTTCTGGCACTAAATTTGGTTTTAATCACCTATCTGTTGATGCTAAAATAATTAGCGAAACGTGCATTCAGAGTGTTAAATAAAAAGTGTTTTGAAGTTCTTAGTGTTGTTGAAATGTAGCCCAAAATATTGTATATTGTACAAGTCACTGCGTTACATTTATAGTTATTTGTGAGTGATCTCAGCCCTTGCCATATTAGGTAAAGTTGGGTCATATGTTTCTTTGTTACTTTATGGTTCCATATTGATCTTTTCAACTTGTAAGATGTTTTAGTTAGTATGTGTTGAAAATTCAATGAATACATTTTTTCGTAACCTTTTTAACAATTGTAAGCACCGTACATTTGTTCTAGGCTAATATTGTATTTTTTTAGCGACAGGTATAGTAGGCTATTAAGATCGAAAAAAAGGTTTTTAATTTCACTCAAAATGAGTTATTTGGGTCATAAATGACCTAAATACAAAACATTTTCATGGTGTCTGTCTGTCCGTCTGTAACATGATAACTCAAAACCGCTAAACCGATTTTAACCAAATTTGGCACAAAAATGCTGTGGCACCCGAGAATCTGGCCATTAGTTTTGGTGGGGGTGGGGTTGGTATGGAGGTATGGGAGGGGTTAAACATTTAAAAACTCCAAAATTACAGTAGCTAGCGAAACGCGGTTTTCAATTTAAGATTAGAAATGATATTTGCAACAAAATTTGTAATAACATCAAAATCACTCAAAGTTGCAGTTTTTTGATATAAAAAAATATGAAGTATGGGAGGCTATACGTGCCTCCCAGCGCCAATTTTATATTATTTCATTTTGATAGTTTTTTTTTAAATTCTGGTACAAACTATACTAACTGGCAAAAAAACTCATGTAGTTATATTTGGAACTATTTAAAAAAATTGAAAAAAATAAAAGAAATGGGAAGATCTAGATAGTCATCATTATCATCCTTCTCAGCTTATTCAACCATTTCCACGTATGGTGTAGCCTCCCTCACATATTTACTCTCTTTGTAGTTGGGCTCATTGTTGTTTATTGTTGGCTATGTGGGCCCAAGTTGTCCCTGTCAATTTCTTAATATCGTCGTCCCATCTCAGATTTGGTCTTCTTTTAGGTCTCTTAATTCTTCCTGGGTACCATGCTCAATGTGTAATTTATGTGGTTACTGCCAGGTGTCCTGCCCATTTGAGGGGATTTGATTCTGTGGATGACATCTATTACCTGGGTCTTTTGTCGTATCCACTCTATTTTTTACGGTCTTTCTTAGAGAGTATTCTTTCAATAGAATAGCAAAATAAAACAGTAATTCACCATAATACACCAAAACACTTTACTTTTAACGTAGGACGCGCATTTCGCTAACCATAGTAAGCATCATCAGCAGTTTTTCTTAAATTTTGGAGTTTTAATCACCTGCTGATGATGCTAACACGGTTAGCGAAACGCGCATCCACTGTTGAAAGTAAAGTATTTTGGTGTATTGTGGTGAATTAGTGATTTATTTTTCTGTTGCAACACCAAAGGTTCCAACCCCAAACTATAATCAATAGAGTAGTAACTTCTAAGTAAAGTGATGATGCTAAAATAATTTCGGACATCCACTGTCTTCATTGTCATATCAGTTTACACTGTTTAACAGTCAGTGGTACATATCAAAACGAGCGTAAAAGTTGTATAACGCGTAGTAGTTGGTTCAAGAAGATGTCATTAATATTTGCCTTAACTAAACAGACAAAGTCCAAGAGTCAGGGTCAAAATCTAAAAAAAAAGTTTATCCTAATAATAGTGTTTAGTACTATTATTTTGTGGAAGAATATTAAATATTTTACTTTCTCATGATATTCTCTATGAACCCATAATTCCGTCAGATCGAATAGAAAAAGAAGTGCGACATCAAGAAATAATTTATTTTTACGATAGGTGGTCGACGAAGCGGAAAATTAAGTTCGAGATGGGAGCCACTGTGTATACTTTGTTCGTGGATGTGAAATAATTAGAAAAAGTTAATAATGGTACCCTTCCCCTAGTCGACTTTAAATAGAGTATACAGAGTATCAAAAGAGTTTGCCAAAATATAAACCTACAGTGAAAAATTTGTTTCTTTTTAAAATATATGATGGTCCTATTGGATTATTTTCATATACTTGTTTATTTTAACATATAAAAGTAAAAGAATTATGAATATTATGATCTGTCTATTGTATTAGTTTTTTTATGACAAGTTTTTGATAGAGACGCGATATCCTCAAAGCTATTCAAAAGTTCCACGATATTCCGTCAACTGGACTGGACCAACAAAGGATTAAAAATAGATGGAGAATATCTTAACCATCTAAGATTCGCTGATGACATAGTCCTAATTGCGAAAATTTGAAACAAAAAACTAAAAAAGTAGACTTGATGTAGTTTCTTTGCAGGCAAAATTTGACTTTTTCTAGTACAAGAAGACCAAGAAGATTGTAACTTAGTTCCTTCTTGAATATTTTTTTAGTTAAGGACACATGTTTTTAAAGAAAAGTTAGGTATTAGAAATTTATATTGAGTTCTATGGAAAATATATTATATCTCTATTTTATTTTAAGTAATTTGCATACGTATGTAAGTTGGATGAACTTAAAATAGTGTCATCTGGGAATCTATTTTATGTTGATTTCTCGACACGATTTTAGGTTTTACTTTATAGTCCTCTTATCATAATCGAAATTCTTATGAATCAACAGCACGTCAGCGTGTATTTTTTCGTACGATCACCAAAGTTAAGCAGCAATATGCGTGGTTGTTATTGGAAGGGGTGGCCGCTTGAAAAAAAAACCTTTTTTATTTTTAACTCGTTTTATTTGTGTTGACAAACAAAATTTGCGATCCTGAATACTGATTACGAGCAACCCATTAATAAATTTCGCGATATAGTCTGGTGTTTGTAAGAGCTGTTAAGGCAATTAAAATTTGGAATCACGGATGCTATTTACTAGAGGGATTTGCGATATCGTATGCTGTTTACGCGGTATCGTTCGTCTTATAACCGAATCGCCTCTTGG